>NW_008481828.1:1682182-2077864 GCF_000365165.1 Cladophialophora carrionii CBS 160.54
ACACCTCACATCTCACACCTCACATCTCACACCTCACACCTAACCCCTCGCAGGGAACGGAACAGCAAAGCCGCAACATGCCAGCCGCAAAGACAGGCAAGGAGGTCGAGGTGTCGCGCGTGTTGGAAAAGGTCGCGGGTTCGCGCTCGCCGCCGGTGCCGTTGACGTCCGTGGCGTTGGCGTACGTGATGCACAAGGGCCCCTACGTGACGCCCGTCGTGGGCGGCAGGAAGATCTCGCATCTGCGGCAAAACATCGAGGCCCTGACCATCCGGCTTACACCGGACGAGATGGACGCCATCGACTCGGCCTACCCCTTCGACGTGGGCTTCCCGATGAACTGCATCTCGGGGAACAATCCCAAGGGCGCCAAGGGGCCGGAGGACATCGCGTTGACCTATCGGATGGGACATTTTGATTTCGTCAAGGGCCAGCAACCCATTCTGCCGCCTCTGGGGGTGGAAAAGTTGAGCGACGAGGAGAAGGCAAAGGTGCTGGGGTACGCCTTGTCAGAATAAACAGCTGAGTGAGGAGGATGAATGGAATTTACCGAGCGACCTCATGAGATAGAGGGGGTGAATACTCACGGAGCTTTCATTAAGGCATCGATATCAAACAGAGGACAAGGTTGCACGCTGAATGTGACGGACAGCCGCGCACCGACCTTGAATCACAACGTAGATAGTGCCTTATGAACAAAACGTCTGCTAGCAGCGTCTTCCAGTGCGAATGTACAGCATCAACTTGAAGGACGGTAGCAGCTTTTGAGAATAGCCGATATTACTCATGACGCACTCATAGAACATCTTTGTGTAATGCATTGAAATTGTGAATCTACCAGTCGCATCGCTACCCCAGGCCGTCCTATCTAACTTGAGTACCACCAATGTCGCCCGCCTAGACAGGACCGATCAACAACTCCTCTCCATTCCTCAGATCACGGTTGGCAGTGACCTCCACCGTCGCAGCCGCACCATCTGTTCTCCAGGTGAATGTGACGTTCGCCGGCCCATCGTTGATGAGTGAGAAGAGACGGGTTAGCGCAACGAAACAGACCTCCTCATCAACATCGAAGGCTCGTGAGTTATTCTGGACACGCGCCAGAATTTCCATCACCACACAACCATCCCAGGCAGCTCCAGAATAGACGTCAATATCCCCGCGCTGAAGCTCGTCAATGGCAGCTGCGATGTGCCGATCGTAGGAGACGTACATCGCACCACCGTAGTCGGCATTGAGTGTAGCGATGCCAGGCGCAGTCAGCGGGTGCCGCCCCGGATTCTGATTGACCCATTGGACTGTGTCTTGGAGAACGTTGCGAAAGAGCTGCTCCGGGACGTGAACGAACCGTGCAAACTTCCTCGCACAACTGTTGCTGCAGAAAGACGTCGTGTACTCGTACGTGCCGTCTGCCTGGCGGTTTTCGGGGACATCGAGAACGCAGTTTTTGCATGGCCTCAGGTCATCTGAATGCGTGGGCGAGTAGAGTTCGGTACGTTCGCTGAAGAGAAGTGCGCCTCGTGGGATGTCTCTAGTGACATGGATACCATAGCCTGCTTGGGAGCCAGGTCCTTCGGTCGAGCTGCCTTCCTTGGACGGAGGCGCTCTCTTCTGAATGACACAGGACCCGGGCACTTTGCAGAGGATCTTGAGTTCGAAGTTGAGTCGACCGAATGCAGATGCTTGAAGACCGTAGAGCTCCTCTGGTATCAGAGGATACTTGGTGACACGAACTCTCCCGTCGCGAATGGCCGGTATAAGCATGAAATTATGCAATTCATCGTCCAACGCGAAGTGTTGCTGTATTCCCTGTTTGGTCGCTTGCGCATACTGTTGGCTGTGCTGCTTGATGGCTTGTTCGAAGGCGTCCCCTGCGGCTAGTTTCAGATCGATCAGCTTTTGCTTCTCCTGATCGCCGTGCGCCTCGAGGAAGTTGGTTTTCAGCGAGATCATCAGGTAAGCCTCAGCATAACAGCCGGCATACATAAGACCATGGGAAACAGCGAAGATGGCTTGGGACTTGTCGTCGTTGGGTTCTTCCTCCAAGTCCTCCTTCAACGGCCCTTGGTATTCTCCACCAGCTAGTAGATAGGCCTTGTGTCCGTCGAATGCACCAAGCTCTGGCAGTGAAATGGAAGTTAGCCAGAGTGACCTCGCACTCCAACCGGCTTGATCGAGGGTTCCTCCATCGCGCAACACCTGGGTGAGACTTGTGAGAGCGGGATCGGTTGGATCGATGTCCTGTTAGGAAGTCAGTTCCATGAAGCCCACATATGATACGTCTGATCAGGAGTGAGTCTCACAGTATTGTGGAGGAGACCCTTGGCCGAGTATCTGTCGATGATTGGCTTGATGTCGCTGCCTGGAGTGAGGACGGAAGACGGAGACGAAAGAGGAAGATTCTCCATGTCTGAAGGTGGCTGAAGGTGGCTTGAGTGTGGCGCTGACGGAGAGGTGGTGGGGATAGTTCGGATTTAAGTTGTTCCGAGCTGAAAAAAGCAAGCCTTAAATTTAGCCGTGAAATCCCGGGCTTGGCAGTGATATGGTGAGAGGTCTTGGCGAAGAAGTGACAAGGAAAGATGTTGACAGTGAAGAAGTATTTCACTGAACATTGAAGATTGTCAATACTCAGGTATCTTATTGTTGTTTAGTATTCACTGTTTGTGACTGACGTCTTCCGGGTGACGCCTTTGTGAACAGGTTCCGGCAAATAACAGCATATCTTCAACTACCCGGTTTGTCCAACGTCCGCCCTCAAACAAAGGTTCAAACATACGCCGCGAAAAGGCAACATGTCTTGAGGGAAGATCAGGCACTCCCAACACACAACTACTGGTGTTGTGATTGCAGGCGGTTGTCGATCAGTAGTCTCGCAGCACCATCTGTTGGCATCAATGCTATTCTCCCCCTTAATGCTTCCGTCTACAAGCCGCCGAAACAGCCTGTCTGCAGCATGCAGCATTGTAACCCTTCATGTGTAGGACGTCCGCATGATCAAAGCCGTTGGCTGTGTAAGCGTCCTGGATGAAGTCCGCCCACTTCAACGTTTGCTTGGTGTCCAAGTCCTTGTCTGTCTCACCCTTTAGCAAATGTGACTGTTCCTCCATAGATATCTGGAGGTCCATTTGTCCGACTCCCTCAAGCTCCCCTTGGAACACAGTGTGCCAGGGCAGCTGTTTGGTTGAGATGGTTCTAGGACAGTGAGACTCGTGTCCAATACCTGACCCTTCATGGTAGGTGAGAGGGTTCTCGTGGATTGAGCCTGATCAGCTCGAGATGATACTCCGTGTTCGAGTAACGCATGGCTCTCACGGCTTTCCCACGCTTTTGGCACATTCTACGCATGCAAGATAGTCGGGTATGGTGCTGGTATCGGAACAGTAATGGCAGCAGTTGCCAAAGTCGGAAGCGCCGTGGGACAACGGTTGTCCAGGGGCTTCCTGATTGAAGTGACAATACCAGGAAATGACTGCATGTACTGCGCACCAATCTGGCAAGTCTCCAGTCTTACCTTGGTCGGTAAGAGCGGCGCCAGAAAGAATTGTTCATCCGCGAGGATTGGAAGATGTCAGCATTGTCCCTCCTTGGGCAAAGTAACAACATACTATTGCAAGCGCCGCCATCTAATCTAGGTGCCGTCTAACGCAGAATCCCGAACCTGGCTCCGTCTCTAGGATTATGCTCTAAAACGTGGAACGATCAATCGGCGCCCTCGACTTTCCTATATGCGGCCGCGAATATTTTCGCTCTGGCCATCAATCTTGCCAAGTCTCTTGAGCTGCTCATTAATCCCTCTCAATTCGCTAAGTCGGGTCTCCTTGTCTTGATGTAGGATCGAAATATGCTCCTCTTTCAGCCGCTCAAAGTCCTCGTCCAGCCGTTTGTGCCATGGGTAGAGGACAAAGACCTGGAAGCCCAACGCCGAAGAGGCAATGACGAAGTTGGTTAGGGACACTCCACGCGTGAATATCATCGTCGCTTGCTTGATTGGAGATCAGACCGTATGCTGGCGTGGTTCATGCTGCCACCGCGTTCGATCAGTATGATTGCTTCTGAGCGGTAGTAACCGGGGGTTTGCAGGATCGGTAATTACATACCAGCGAGCAAAAATTGTCAGACGAACGCGAAGCGCAGTGGGTGGGATCTTCGTGGCACAAAGGGTGCCACTCCAGTGTAGGCTTGAATGTCAGATTCGTCGATCGACAGGGTCACGTCTATACGCCTCCTACCGTTGAGATGATTGAAGACACGGTCAGTGAGTCAAAGATCGAAGTGGTGAAGACTGTGTTTGACCTGACTGGGACGGCGGTTATCGGGGTGTCATGAGACATTTTCGTGGTGCCGGCCTCGGCAGCCGTGAGTGGGGTACATGAAATCCTATGGCTGCACCACATAAACTTTCGTACCTGACTGAGTACGGAGGACATGGCGGTCCATGAGGTTCTCGCCCAATTTGAGGCGCGAGGCTCGCTATTTCATCCACTTTCGAGAAGAAGGCTAGGCCACCACACGTATATCTCCGCCTGGAAAGTCAGCCGAATACGTCTTCTGCCACTGCTACATACGCATACGCATCCACTGCCACCAGTTTTCCGTCCGTCTTGAACTCGTTTCTGGCTCAGCACTCAAGTCACTCTCGAAACTGCTCCGCCATGGACGCGCCACAGGCGTATAAGCTTGAAACGAATAAGATGTCCCTTCATTACCCTCCGCGTTGATTTGAGTCTATTTGCGCAGCAATCTGGTGACTTCAGAAGCCGTGATGAGTCGAGTCATAGCGTCCGCGACGTTCCACTTCCATACATTGGACCCATGATCATGGTAGGGATCAGGCTCTCCAGTCTGACCGCTACGGCAGCTCAGCCTTCTTCAAGAGACGTCTCGAAGGATTTAAAGCCTCGAAATCCGCTTGCTCCTAATCCATTCAGCCATCACGGACCACCCTCCACTAACCTTTCCGCTACGATCTCCAAAGCTTCCAGTATACAGTGCGATCGATTCGTCCAAATTATCCAGACGATCTCAAAAGGTGCTTCTTCGAAATGCCGAGTCTTCAAAAGGAGTGCAACAAGGCAGCACAGATTCTGAAGGGCTTCATTGGTGCGCATCATCCCAAAGGACGCGAAATCAACTGTGTCCCAGGCTGATGCAATGACAGAGAAAGGTAGATTACCGGTTGAAGTCATCGCGAATGCCAAGGGTCTGGCCATATTCTCGGGCTTCCGGGCCGCAATGTATCTTGCTGGCACTGGAGGTTCTGGTGTCGTCGTCGCACGTCTCGCTGATGGATCCTGGTCTCCCCCATCTGCGTTTTCAGTCGTATCGGGCGGGTTTGGCGTGGCATACGGAGTTGATGTGTACGATTGCGTGTGCGTGCTCAACACACAAGAAGCGGTGGATGCTTATACGACGGGCGAAACGAATCTGGGCGCTGGCGGTACCATGGCTGCCGGGCCTATTGGAGGTACCCCCCGCATTAACAACAAGGATGTCAAGCCGGTCTGGACATACACCAAATCGCGCGGCATCTATGGTGGCTTGACAGTGGACGGCACTATAATCAAGGAGCGATCAGGTGTCAATGCAGAAGCCTACGGGCCGAATACCACAGCTGCGCAGATCTTAAAGGGCGAGCCAAAGTGGCCGACAACCACACAACTTCCAGAGGTTTTGAAGATGAGCGAAGGAAAGAGTGCGGATGCGAAGGTTCTCGGCGCCGTCAGTACTGAACCGACGCCTGGCGATCTAAAGGAGCTGTGAATATCGGACTGTACTGGGTGCTTACGTCCACTGGGATTGCACTAGGGGGAGCACTGGTGTGACTGGATTTCTGATGCAGGTATGAGGAATTTCGGAGGCGAAAAAGCGGGCATATTGCACATAATAAGAGGATACTGTACTCCGTAGACACCTCCTTTTACTCCTTTGTTGGCACCATAGAGTGTGGCAAGTGTTAGTGCAGAATCTTAGCGTGGGCTGTGCCAATGATGGGGAAAGATACCAATGAAGATAAGCTACAGTAGCCTCTCTGGCTCTGGCGATGTCGGAAGCACACGAGACCACGGTCTCAGGGGTGTCTCGAGTGTCAAATGTTTGTCCCACCTGTTTTCGGCGATACGGGAAATAGTTATTCCTTAGCCGAGCCGGTTGCCAAGCCATATTTGCCGAGGCTAAACACTTGAAATGCCAAAGCATGAGACTCGATGACCATGGATCGCCGAACAAGCTCCCACGGCTCCTCACCATCACGATTGAATGTTCCGAAATCTCCCATAACATCTCCAACTCCCGGTTAGAAGCATGCGTCAGAGTCTGTGAGCTACAAAAGGCGGGCACCTATTGACGGCTTATCACTCTCCCTCCCCTGCTTCTCCGTGTTCATCGGACCCTAGCCCCTCTCTACTCTTCTGTCAACCAGCAGACTGCCACAACCCATAGTCATCATGTCTGACACGAAGAACGTCGCGCCGACGCCGACCGAGGGCGACCTCGACCAACAGAGGTCGCAAACGGCTGGTCCGGTCAATACAGTTCCATCCCGCGATCCTACCCCCGCAACATCTGCTGCTCAACAGAGCGACAACATTGCCCATGCCTTGGCCGGCGCAGGTGGTGGCCTGCTCGCAATGACCTTGACCTACCCCCTGATCACCCTGTCAACCCGTGCCCAGGTCGAGTCCAAGAGAGCGGATACTTCGACATTGGCAGCTGTCAGACATATCATCAACCGCGAGGGGCTAGGTGGTCTCTACGCCGGGCTCGATAGCGCTCTGTTCGGTATCTCTGTTACCAACTTCGTCTACTACTACTGGTACGAGTGGACTCGGGCATTCTTCGAGAAAGCTGCCATCACAGCCGGCCGCGCCAGCAAGAAGCTTACCACCGTCGAGAGCATGATCGCCGGTGCCATCGCAGGCTCGGCCACGGTCTTGCTGACCAATCCCATCTGGGTCGTCAACACAAGAATGACTGCTCGAAAGAGTGATTCTACCGAGGACCAGTTGCCAGGTGGTGAAAAGAGACCCAGCAAGAAGCAGAGCACAATCGGAACCTTTCTGAGCCTTCTACGAGACGAGGGTCCGTCCTCCCTCTTTGCTGGAGTCCTTCCAGCTCTGGTTCTTGTAATCAACCCAATCTTACAATATACCATCTACGAACAACTCAGGAATGTCATTGAAAAACGGAGGAAGGTGGGTCCAAAGGATGCATTTTACCTCGGAGCTATCGGCAAGCTGCTGGCCACCACCATCACATACCCGTATATCACTGTCAAGTCGAGGGCTCATGTCGCCACCAAAGATGACCCACATGAGGGCATGTGGAAGAGCTTGAACAAAATTGTCAAGGATGAGGGTTATAGTGGCTTGTACAAGGGTGAGCTCCGCTTGTGCTTCCTCTCCTGGCGTTGGCTAACTCATTGCTTGCAGGTATTGTGCCCAAAGTCAGCCAGAGTGTCTTGACGGCCGCTTTCCTCTTTGCCTTCAAAGATGTCTTGTACGAGTGGACCGTGGCCGCAAGGAGGAAGGCAAAAGCCATCAAAGCATAAATCGAAGATATCGCTCTGCCAGGACCCGGTGGACGCGTGCTGAGCAGCACAGTCTTCTACTCAAAAGGGGCCATCGCCAGCGACGCGAACAAACTCTGGAGCTCTGGCCTGTTATACAAGCACAAAGGTGTGCGCAGCCAAGTACCTGTCGACAACCTCATTTTCTGTTATTCAGATGACATTTGGAGCAAACTCGCTCTGGGTTCACATGTTCGGAGGGGGATAGATACCCATTCTTGACTTACATGTCAACCAGCTCACAGCTTTTCTTATCGTTATAACCCAGCCAGATGTGCACGTGCTGGAGTAAGAGATAGATAAAACATATAACACCGACTTCAACCTTTCCAGAAGTCCCGCCGCGATGAGGGTACAAACTCGAGCCGTGGACATGTGGAGATCCAAGCGAACCTCGTGCACGCGTCCCGAGCGCCATCTTCTCCTGTGGTGGGACACATTTGCAAACCACAAGGATTGGACATTTCTTGAGCCTCAACAGCTAGCGTTACATTCGACGCACAGGCATTCCATTCCGCTGTACAGAAGGTGGCGTTCCGGATGGGTATGTTGGAGTGATCAGTGCTGTGTAGGTATGAGAAAGAGGTCCATATATGGAGCGCTGTAAGTCAGTAGTTACAGCACACTGTCCAAACCAAAGTCACCCGTCAATTCGCAGGTTCTTACGACGGATGCCCATGCGAAAGACGGGTGGGAGCATTCAACAAGATGGCACAAAAACTGAGGAATATCGCGGAGTTTGACTAATACTGTTGTACCGTAATGTGCGCTACCTAATCTATGGCATTCATACCTACTGTGTTTCTTTCCAGTGAGAGCCTCGACTATCAGCTGCAGATGCGAAACCCGTCGAATATACGCAGAACGCTTGTTGTTCCAGCTCAAGCGAGACTCAAGAGAATGCCGGTCCTCGCTTGCTGCGGTGGGTGCTTCGTGCGGATCAACCCTGCTTCCCATAACATATTAACACTGTTGCTCATTGATCTCGTAATGTGGGTATCTCGTGGTGTGATGGCGACGACTACCGCGACTTCGCACCCTTCAGTCGCCTACCGCTCATGCCTTCTCAAGGTCTGCGCGACCGTGCTCTGGCTATCAAGTTCTGTCTTCTTGAGATCACTGTGTCTTTCCAGTCACCGCTTTCGAGATTGGGGCAGGCCGGTTGCCTTGGCGTTGCTGAAGCAGTTGATACCCGAAGTAGATGGCGGCCAGCGTGCCGAGAATGAAGAAGTTTCCTATCGCAGGTCAGCGAGCCGTTCATACCCAGGAAGCGACGCATGCCATGCCATGCCATACCTATGATGAAGCCGACCGCGCCCTCAGCCAGGTTGAAGGTGTTCCTGACAAGCCCGATGACCGCATTCAACGCGCCTTGGAAGACGTTGAACACCGTGACGAAGATTCCTTGGATGGCATTGATAAACGTGCCGAAGATGCCTTTGATGATCTCGACGATGGAGGTGATCAGGTTGCCGACGCCCTTCGCAATGTCCGACATGTTGAGATGCGATTGTGTTCAAAGTATCTAGAATCTGACGATCCTCAGTAGAAGGGTGGAATAGGCAGTGGAAAGAGAGGTGGAACCAAGAGTGAGTGATATATGCTTGTTTGGTGCCTTGGGGCCTTACCACAAACTGCGTCACAGTTTCTACTCACCTTCGTTCTGGGAAAGCCGTGTACGTACTTGGACGAAGACAGACTGAATGCGGCGCGTCTTTGACCGCACCCCCAGAATCCCCTGGCGAGAGATCCGTTGCCCATTGTTTGCCCTGTGACGTCAGGTGGTTTGACAGGCATTGTTCCTGGTTTGTGGCTCAATCCCCGCTTGGACCTGACTCATGGTCACGAGGCAGGGCCGATCATGTGGCGGAGTCGAGCGAGAGTCGTTTTGGTCGACAAAGTTGGATTCTGTGAGTCCGAGAACAATCAAGTGGACGGAGATTTTGAGGTCGAGAGAACGCTTATTGTGAACTGAAGTCCGGGGAAGTGGACACGCAGAACAATGACGCTAAAAATGCATATAAGGTCCGCCGCAGTAGGTTCGGTGGAGTAGAAATACCGGATATGCAATAGAAACTTTGGAAAACTCGAACTTAATTACAAGCAGATTCAGCGCAATGAAGAATGCTCCTGCAGCTCCGAGCACGATCACCATCTGGACACCGGAATGGCATTCTCTGCTATTCTACCGTACCAATATGTCGCCATCCGCCTCCCCTCGGACCAAATCCAAGTCGAACAGACGGTCCCAAATACGTAGGTCTTACAACACTATCAGGCCCGAAACAGATATCAGCACAACGGCCCTTGACGAGCTGTCGCTGACTCTGTAACAAGTCTGATATCCCTGGGGAAATATGGATCTTTTCGCACAAATCAGATCATCGGTCGTCCTTACCATCTTACATTTGAGATCCTCGATCGCAACGAGGTCAAGGATGGACGCGAGCTCAGGATCGTCCCTGCCGCTGAGTCACATGCCGCCACGCTGGTAGAACAAGCCGAGACCGACGAGGCTTCGACTCCCTTCAACGAGACGGAAGGACCAGCAACGCCACAGCAGGCGCGGAAGACTAATATGAATACGCACGACGACCCAACAAATCAAAAGCTAACAATGGCCGAAATCGAAGCACTCAAGCAAAACAGCACAGGTAGCGGCCGCGAGCTGATCGAGAAGATCATGGAGTCTCACAGCACACTCGACCAGAAGACGGCCTTTTCACTCGCCAAATACACATTACGCAAGCACAAGAAGTTCTTGAAGCGGTTCACCATTCTGCCCCTTGATGTAGTCACTTTGGTCGATTGGATGTTTGCAGATCGGGAATTCGGTAAGATCATGGAGATGAGGAATGAGGCTGTCGGGTTGATCGGGTGCTGGGCGAACGTTCATGCTGCTGGCGAGGACGACGCTTTACTCGATGTTAGGCCTTCTTCTCGATACCTGCTCGTGGACGACACGGGAGGATTACTTGTCGCCGCTATGGCCGAGAGAATGGGTATCCTGCACCAAACCACTCTCGAAGCGGAACCTATAGCCGACGCTGAAGAAGTCGCCTCCGATGCTGATGACCAGCACCCACCCACCGCCAACCAGTTCCCTAGACCCAGTCGCCAACAATTACCCACGGCCATGAGCGCCCAGTCCAACACAATAACCCTCGTCCATGCAAACCAACAGCCCAACCTCGGCCTTCTGCAATACCTCAACTTCGACTCGAACAATCCCAACGCTTCCCACCCGTTATACACACATCTGAAGACACTCTCGTGGCTGCAGCTCCTCGACCCGGAAACAGATATCGCGTACAAAGAACCTGAAGTCATTTCTGGCCAAGAGCTCGCGACGATGAAGTCAAATCGTAGGAGCGCGTACTATCGGAAGCGAAGACGATGGGAACGGGTCAAATCTGTCGTCGATGAGACTCGCGCCGGTGGATTCGACGGCCTCGTTGTCGCAAGTTTCACAGACCCGACTTCAATACTACGACATCTCGTGCCTCTTCTCGCCGGCGGAAGCCAAGTTGTAGTCTATTCCGCCACCGTCGAACCGCTGGTTGAGCTGGCCGACTGTTACTCCACCGCAAGAAGGACCGCGTTCATCAACTCTCCGGCAGACGAGCGAAACGTACTTTCAAGAAATTTCCCCCTTGATCCGACATTGCTTCTGGGCGCGATGGTACAGACATCCAGGGTGAGGAGGTGGCAGGTATTGCCGGGACGGACGCACCCATTGATGACCGGACGGGGTGGAGCGGAGGGATACATCTTTTCTGGTACACGTGTTATTCCTGCGGAGGGGAAGGTGGAGGCGAGAGGACGGCCACCTAGAGGGAAGAAGGTAAAGGCTGAAGAAAGTACAGAGGTTGTGAGTCAGGATACCGCCGAACAAGTCTTAGTTGAGTCTGTGAAAGATGAGACCGTTCGGTCGCCTGTTAAGAGACAGAAGATTGAAGAGCAGATTAGCTCCGCGACAGAGGGAGGCGTACCAGTGCCATTAAAGAAGCCGATGGTCGAAGAGAACAACGAACTGGAGGCACAGCTGGCAGCCGAGCGCCAGTTCATTGATAGCGCCCGAGAAGAGAGCGGGCAATCGCCTCTCGAGGCAGAGAAGGTTGAGGAGCTTGTCGTGCAAGAAGCGGAAGAGGATGAAATGCCTGTGCTCGGCCCGGCAACGGAGGCTTTGAAGGAAGAAATGGATGAGAAGGATGATGTTCAGATGAGCATTGAGACTTAGCATGGTGGAGCACCTCTTCAACGTCACGAGCCTCGATAGCCATCAACAACAGCTTTCATGACATCCCTTACTACTGTTGATCGAAAGAGCACGCCTTCGACTCGCTCATTTTGCATGCCCGCTCATTCGAATCGCCCGTGGCTCTGTGATCTCCTTCCCTCCCGGGTGCCATCTATAAGCTCTTCCCCATGAATTTCCTCTTCGTGAAGCTCAACCACCACTTACTCGGCACATTCCCCCCGTCGGCATACAGTCGTTGGTGCAACCGAATCGCCAACTCCTGCCTCACCTGGCTCAAATAGCTCCTCATTTGCTCCGCCTCATTCCTGTCCCTAGGCGGCTCATATGCCTGATTGAGCGGAAACCCGGGTTCTCCAGGGATGCTGAATTGCTCCAACGCGCCATTGATAAGTGCCTTCTCGGCCGCTCTACTGTCCATGTTGGGTTTGACTTTGGTCAAGCAATCGCTGAGGAATAATATGCCGTAGATGAGCATGCGGTCGGCGGGGCCTTTGATCTCAAAATTGCGGAAGAAGGTATTGGCGCGGAAGAGGGAGAGGATTTCATCTAGACAGTCGTACGATTCCGAGTCGGGGTCGACATCGAGTGGGTTGGTACCGGGTGGGAGCGCAGGGAGAGTGTACGCCGGACCGCGGGTTTTTGTGCGCAGGGGAAGAAGGGGGAAGTTTCCTGGTTAAGGGAGTGTTAGACGGACAGTGCACTTTGTCGGACCAGGAGGAGTTATGCCATACCTATTAGTTGGACGCCCTGGTCGCCCAGGAAGATGGAGTGGTATGCCTGTGGGAGGGATGTCAGCAGAGGGAGATGTACTTGAAGGAAGTGTCCATAGCTTACCGGCATCTTGAGCCGTTGCTGGAGGGAAGCGAGGGATATAGTAGGAATTAAAGGTCTCTTTCTCCTTACTGACCCATGACCTCCGTTGTAGTTGAGACTAATAATTGAATCGTGCACATCCTAGGAGTTGTGAAGGGCAGTGCGCGCCCGCCAATCGAATCGTGCCCGCAATTGCAGCCCAGGATGCTGTAGTATGACGTAGTAAATTCAACGGTCAGCCACTTGTTCGCACAAGCGCAGTTCAATTTACGCGTCGGCTTGGGCGCGTCAGTAAAGGATGTTGATTGTCGAGAGACACAACCCATTTGACCGCTACCACAACATACGAGACCAGCAAGTCAGTACAGTCGCAGCCATGTCCGACTACGAAGATGATATGGACGTGGACGTCGCGCCCGTCAAAAATAAAGAAATACAGTTCAGTGCCGACGGTAATGCAGGTAAACAGAAGCGAATAGTCGCCGATCTACCTGTAGAGGCTGAGGACAATCTACCATGGTGGGCAAACCTCTGCTTTGACTCGACGCTGGTGAGGCCATGCTCATACTGTCGACAGGGTTGAGAAGTACCGGCCAAACACCCTCGACGACGTCTCCGGTCACCAAGACATCCTCGCGACAATCAACCGATTCGTGGAACATAACCGGCTGCCTCATCTTCTCCTCTATGGCCCACCTGGCACTGGCAAGACTTCTACGATTCTGGCGTTGGCAAGACAGATATATGGTGCCAGAAACATGCGGCAGATGGTTCTTGAACTCAACGCTTCAGACGACCGTGGAATTGATGTTGTGCGGGAACAAATCAAGACCTTCGCATCCACAAAGCAGATCTTCAGCGCATCAACACAACAAAATGCAGGAGGGCCAAAGCTTGGACTCGGTGCCTTCAAGTTGATCATACTCGACGAAGCAGACGCCATGACTTCAGCGGCACAGATGGCTCTACGCAGAATTATGGAGAAATATACTGCCAACACGAGGTTCTGTATCATTGCAAACTATACCCACAAGCTCTCGCCTGCGTTACTCTCTCGGTGTACGAGGTTCCGATTCTCCCCGCTCAAAGAGGCGGACATTCGGCGACTGGTCGACCTCGTGATCTCGCAGGAGCATGTCAACATCACGGCCGACGCTGTGGATTCACTGGTCAAGTTGTCGAAAGGAGATATGCGGCGAGCGCTGAACGTCCTACAAGCTTGTCATGCTGGATCGAGACCACTGCCCATGCGAGGTCAGCCGCCGGTCAAGGATTCCGACATCAAGTACGAACTGATCACGAATGACACGGTTTATAACTGTATTGCTGCCCCTCATCCAGAGGATATCCGGTTGATCATGACGACAATGCTGAGCACACCCGACTTGACAGAGTGCCTGCGGACGATCACTGCTCTGAAGAGTAGTCGTGGGCTGGCCCTGGCCGACATTCTCACAGCTCTGGCTGAAGAACTCCAAACACTCGAGGTCAGCGCTCCTACAAGAGTAACGTGGTTACAGGGGCTGGCAGAGATCGAGTTCCGACTAGCAGGTGGTGGAAGTGAAGGTGTGCAAACGGGCGGGATGATTGGTGTCGTGAGGACAGGATGCGAACTCATGGGCGAGAAGGGCATTGGTGAAAGGATGAGTGTCGACGGATGAAGGATTCAGCTTCCAAGAAGGAAATGATCAAGATATGAGGTCGCATGCCGGCAGTTCACCTTCTCGGAACAAACGTTGTGCTGTTCAAGGACAAGTCAAGCGCCGAAGATTGAGTTTGAGAACATCCCGAAGAGTATCCAGGAGATGATGCTAGGGAAGACATACGTGTTGCCGTTGCTCAATGCGACCAGGTGCGTCTCTACCGCTGCACAAGATGCAGCAGTCAGACAAAATCTGAGTCATTGTGGATCGATTGGCTGCGGTTTGTCCACTTGCGGTTGAAACAGCATGGTGAGCCCTATGCCATTTTCTCCCATTCTGATTGTCCTAAAAGGGATACACACTTGGCTGTTACATCCGACCATACTGGTGGTACCTCCAGCAACCCATAGACCTCCTGCAACAAAGCACTGGTCGGCTCAAAGGTCCTGTTGAACGGCACCTATCGGACGGTAGAATTCCTTTACCAGACTGGCAGCGATGATCAACTTCGGCGGGCAACGCCTCCAGATACAGTTGCACCCAAACATGGAATAGGTCCACCTGCCTTCTCGAGGCAATGTAGAAGTAGCTAGCCTTTTCGCAAGGTATCAACGAAGATGCTCAATGGACTCACTATGCCCACGGCAACGTAACAGTCAAGGCAAGTGAGACGCTCTGTTGTTCACCCTTTTCGACATATAAATGAGCGAAGCCGCTCGTTTCCAAACTCATTCAGTCTGCTCCTGTGTCCATCATCTTACCATCCTCTCCACCATGCATATCAAGGCAGTCTCCCTCATCGCTCTTGTTGCCCTTCTCTCGGCTGGAGACGCCACTCCAGTCACCAACGAGCTCGAGGCACGTGAAAAGTAATTGCCCTCTTCTTGTCCGTGCAAAATCATCTTGCTCACCATCAGTACAGCTTCCGCTGCGTGTACAGTCCAGTCATGAATCCGGCGCACACGGATTGTTCGGGTGGAACATGGCAATGCCGGTGCAACCTTGATTGCACCCAGGTGATATGCCTGGTTGACGGTGCTCCGCCCGAGTGTACCTTCGAAGGGAACTGCAGACTTGTGGGAGCGCCAGGCGGGGCATAAAGTTCCGTCAGAACAGAAGGAACGATCAGAAAGTCCGAAGCAAACACCCAGGGGCCGAGGAATGACTGGCTGGGTGGAAGGACCTGGCGTGTGCCACTGTTGGCTCGAATATTGAGGGAGAGCAGCGATAAGCGACATGGACAAGAGGCCTGAATTTAGGGGATCGGTGCAACTGGCAGCCAGACTGAGGCGAAGCTGCATCAAGCTATTAAGGCATAGGTGTCTGAGTGGTAGCGTCGATCAGGAGTGCCAGCCGCCGGATTCCTTGTCTACGAAGACCGGAAAGTTGTCGCTTAGTCCTGGACAATAGCCGGGAGAAAGTCATCTTGCTTAACATCAGTACCGATTCCGCTGCGCGGCTGCCACACTGCTGAAGGTTGCAAAGTGAACATGCTTAATTACGACTCGGTTCTGAAGCTGACATGAGACGCTGCAGCGCAGGCCACATCGGGAGCATCATTCGTACAGCTGGCGTGTGTACAGTCCACTCATCGATATATCCCCGAGGTAGATTGACAGCAAACGAGAATTGGAATAGTGAACCGTTTTTTAAAAGGCTCGAGTTCAAGTCTTGAGCCATTGCTGGAAACCTCGGAGTCGAGCAAGATCAACTCGGCGTTCGTGCACTCTTCAGGTCTATTTATCTCCGTGTCGTGGCAGATGTAGTGAAGGAAACCCGAGTCGTTGGAGTTCTGGTATGATGCCAGTTTCCTCGCCGCTTTACCGGTATGATTTCATACTAGGTGCGAGTATAGGGCGGCATCATCTTCGACCCAAAGAGAGTGAAGCTTCGGGGCAAGTTTTGATTCCTCCTTGCAACTCTCAACATCTTCCAAACCATTAACCCTGCATTGCAACTTCGCAAAAGGAATTATTTGAATTTTATTTGCGTCCTTAGATATCCCTCCTTGGGCCGACTCTCGGCTGATGAATACTTGTACTTCTCCACAGCAGCGCGACGGCGATGATGAAACGCACCTCACAAAGGCCTGGTTGGACGTCAAAATAGGCGGTCAACTAGGGCGAGTCACAACAAACTCCAGGCATCCATCTTCCTGGTCTTTCGAGACCTCCGAGTGATCAGTGATCGTGCAATCAATGGAACTCGACACGCGCAGTTACCTGGAATACGTAGTTTTGATGTCGGTGTTCTGGTCTCTCAGTTCATCAGCGTGCACATCTCCGTTCAATTACGCAAGGTCGAACCTACAACATGATTATTCGAACTCGAAAGCACACAACATCGACTCCCTACCCGGCTGCCGAGCAGATGCACGTCTCCTACCGCCTTCCACTTCTTCACATATCTACTAAGTACGGACCATCCGGCTTTTCGCGGCTGATAAAGGCAGGCGACAGGCTTGCTCCGAAGAAGCAGCATCAGATGATATCCATACTCAAAAGGTTAAGTATCGCTATTCGGATATCATACTAACGACAGCCGCCACTGTTTATTGCATATGCGAACCGTGACTGACTACAGGTTCAATGGAGCACACTGCCACGTGAACAGATATTGCACTCGTCAGTGGCGACATCTGATGCACAAAGGCATAAAGCACAGATTGGGGTGAAGTACGGGTCAGGGCGGGATGAAGGCTTCACTACCAGCAGGCGCCTGGGCTGTGGCCACACGAAAAGCGATGACTTCTGTTATTGTTCTTCGTAGCAGCTGCCGCGGAGGAACCCCACACGTAGATAGATTGTCGCGTCGTTGCTGTTGCTGTCACCCTGAAAAGTGCAGAATGACGCTCGACTTCTTGGTCTCGTGCACACTGAACTGCCGCTCAACAAGGCGCGGCGTTCTGAAGACTTCGCTTATTGCGAGTCCTGCGACAAACACGAGCAGCACGATTGTAGATTGAACGGTAGATCACGGCCATTAAGCGTCACCGGCGGCATCCAGTGACGATGGGCAAAAAGAAAGGTAAAAGAAGGGCGAAGAATCAACCAACACAGCGGGATGGGCACGACGGCAGTGCGGAGCTGGCAATGCTGAACAGAGGCCGACAAATGCGGCGGGAGTGGCAGCCTGAAGCAGCAGCAACAGGTGAGTCTCCCCTAAACTCCGACTGGCGTTTGGACTCGAGCTGGGCGCAACTTTGGGCTAGTTCGCTTTCGCTTTGGCTGGCGCCCGTCGCTGAACTCCAAACTGCGCAGGACTCGCCCAGCATCCAAATCCAAACCCGCATCTGCTTCCTCACCACCATCCACGTTACGACCACCACACCCCCACCAACCCTCCTTTCTATCCTCCCGACGCTTTCGCAAATGGTTCCCCGCATTACATGGCGAGGTCTCGAAGGAGTCCATCGATGAGGCACCGTTGGCGAGCTGAAGAGGATCTGCATGAGAGACATCCATCATACCGTCCGCGGGATAGAGACAGAGACTGGGACCGCGACGGCCAACGTCCGCATTCACCGCATCGAGGGTATCGAGGGGCCGAGGGGTCTGCACCCTATCGAGAAGGAAATCATCGCGAAACCCGTCCACCGTATAGGAAGCGGCAATTTTCGAGGGAACGATCCGCCAGGAAAACACACGGTAGAAATTCGTCCATTTCGCCTTCCCGTTATTTACAGCCAAAGCGTCATCACTCACCACCCCGAAAAACACTCGAAGACCGCTCCGGCCGACGTCCTGACCATTCACCAAGTCGATCGGCAAAACGGAGGCGTACGCAGAGTCCGTCTCCCGCCAGCAGCGCCAGATTTGGTTCAGAAAGTCGGAGACGGGGTCGCAGTCGAGAATCCCCTGATATCGACCAAAGGCGCCCACTCTTTGATCGGTCTCGTTCCCCGTTTCGAGAACCTCATCCGCATTCATTTCGCCCTGCTTCGCCAGCTGCTAGGTCTCACGTCTCAGACGGCGGTAGGCACCGCCCTGCCGCTCAAAGGGCACCTTCACCGTCTCGCAACGGCGATAAGCCATCAATCTCCCCTCGCCCGTTTTCGAGATCATCTCCACCTCGACGACCTCGATCCAAGCATTCGTCCATCGATACCCCCATATCATCAGTTAACTCGATTCCAGTCAAGTCCCGTGTATTGCTAGGCAGAGGACAACCTCCCGACAAGAAGGACAACCATTCCTCCAGGCCTCCATCTGTCGTCGACGACGCCGACGACCGCTCCATGGACGGACAATACCCTCCTCACCGTGGCAACTATGGCACGCATCGAGGACAACGACCGTATATGGACGCCAGGCATCAGGGATATGGTGGCTCGCCACC
Source organism: Cladophialophora carrionii CBS 160.54 (assembly GCF_000365165.1). Lineage (NCBI taxonomy): Eukaryota > Fungi > Ascomycota > Eurotiomycetes > Chaetothyriales > Herpotrichiellaceae > Cladophialophora > Cladophialophora carrionii. The sequence goes on from NW_008481828.1 coordinate 1,700,802, forward strand.
ATATTCGTCCAACAGCTCATATCATGGCTCACCGCAAGCAAATTCACCATACCACAACCAACGCGGCGGCTGGGGCGGTCATGGGTTAGTTTGCCCATCAATTCCCGTTGATCTATTGCTAATCAAAAGTGCAGGACGATGCATAACTCCTCTCCCCCCTATCGGCAGAATAGTTTCTCTGGGCCAGGTGGCATGAACAATCCGAATCCTTATTACCCGAATCAGCCGGGTCATTATCGAGGTAATCAACACAGCTACCAACAATCGTATCGTGGTCGTGGTCACGGACCTCGTGGCGGACACTTCCAGCAAGATCAGCGATTCAATGGTCCTGGTGGTCCACGCGGACGTGGCAGAGGCGGCCATTTCAACAACTTACAATGGACACCCCCGGACGCGAAAGAAGTTGTTCCTCAAACTGAAAACCCTCAGGGTAACCATACAAGCCATCCACAAGCTTCCCCGGCTCACTCGCACACGGCGTCCCATGATGGCCGTGAGAATGCTGCAATGGAAGAGGAAAACCCTTACAGACCATCCAAGGAACTACAAGTGGAGGACCAAGGGACCAACAGAGTCAACAAAACTGCTCAAAAAACACAGGGTAATGATCAACCACCTTCCGGACCGGCTGCTTCAAAATTCAGCTTCGCCTTCAAGTCCAAAGCTCCTCCACAGGCTCCAGCTAAACCTGCCGCAGATTTCAATAAACCGAAGGGACCGTTCCAGCCTTCAGAGAACCGACCATCCGTTCAGCCACCATCAGGACCCAAAAACCAGAGCAAACATTTCGAGCGTCGCGACGCTGAGAGACAAGCCAACAGACCTCCGCAAGATCGGAAATTCCTTCCTCCACAAGATCGCCGTCATCCCAACGAAGCTTCACGGCAGCCACAAAATGATCGCAGACCTGATCGGTCGCGGTCTCCACCTCATAAGAGAGCAAAGAAAGAGGTCAAACCCCCACGACCGACATTGTCCCCGGAATTTGCACAATCTGAGTCGATCTACTACCGGAAACCAGGCAATGAGTCGGTAGTTGGTGCAGGCACTTACGGAAAAGTGTTCAAAGCCATTCACATCTACACAAAGGACAAGGTTGCTCTGAAGAAAATCCGAATGGAAGGTGAACGCGATGGCTTCCCTATAACTGCTGTGCGAGAGATCAGGTTGCTGCAGCACCTGCGGCACAAACATGTGGTTGCATTACAAGAAGTCATGGTCGAGAAGAATGAGTGTTTTATGGTTTTTGAGTACCTGTCGCATGACTTGACGGGTCTCATCAACCACCCGACCTTCAAACTCAATCCCGCCCATAGGAAGGACTTGGGCAAGCAGATGTTTGAAGGGCTGGACTATCTTCACCGAAGAGGCGTCCTTCACCGGGATATCAAGGCTGCTAACATTCTCGTCTCCAACACAGGCCAGCTTAAATATGCCGATTTCGGACTGGCGCGCTTCTACACCAAATCTCGAGCACTCGACTATACCAATCGCGTCATCACAATTTGGTATCGTCCTCCCGAGCTCTTGCTCGGCGAAACACAATATGGTCCCGAAGTGGACATATGGTCTGCCGCCTGCGTCTTTGTCGAGATGTTTACGAAGAAAGCGATCTTCCCCGGGGAAGGGGGCGAACTCAGCCAACTGGACAAGACTTACAACGTCCTTGGCACACCCACCCGATCAGAGTGGCCTGGAATCGTGGACCTGCCGTGGTTTGAACTCATGCAACCCACCGATCGGCGAAAACGAGTCTTTGAAGCAATGTACAAAGATATCTTCACACCTGCATGCCTCGATGTTGTGCAGAAGATGTTCAAATATGACCCCAAGAAGCGGCCCACGGCGGAAGAAGTCCTAAACCATGAATATTTCACGACGGAGCAGCCGGCACCTGAACAACCCGTGGAACTCGCGCAGGTCGAGGGCGATTGGCACGAATTCGAAAGCAAGGCGCACAGACGAGAGAATGATAAGCGCGAGAAAGAGAAACGGAGGGAAGAATACCAACGTGAGAGGGAGAAGAGAAAGGCAAGAGAGTCGGGGCTGCCGGACTCGGAAAATAAAAGGGCGAGACTTGACGAGCCGGCTGGGAAGGAGACCATGCCTCCTCCTCCGCCTGCTTGCGGAGATAATTCCTCAACAACGGCTCTCAGAGGCAATGAACCCTCGAATGATCGGTCTCGGGATGAAGACAACGACGAGGGAGACTCAGAGGGCGAGGGTGGTGCGCCCATGAGCATGTCGCCCGCCTAAGCATCACCAGCAGGTCACGCCATCCATGCTTCCTAGGACATTGCCACGGCCGAACTACGGACCAGACGTATGTGAGTGTATATCTCCGGACAGAGGATATTAGATAGTTGGATTCTTGAGCGCACGTGTATTTGCGCGTCGTGAGGTGCTTTGAGCAGCATCGTGATGTTTCCAGTGGAATGTAATGAAATGCCTGTGACCCTCTTCCGTCAGAGCCATGTTGAAACGATGATTGCCGTGTGTGTCGCTCAAGGATGCTTAGCGGTACTGTACTCTTTCTACGGGACAAATTCTAAGCGGTGCGTAAGAGCCCACCTCTCGATCCCACAGTCCCAATGACCGTGTAAAAACTTATTTCAGGCCCAGACTCAGTGAACGAAGAGAAGTAATCCACGTGAGATGCAAACAGCTGAGAACCTCTTGAGGAGGCTCAGGACGTGGTACGAAGGGCAAAGCAACGGATGATCAAGATAACCAAGCTGTATCAGAAATTACATATCTCAGAAGAACGTTTCGGCGTTATGCCGCTGAGTCTTGGGGCGTTGAGGCAATCGTGCAAACCAATCTATCGAAAGGTCAACGTCACGCATGCTCGAGTTTGACACGGACACTCGTGAACCCATGGGGAAAGTGGTACGCACCGACAATATGACAATGGGCGGAATGAATCACTTCTCCTTCTTGCCATCCTTCGCGGTCTTCGAGTCCTTTGCCCCTTTGCCGTCCTTTTCTGTTTCTTTCGAGGTATCTTCGTCTTGATTTTCCTTCTCATCGGTCTCATCTTCCTCCGATGTTGGGTCCTTATGCCCTGTTGTTAACCCTTGCCAGATGGACCACGCGAATACGATGACCCCGACCGTGAACACGATTCTGAGGACATGACTTGCGAGTCTGCCATATTTGTAGACCCAGCTGGCAAGCCATTGCATAAAAGGTGTCACCAGCTGCACCCTCTCTTTTTCGAGGTCTGGATTAACGGTGAATAGCAGAGCGATCAGAGCCAGCAGGATCAGTATTAGTGACAGGGCCGTCACGACCTGGATGACCGCCAGCAAGATGGCGATGTCTTTGGTGGTTTGGAGGACCTCGAATCCTGCGGCCACGAGTGGCGTGACCTGATCGAATGCCGCATGGATTTCTTTCGAGTATGGGAGACCCATCTTGCCTGGTGCGACAGTCTCACAAAGGAACAGCGATATACAGAGACGGAACCCCGACCAACTTACCGTAGAATGCGCACGGGGCGAGTAGGAGCAAGCGCGCGTGGCCCTTGTGATCATGGGCATGGCTGAGCCTGCGGCTGATGTCATGCGGCGAGCGCTTGAAGCTGCGGGGCAATGATCCGCTCAATGGTCCAATCGCCAGTTCGACGACTGTTCGAGCTCGGAAGCTTTTCCGAGAAGGCTCGCCCCACAGCAGCCTCGTCGACTTTGTCAATCTGTCTCCAACGTGTTCACCTTGTAGTCAGGACCGTAGCAGGTGGCATTTCTGCGGGGACAATGATAAGATCTTCTTTCTTGACTTGACCAGCTCTGATATCTGCAGGGCTCTGGCCCTCTTCTGCCACAATGCATAGCGCTCTCAACCGGCTCCAGACAACCTTCGGGTATTTCACCAGCTGCGCCTTTACGCTGGCCTGCATCATTGCCCTTCTTTCAATCATCCCTGTTCCCGCGCCCACGGGCTCGCCCCGCGCCTCGATAGCAGTTCGAAATGTACAAGTCGTCAAGGGTCGTCCTCATTATTACTCCCCGAAGCGCGAAGAATATGCGCAGATCCGGTTCGATCTTGATGCCGACCTCTCAGATCTATTCACGTGGAACACCAAGCAGTTGTTTGTGTACGTGACGGCGAACTATCCGAGTGGCAACGATGGCAACGGTGGTCTCTCCGAAGCTGTCATCTGGGACACCATCATCCCTGCAACGTCGACTCCCTACTCGTGGCAGAATCTGAAGCAGAAATACTTTCCGGACAAGAAAAGCTTGAGGTCAAAGACAAAGACCAGGAGAGACTCAAACTCCAAATCAAAGACGACGGACATCGTGAAGCCGGGGGTCATCTCGTTGAACAACCAGAAGCCGAAGTATCAAATAACAGACCCAAGTGGTGTCATCAGCGAGCGAGGGAATGCCACCTTGCACGTTAGCTGGAACGTGCAACCTTGGGTTGGGGCACTGATTTGGGACAAGGGGCATTTGGGCAGCAGACTGGGCAAATGGGAGGCTGGCAGTGGTGGGAGAAGTGAGATATTCGAGTTTCCCCCCCTGAAAGGCTCGAGGACGGATGCTGTCAAGGACAAAGAAGGACCAAAGACTCCCAAGGCTGGCTCAGCAACTCCAGTCGTCGAGATTTGAACGCACGAGAAGCGCGCATCTGTCAATTTCGATTTCTATCAACAGTCGCCTGCCTTTGTTGGCGGCCAGTCGTCCTCGAATGCAGGTGTTCGCTACATGGACACTCCCGGGACTGGTGTCTCACGCGACAAGAGCGACGATCTCGAAGCTCCTCTCGTCTTTGCTGTCGCTCTATCCTCAGCATGGCATCCAATCTGGTCCGTGCTCGGGCTCGAGGAGATCTACCGCGTCCTTATGCAGCCATGGGGATGACCGGACGGTGGCTTGCCGCCGTTGGAACTCGAAATACTTCTGTCATCCGTACTGCAGAGGCCCGTGGCAGCAGTGTATGTTCGAGGCATGTTCAAATGTCAGTACTCTTGTTGGTAGACACGAGACTGGACCCAAGCACGGAAGATTTACGGCTGGAGAATTCGGAAGTCTCCTGCCCTGGCGGAAGGAGACGGACAATATGCGCAGCAAAGCAAGCCTTCGGCGGCACGTCACTTTTCCGTGTTGGAGCGTGTGCCGACAGCAGAGTTTGCCCATACGCACTTAGTTTGGGTCTCTGCCGGAGCTGGCCAATCATGCAATATTCTTGCGGTCTTGGGTGGCTTGGGGGAACTGCCCTCACATCGATATTCGGCCGTGTTCGTGCGGCATGTTTCTAGGCTATACACAACACCTCTATTCGAGGCGTTCTCAGGTATTTAAGCAATGCAAAGCCGTCTTTCCCAGCAAATTCAGTGAACGACAAGTCTTTCCCTCGGTATCTTCAACCCATTTATCCGTCATTTCTTCACTGTGATGGCGCTCAAATACACTAATAAGCTTCAAGACAAGCTTGTCGTCGTCGTTGGGGGTACTAGCGGCATTGGCTTTGGCACGGCCGAAGCAGCTGTGGAACATGGCGCCACAGTGGTGGTGGCCAGTTCCAAGCAAGCAAAGGTCAGCCGTGCCGTGCAAAGGATCCAGCAAGCATATCCAGACGCGGCAGATCGCATCCGCGGCAAGACCGTCGACTTGAGCTCGGACAATGTTGAAGAACAGATCGATGCCCTCTACGAGTTTGCAACCGAGGCTGGCACGCGGAAGTTGGACCACGTCGTTGTGACCGCTGGCGAGGGTTTCGGGATGGTACCCTTGGCGAATGTCACTCCTCAGGCCGTGGTGGATCCGTACAAAATCAGACTGGTGGGCTGCACCATGCTGGCGAAGATTGCGATGCGGTATCTCACCGTCAGCGCCGCCTCTTCGTTCACCTTGACGGGCGGCGTGAGCGATGCCAAGCCCACGGCGGGATGGACGGTCATGGCCCCCGTGGGTGCGGCCGTGCGAGGGCTCACCCACGCGCTGGCCAACGATATGAAGCCCGTCAGAGTCAATTGCGTGTGCCCGGGTGCGGTCAGGACGGAAATGTTCGACACCTTTACTGGGGACCGGCTACAGGAGGTCCTCGACATGTATACGGCCAAGACTTTGACGGGCCGGATCGGCACACCTGAGGATCTGGCGCAAAGCTACCTTTCTGTAATGGAGAACAAGTTCATGACGGGCCAGGAAATAACGTGTGACGGAGGATATCTTTTGTGTTGAGCTCGAAAAGTACTCAGTACGAGGTAGGGGTGTGGCTACACCCACTGCCTGTGTGGATGGCGCATCTTAGACAACAGCTGGTCAGGGCGGCTGACATTAATATGCACACCCCTGGCGCCATGGTTTCTGCCTTGCCTCCCTCCTCTGCACTGCGCCTCGACTCCGGCCCAGGCGACGCTGCTGGGGTATCGTATGGGCCAATCAGAAGGGGGACGATGAGTGCGTGACGCCGATCAGGCTGCCGACTTCATAAGGGGCCTCACAGGCCTGTAAGTCCGCCATGCGGCCCGGACCTTTGCTGTCCCTCCGACCTGTGGGCTAAGGAAGGGGTCTCCTGACTCCTCGTCTCTAATATCATGATGGAAGGCGGCTCACTCACGCCGTATGTGTCGATGTAATCCTTCCATAACACACCGCGATAGGGATTCATAGTACTCCATGTAGCAGCAGCCCACTCCCCGCCATGAGCAACTGGCTAAGTCATATACGCTCGGAGCCGTATTCAGCCCCAGCAATCCCGACCAGCCTCGAAGCATCGTGGCTTCAAACTCCCGCAACTCCGCGGACAGCTCCCAAGCCCAAGGACCGCAACGCGCCCGACTACCGCTATCAGGTAAATCAGAAATGCATCTACGAGCGCCGTCTGCCGGGCGGGAGCTACATCACAGCACACGTCCAGCGCCTCCAATCGGGCTACTACGACAGTCCCGTCATCCACGAAGACTGCATTGACAACGTCCGCTTCGTGGCGATCAATTTCGTGTTCCATCCCAGCCGGACGACCTTCCGCTTCAAATCGGCCGAGATCAGAATTGCCTTGCACCATACGGGCGAGGACGGCCGGAATCCACTGCAGCAGATGGTCACGGATCTGGTGCCGCCTCGAACAAGCAGTCACGACCATGCCACCCAGACCGAGACCGAGACAGGGACAGACGGGACAACTCACGACGCGCCGCTGGTGTGGCAAAACAAGCGTGTTCACGGCCATGGCAGGCCGTCTCGACCAAGATTCCTCCGTCACGCACCCCATCTGCTTTACGGGTCCATCAGTCCCGAGACGCTGAACTGGAACTTCAACCTCGCGGGATCGCTGGGTGTGTCGCAGGGTCCGGCGAGCGCGAGTCTGAAGCCCTCGTACGGGCTCAAATCCAGCTACAAGGTGTACGAGATGATGAAGATCCAGGGGTCCGTCCGGACACTGCGATCCTGGGCCGGACACGAGTACGACATCGAGGACGGAGAGCTGGTCTGGACGCTCGAGGAGAACAGGCTCCAGAAATCGGGACTGCCCCGGGAATTCACCTTCGTCATGCTCCTGACCAAGGGCACCGGCGGGTTCGAAGAGAGCGGCGACGTCAGGTTGGAGATCGACGTCGACCCGAAAGTCACGGGCCGACTGGGCGCCACGTACCCGTCCGTGGTCACAAATCTGCATCAGTATCAACCGTTCAAGCGTGGCACCTTGGACCTTGACGACGAAATCGGCCAGGTGTTTGAACCGTACGTCAAGGGCAAGGGGTTCAATTTTGCCGACATTGCGAGCAGCTTCGACAATTTCGTCTGGCTGCCGGGGAATGCATACTCGACGTCGGAGCCAGAATACTCGGCTGCGCCTAGTGGAGGTGGTCAACAACAACAACAGCAGCAGCAGCAGCAGCAGCAGCAGGAGGAGGAGAAGCAGCCACAGACGGGCCAGCAAGGAGACCAGCGGCAACAACATCACCACCGTAGCTCTACATGGCAGAATGCACTCCCCTCAACTGATACGACGCTTAATCTTCGCGTCTTCTTCGAACCGTCGCGAGGCAGCCCCGTGCCGTTCTCGAATCAAATGCAACAGCATCATCAACAGCAGCAGCAGCAGATACCGTATCTCAACTTAAAGGTACCGCACGCTCGTTCGCAAAATCCATCGCCAATCCCGCCCTCAATCGCGGGGTCTCGCAACTCGCCAACCCGTAGGACCATTACTATCGGTTCAGGGTCGTCCAAGTCTGTGCGGAAGCAGCGATCACGGTCCGAGCTCGCGAAGGAGTACAGATCATCGCCGGAGCCCAGAAGGGCAGAACGCAGCTCTGCGACTGGAGGAGACCCGGATCCCAACAGAAGGTCTCTCCAGGCTAGTAGCCGGCGAGACGAGGATATGAGGAAGAATGGACTCGACCGCGAGAATCGTCACGAGCATGTCGCCACAAAACGGCCCATACTGGATTCTTCGACCGATGACCATGTCGACGGCCATATTGATCAACAACCCACTTTCATGGTCTCAGGTTCGAGTCCCGAGTATACGACTCCGCCTTTACATCTGGACAGAGGCGCGTAGAGTTGATCCCGCAAATACCCAAGTCTAGGAATTGATAAGTAGGACCAGGAATAGAAGTAAGACCATAAGGATAAGTAAGAATAAGAGTAAGAGTAAGAGCAAGAGCAAGAGCACGACCACGAGTGCGATGTGAAGACGCCACATCTATTTCCTACGGTATCCTATCCTACGATATCCTATCCTACGATATCCTGTGCTGTCCTGTCCTATCCTAAATCGCAAGGACGACTACATCGCCACGACAGAACCGCTGCAAACAGAGTATCCCTCTTCCACGCATGACAATCCCGCCTCCGCCTACCACAGCCAACAGAGTATTTCCCCTTCCTCCCACGCATGACAAACCCCGCCTACCTCATCGGCTTCAGGGAAATCAAGGCGAATACCATCCTACCGTACCAATACCATCGCCAGTGCCCGTGCCCGTGCCCGTGCGTGCCCGCATCCATGCTCGTACTTGACGCTCGTACTTGACACTCCAAGGACCAAAATCCGTCGACGAAAACTTGAACACTTTCCCACCGAAGTACCCAAATATATAGATATATATATACTGTATTTTCAGCCGCGCGAATCATTGCACAGCGAGCGGACTGCCGGACTGGCGGGCCGTCAAATAAGGGAAGGAATTGCACGCGGTGATCTGTGGTAGGGGCCACCACTGTGAGTGTCTCGAGTCTCTTGTTTCTTCCATCTCTCTAATTAGAGCTCCGCTCTCGGCTATGAAGATATCTCAGCAGCCCTGCTGGTCCTGCCATGTGAGGGTGAGGGCCAAGGACAGAACAAGGAAGGAACAGGGCAGGAACGGGACTGGGACTGTCCGCGCACAGGATCACGGATCTCAACCTCGATCTCACCCTCACCCTCTTCCTCTCCTTTCCCAGGGTCCCAGGGTCCCAGGGTTCGAATGTTCGAATGCTCGAACGTCTAGTTGGTCATTTGTGCTGGGATGGAGAAGAAGTGAGAAGGTTCAGACGGCGTGGTCAATAGTTGGCTTGCTCAATAGTTGGCCTGCTCAATAGTTGGCCTGCAAGGTAGATCTCAAGTGTGTGCGGTCTTGATTTTTGGCTTGTCGATTCACCGAGGCCAGAGACTTGGAGTATGTGCCCGGAGCTGGGCTAAACATGCAGAGTGTGATAGCCCAGAAGGGATTGTTGCAACACGTTCGAATCATCTGCTACGGAGCTTGAAGGATGTAGGGTCACAGTGGAGAGAGGACGTCGCTCGAGAAGATCTGGAAAGCGATCTAAACATAATCAATTCATTCGTTCATGGATGATAGATTGTCTATTGACAACACTTGCAGTCCGAGCCAGACACTCTAGCTCTTTCATTTAGCGCTCATCAGTCGTCTTTTGTACAACATTCAATGTACAGGGTATATTCCTTCCTGACTTTCCGTTTGCTGCATAACCATGATAGCCCCGTCGTGATCACAAGGATCGTGGAACGCCGACAATTCAAGCAGGTGTGTCATTCCGAGCGAGAGACTTCCCCTTCCGGGCCAGAATCACATACCCGAGACCTCATCAAATTCAAAGCGCACATTGGCGATTTCTCGAAACCCCCCCTATATACTCATCCCATGTACCAACCTCTGCTGGCTCGATCCCTATCGAACCATTCCACTTCCTAGCCTGGGCATACTCTGTCGTCTGGCAAACTCCGCTTGACTCTGCCTCCGTGAATTCGCCTCCCTACTCGCATTGGTGTTCGTCCTCGAAAGTCGTCTAGACTCCGATGTCCCGGACGCAGAAGGCAGGTAAGAGAGACGGCGGCCCTCGTTGTCGGCACGCGCGTTAGCGAGCGACTGGGCAAATGGCGATCGCTTGCGCAGCGTTGGACCATAGATGTAGATCACATAGACTGCGACAACAAGGAGTGTGGCGATGCAGGCGAGGATGGTGCAGGCGTAATTGAGATGGCGGCGACCTCCAATATCTGTGCAGCAATTACGTTAGCCTCAGTAGCTTGACAGCGGAAGAAAACATGGCAAGCTCACTCTCAAAGAATGGTGTGGCAGGAACAGTAAGTACACCGGCCAGGAAATCTCGTGACCAGCCATTACCCCCGGTGGCGGAAGCGGAGTAGGGACCGTAGGCGCAGATCATGTAGTCAATCGTAGCCATGTAGATCGCATAGTTGGCGATACCGACAAGAGCAGCAAAAATCATGGAACCGATCCAGTGGATGGGTGGTCCTTGAATGGTCCACGCAAATCCGAACAGGCCAATAGGCAGACATGGGGCAGTGTAGAGAAGCCACCACAAGCGCGACTCGTACTGTGCTCTTTCATCGCCGGGCTTCGACTTTCTCTCGTTGATGTTGCGCCTGATGGCTGGGATGAAGGAGATCCACGCGATGACATATCCAACTCCCAAGGGCAGGAAGGCCAAGCCGACCGCAAAAATCGCAAAATTCCACTGCTTGTAGACAAGGGAGAAGGATTGGATGAACATGAAGATGAGGGCATCGCTGAAGCCGCTCAGGAGCGAAAGCGTGAGCACGATCGGCTCTGTCAGGAACATCTTGAATGGTCGGATCCAGGTGATGAGAATCTCTTTGGCGCTGAAACGGTCGCTGAAAGGCTCGAGCTCGTTAGGGCCCCAGATATTCTCACCAGTGGCCTTACGTCTCCTTTTGGCGATCCGATCCATCATGATGGTGGAACGGGTTTCCGGGACGAAGAAGAAGTGACAGGCCTGAACGAAGCCACCGAAAATGAGTTGGATCCAGATTGTCCACCTCCAATCGCTGACGTATTGCTCGACAAACCCGCCCACGATGGGCCCGAGAACAGAGCCGAACACGGACGAGAAGACCACATAAGCCACGGCGTACTGTTGACTATCTGCATCCCACATGTCGGCTGATAGTGGTTTAGTCAAAAGGTCCAGACCATTACAGTTGGCACTTACCGATCATCCCTAGTGTTACCGAGCCTCCAGCAGAACTGAGGCCACCCAAAGCTCTACCAACCATGATGGATGCAAAGTTCGGAGCCAGCGCGACAGGGAGTTGCCAAATGTTTACCAGAGTCAGAGAAGCCTGAAGAATCGGCCATCGACCCAATTCTTCGCTCCAGGGCGCCCAAAGCTCGCAGCCAAAGGCATAGAGCACCAAAAATATCATGGCACCGCATCGTGCCGCTTGTTCGCTGACATGGTATTCTTCCGAGATGCCTACGATGCCATTTGAATAAAGGCTGGTGTTGAAGTTCATCGAGAGTTGCACCAGAAAAATTACAGTCAAGATGGTCCATTTCTTCCATTCCGGAAACGAATAGCCCAATTCGCTGTAGCAATCGTCCTCGGTGATCTCGATCTTGTCAAAGGTTTCGGGTTCAGGCTCGGTATCCTTGTCGCCGGCCTTCTCGTCTGGCAAAGTCTTGCCCACATGTTCTTCTTGCTGTAGTTGAGGATCCTCGTCCGGTTCAACGGTGGAGGCCTTGTCCCATTCTCCGTGGGTGTCTTTGCCCTCGGGCGACGCGGTCTCGGAGTCGTTGAAGGGGAGATTAAATTGTGGGTGGCGGCCGGGTGCTGACGCCATAGCGAAAGAGAAACGTAGAAGGAATGCACTGATCACAAATGCAACGAGCACGAGGTGTAAAGCCTAGACGCACCACCAGAACTCGTGTGGAGAATATGAGAGCGGTAGAAGGATATAAGATAAGGACTGTTCGGCGTAAACGACGCTGGTTAAGAGACGGGGCTCGGTGGACAAGATGGTCTGAATAGCAGTGCCACAAATTGAGAATGCGTTATGATATCAGGGTATCCATCTAGTGGAGTCGCAGGAGGGTGACTTCCGAATGAAAAGTATACAGTCCTGTAAGCGCTGCACAACGACGTCAGCACCAGGCACGATCATGCTCAGCTTCCAGAGAAACCGTTGAGGGTCAGGCGCGATGTAAAAGCGGGTAGAATTGAAGAGCGAGTGAGCTTCTGCACTTGCCACTTGACTGCGGAGCTTGAATCATTGTGTATTAAACGCGCTGAGTGCCTTCGTCCACAGCGACCAGGCTGGTGAACGTGGCGGCTGGGCAGGCGAAAGGCTGCGACATGGCATGAGCTTGGTCTCCTCTGGAATCTGCAGCTTGAAGCTTGATCTTCGGATGATCTCCCCTGCACCGTAATTCGGACGAGATTGACTTTTGACGATAATTCGCGCTTGTGGCTTTACAGCTGCCGAGGCGGGGGCGGTTGAGTCAACATCACCATGACGTCGTTGCCATTCTGGTGGCTAGTTGGTTGCCGATGAGGGGATTTTCAGGCCAACATGGGAGATATGCCAACGCTAAAATATCTTGATCTCTAACCAAGCTGTCATCTGCTTGGACGTCGCTTTGAGCAGATGCTAATCCACTTATCGTACTCGTAGCCACGCGAGTACTCGTAGGGTCATGAGGCTAGTTGATTTTTCGACTGTTACCATGGCCCGCGTTGGCACCATGAGTAAGCCTCGTCACCCAGAACACGAGATATCGTCAATCCACTTGTCTACAGGGTTCGCTCAAACGAAGGGACCTCTTTTTGTGTGGACTATTCGATTTGTGCTGGCGACGAGCTGTGGAAATGTGGAATGTCTTCATTTCAGAGGTACATGGACACCACGTTGCCAGTGCACGTAGTGAGGATTGAAGCGTGCACGTAGTGAGGATTGAAGGGTGCACGACCGTCCAGTGCAGGAGCGATACCGTGACAATAAACCGACCAGCGAGGCCATCCTCTGCAGGTCATTCTCCGAGATCAACACTGCAGAAACCCCAGTTTGGCGATCCTTGTGCGGACTTCGCCTTTTACGCCCTCATTCCTAACGGTGTCATTGTTGCCCGTTGCGCCAGCCAAGTCATCACTTATGAATCGAGAAACCGGCCCTTTGCCAGATAACCACCAACGCCTTGCTGATAACGCTCACGTAGACGAATGCCTCACACGTAGATCGGCAAAATCGTTTTTGCAGATCTCGATTGGATCACCTCCCCTGCCAGAATATGCGTTCCGGCAGCTCCGCGTTTTGCCTTCCCCGGATTTGCATTCACATTGGCACTGCCCGCACCATCATCTTGGAAGACCTGTAGGGTATTGATCGCCCAGTAAGCATCGGCAAAGTCGGCCGGATTGTTGGCGACATATTCCTCGCACGTTGGGGCCAGAGACGCGCAGGTGGAAGTGTCCCATACTGCGCCAGCCCACTGAAGAACGCCGGAGTCAGCATACATGTAAGGGGAGAGGAAGAAGAGACGCTTACCTGTCCACAAAAGGTGGTGTCGAAGACGATTTGCAGGTTCCTGAAGTGATCGTCGATGTTGAACTGGCCTTGGAAGAGAGAGTTTGGGGTTCCCCAGTTTGCGGATGGATCGGGGCTGCTGCTGACGATGTCGCTGGGGAACGACCCTCGGGGGAAGAACCATATCTTGATAAAGTCGGACGACCACTCCGTTGCAAACACTCCGCCGCCTGCCTCATTGAATTCAGGACCGAAGGTCAAGTTGGAAATGTCGCCAATGGAACATCCGGCATTCATTGGCTGATCAGGAGCGTTGATGTCGCAGTTCGAGGTTATCACTTGGCCCGAGAAATCGGTGCGGTCGCTGATGACCGGGCCTTCGCTGGTATGTAGGGTCATGCTATTCGTAGGTTGGTCATTGACGCCCTCGACGATGTCGATCTCCCCGTTGTTCGGCCAGTCGCTTCCTACCATCCAGAATGCGGGCCATGTGCCGCAGACACCCCCAGGCATGTGAACAATATCTGCAATGACCAGACCGTGTTGGAAGGATTGTGAGGAGGTGACCCGCACAGCCGCACGACCTTCAGGAGCCACCTTTTCTGTGTCGACGCCCATATAGATTGCGAACGAGGCATTGCCGCCGTCGATGAACCCTGCGATTCCGCTTGAATTTGCCGCCTCGAGCGACTGGAATTGCACGAGTCCATCCGTCGGATCAGGGTCGGTGAAGAAATCGAAGCCTTGCCAGAAGGCGTCGCCGGAGTAGTCTTGAACGATCTGGTAGGCGGCAAACGCGACTTGAAAGCATGTGCTGACCAGCAGCAGAAGAAAAGCGGTCGGGACCATGGTGAGGGTGACTTGTTTGACCTGCAAAGGTGACACGGATTGAACGATGGTTGTCTGATTGCCGAACTAGCGGTATCAAATTTGGGATAGGGAAGGCGCAAGCCGTGAATCAATCGACAGGCTCAGGGCGGAGATCAGGTGTAAGGAACGTGCTGAAGAAGGAGTGTTTGTAATAAAGAAGGCTTGTGAGCAGAGACCAGCCGAACTGGACCGCAATGAAGGTGTCTCAATAGACAACGGGGAATGGGAATGAATGTTTCCGCAGCGACATGGTCAGAAGAGGCGCAGCTGGAGGAAACGGGGCTTCTCAAGCATTTTTTCTGCCGGTACCTACCTTGGCGGGTGTCATTGATGGGAATGTGAGAGGGATCCTGTGGAAGTCATTGCGGTGAAGCTGGAATCTGCCAGACCTGGAGGCATATACGGCCACCTGGTCTTCCGTGCTCACTACGAGACCAAGGATAGTCTACGGTAGGTGAATATGGCAAAGAAGAATCTCGTAGTTTCAGAAACCGTTTGTAGATAATCCAGTCGCTCTGAGAATACATTGAGTTGACTGAAACAAGAGCTGGACAAATACAGCCACGTGAGAAGTTGATCTCATGAAACGCGTTTCGGCAATCGTCGCTGTTTCCAGCCGCATCGCGTCCGCCGCCCGCGGCAAAATCGTGTGGCCTCCGTTGCTTCGCGCCCGCCTTCAAGCCGTATCAAACATTCCGCACCTGAAACCCCATACCACACACCACCACCAATCTACTTGTACGCTGTGGCTGGCTGTTGTCCATTTGACAGAGATATGGCTGCCGCCTGCCACTCCTCCCCCGGGCCACGATCATGACCACAGTGGCGCCCACTCTCGAGACCTCCAAGCAGATCCCCATTGCCGACCTCTCTCCCGCTTCTGACCATGCTCCGTCCTGCATTGTAGGCCAAGTTGTGCTGGTTTGGCCCTACTCTAGCTCGACCGGCACGCTTGCCCTGCTTTTGGCAGATACTGATGTCCGACGGCGCAAATCCAAAGGTCAGGTGAAGGTCGTCTTCCGCCATGGGTGTGCCCGAGAAGTGGCAAGGACAAAAGTCGGCATTGGGGATACAGTCAAGCTGGGGTTAGACGACTGCAGATGGACAGAGACGGGCGATTTGATTTCCACTCCGGGCAAGAAGATAGATTGGGACCTAGAATACTGGAAACAGGTTATCTTGCAAGTTCAACGAGACGGTGACCTCCATTCTACAGTCGACTATAGAGCGAATGAACCCGATGAATCCGATGCTTCCTCCGCAGACAGCGCAATTGCTCTGGTCAACGGCGCGTCCACCACTCGTGCCTCCGTGAATGGAGTTCTGCATCGCCAGCAGAGTACAATCCACGTCCCGTACTTGACACCGCAAAAGCCCGTCCGAAGGGTCTCCGCAGGTACATTTATCGATGCCGCTCTGGACTCTTTCGTGGAAGATGACGGATACGTTCCTGGTCAAGGACGGAAGAGAACCAAGTTTGCGAGGAACAGCGGAGCATGGAGCCTCGTGGACTCGGACGACGACTCAAAAGATATTTCGCAGTCACGGCTCGACGCCGGACAAGTCGAGCAGCAACAAAGCCTTACACACGAAGAGATCAGTTTGACGGTCGAACCCTCTGAGCGTGTTGGGCAGGATCAGATGCCACACGAAGCGATCGACTTAACGGTGGAAACTTCTGAGCATACAGAGCAGGACCAGATGCCACACGAAGACATTGACGATGCCCGGACAGAAAAACTGCCTGCCGACATCCTGCAAACTCCGGCTGTGGAGGTTATCGAGAGCGCGAGCTCACCTCCGCTTACCAACTCAGGAGGGTCATCTTCAATACCCCAACCAGTGCTCATGGGTCCGCCTTCAACACCGCTCAAAGCCACGCGTTTGCATTTGCCACCAGTGGAGGTTGACGTGACCGAAATCAGCCCCCCACCTGACGCTGCCACCACGCCGCGGTTGCTCCCTCTCGCGTCGCCAGGGCTACCATTGGTCTCACCTCTGGTCCAGAGAGCAGGAGTGGAGGTGGGATACTTCCCAGTATTCGATGAGCCTGCATCTCAGTTAGAAGCTTCCGGTGATTCGCTAGCCGTTGCTACAGAAGATGCCAGACCTGAGAACGAGCTGGATGCCGCATCATTATCAGGGTCTGACGGCTCACTGATGATTGTGGAAGAAGTGTCTGTTCTCCGGAAACCGTCGGCAGATATCGAGGCTGAGCCTGTTGGACGCTCAAAGCACACGGAGACCCTTGACGAAACCACGGGCGAGACAGGGAATGTGGTAAGCACAAGGAGCGCTGGATACCAAGAACCGCAGTGGCTGTCGGTTTTGGAGTCAAATATCGACGAAGAGCGCCTTCGGTCCGGTGACAAGTCACCCTCAGAGATAGCTCCCAGGCTCCCTTACCCAGGTGAGGCGGTTGAAGACGAGGATGACGATATGTATGGGGCACCTGCTGATATGTCACAAACAACCGGGGTTTGGGTCAGTCCTTCTTCAGTCGAGGCGCCGAAGAGCCCGCTGGATGTCATCGAACAATTCCTGCAAATGTCCCCAGTTGCACCAACGCGACCCTCGAATGTCTTCGAACACATTGATTTAGGCAATGTCTCGAACATTCCGATTACGCCTTCGCACGACAGTGTGGAGGGGAGTGCAGCTGCAGACGTTCGGCAAGAGAAGACATCAATTCCTGTTTTCGAGAAATCCTCATCAGTTACCTATCCCGAGTCACAATCTCCGTTCAGGCAGAATCGAGCTCAGCAAACAAGCTCCGGTACCTCTAGTCGACGCTCGTCTGATCATCGCACGCGGCTCCGGTCCTTGGATGGCACCCTCGAGCTCCACGACCCTGGTGCAGACTACATAAATCAGCTTGCTCAAATCGCTGCGACCGCGGGAAGCGTGAAGCAGCCTACAGAAAACGCCGAGTACGCACACGGCGCGCCCCAGAGAGATGTGGGTTCAGAACACGACGTGCCACCAGCTAACATTCTAGCCCAAGAGGTGGGCAGGGTTGACTCCTCCGAGGGTGCGGCAGAAGAGGTCACACGACAAACCTACGAGACTGTAAGATTTGACGCGTCTGAGGGAATAGATCCACAGCCTGCGACGCAGACCATCAAGCTACACGACCGAGAGGAGGACGTAATCAATCCGTCTGGGTCCTTGCGCAGCCCCGAAGCTCAAGTACAACTACCAACACCGGATCAGTCGCAACTGTATCAACCCTCGCCTGCACAGAACACTCGTCTTGAGCAGACTGAAGACCCGACAGAAGTGAACGTCGTTGCTCTTCCAACACCTCAACATACGCAGGAAGACGCTGCACAGGAGCAAGTGTCAGAGGAAGTGGTCACACAAGACGACGACGAAGAAGCTGCGCAGGAGCCAAAAGAGACTGATTTCACGCACCAAGAGGAGGTATCTGCACAGGTCACTGCAGAGCTGGAAGCGCAGACCCGAGAAGAGAGATCAACGGATTCTTTTCGGGAGGCACCTGCTCGAGACGCGCAAGAGAAGACGCCAGACATTGACGAGGACGGAGAGAGGGAGGAGCCTAGTGAAGCGCTGGCGGCAAGCGCAGCTCCTGCTATGGCTCCCACGATCTCTGATCTGCACCCTGACACGGTCGCTCCTCGTCGAGTCTCCCAACGCCTCTCGGCCAGAAAGTCCGCCATGGCTAGCAACATCTCTAGTCCGTATTTTACCCCTCGTAAACCAGCTCCAGCGCCCTCTTCGTCACCAACTCGCAAAGAAAATATCCACCCTGCGTCGCCAGATCGGAGCGATTCGCGATCATCCCCGGTGCGAGAGCGAAAGAAGACACCAGTTCCATCCGCCTTCTTCCAAGAGGCAGAGCCAAATGGCATTGACATCACGCCTATCTCCCCCAATTCGCAGGCAAAGAGGCCGACATCCCGCAGGCATACAGGCATCACAACTCCTCTCGCATATTATGCGCACCTGAGTTCTTTGCATGAGCACTTCAGCCAGGTTGTAGACATCATCGGTGTATGCACACAGTCGTCGGCACCGCCGCAAAGATCGAGATCAGGGCCGAAAGACTACCATACCACCTTGCGCTTAGCTGATCCTTCACTCCCCGCTGACCGGCACGCGCCAGTACCTGCCCAGATTTTCCGGCATGCCATGAATGCCATTCCTACAACCACTAGCGGAGACGTTGTGATCCTTCGGAACTTCAAGGTCCAGACTTCTGAAAGAAAGTTCATGCTTTTGAGCACGGAGACATCCTCATGGGCTGTCTTCCAGGCCAAACCCGGCTCAAGTATGAGTTGGTCGGATGTTATCATATCTGGCCCTCCCATTGAGTACGGTCCCACCGAAACCAGTCGAGTCAAGCTTCTCTTCAGCTGGTGGAATTCAGCTGGCAAACAACTATTTTCTGCAAGTACTTCAACAAATGACCATGAAGGTATTGGAGTCAGTTCAGGCGAACCGCGGAGCAGGTCTCCAATTCGCAAAGACGATGGACAACCTCGTCTAAAAGCCCAACCTGCCAGCGGCCGTCGGACAGCCAACATGACTAGCGATTTCGGCAACGAGAACGCGGTGGAGAATTTCTATGCGTCTTTTGCGAACGGGGACAACGTCGACGTGACAGACGACACTGCCGACGAAGAAACTGCCCACGGTGTTCCTGAAAGTTCCGCTGACGGAAGTGAAGTGAACCTGAATGACCGCGCCGTCAAAGAAGCCGAGATAAATGTTCGGCCTGCTCAGCAGACCAGTAGGCGCAAGGCCAACAGGACTGATCACACTGGCAATGAAGGCGACGAAGACGTGAACATGATAGAAGATGATCGTGAGAAGAGCGCTCCTCTGACGGATGCAACCAACCACCGCAGACAATCCACCGTGTCCATAGCGGCATCAGAGCCGGGCAGAACCGTCACCCCACGAAGAAGCACCAGACAGAAGCATAAGAAGTCCCCGAGTTTGGTGCACGAATTGCGTGATGGGACCAAGTACGTCGATGACGATCGAAGGAGGAGCGGAAGTGTCGTGCATGAGTTGAGGGATGGTGTTACTTATGTTGATTAACAGCATCACTGTGTCATGGTCATAGGCGGGAGTCTCGCCGATATCGACCGCTCGAAGCAGCACATCGATAAGCTCGAATCGAGCTTGTAGTGTTAGAAAGCACATAACACGTAATGCATAATATCCTCGCATGGACGCATTGGTTTCACTGATTCAGTTCTACCTCGATCTTCGCGTGCTGCAGCCAGCGTGTTCATGTACATTGTCTTCTCGAGCCATCTGTCCACCACTGATCGACCTCGCCTACCACTCGTTCACAAAAACGTCAAACCCAACGCACTCACCACACTCAGCCCGACAACCGTCCACCCAGTGTAGATAACTTGCTTGTTCGTCAAGCTCGCGCCCGTGTCCCAGACTAGATGCCTAATCCCGTTCAATCCATGATACGTGAAGGGGAAGGCGACCGCGCCCTTGAACAGAACCTTGGCCAGGACCGGCCAGGCGGCGAAACTTGCGGCCAGGGATGCGCTCTCGAGATGCCACCCGAAGAGCGGGGCGACAAGGTACGCAGCGCCGAAGACGTAGATTCCGCTGGAGAGAACGGCGCCCGTGATGCGGTTGAGGGCCGAGCCGTACCACGTTATTTGCGGGCGGTAGATGGAGAGGTGGGGTGAGATCTGGGGGTAAATGTGCTACGTTAGAACTTTGGATGACTTGCGGTCAGGGCAGTGGAAGAGAACTCACGGGACGGTTGAGGCGTTGATTTGCGAGGATCTCTTGGCCGCTCGATTGCGAGACTGTGGATGTCGTTGCTGGTCTGGAGGACGGAGACGGAGAGAGAGACAGTTAGCATGATAATACGTTGTAGACTTTGTGAGGGGTTGTTCAGGAGAACGAGACGAGCGTCCGGTCTCGAGATATCAAGCATCTGCTTTTCCTGCTCTTCTTCTTGTTCTTTCCCATCTGTCTCCCGAGATGCAGGTGTACATCTGTCGCCTGTCGGAGCCGGAGTAGTTCCTGCATCTTCTTCGACTTGTCCTCCTCTGCGATAGACCTTCTCTGGGAGAAACCACCGCGTTGCAGGGATGCGAGGACTGACCTGATCTGTACATTCTGAGAGGTCGCAATGGCTGCTGGGGCCGATAATCTCGACAGAGGCGTCTTGCCCAGTGTGGAGGGGTTTGCTGCGAGGACTTTGTCGACTTATTAGTTTCTCGGTTGGCATCTCGTTTTAGGCCGATGGGGGACTTACGTCGCCGTTGCGTTAGCTGCAGCGCCCTGCGCGAGAACATGTTGGCCGACATGGCTGCTGCGAGGAGTCGTTGTCGGAGTGGCAGTTGAGCTGGTCGCTTGGAGCTTCACAGGCTCATGATGTCGAGAGGTTCGGATCGGAACATTGGGGAACCGCGGAAGAGAGCGCTTGGCAGTCACGTGAGAGCTGATTATCTTTGGCTCGGTTTTGATTTGCTGGGAGTTGGATAGGCGAGCGGCTACAAGCTGCCACGTGACAGTGTACCATCATGGCGGCATCCGGAGCACATTCAAAATTTGACTTCGTACAGATATTATCCCCAAGTCAGATACTCCATACATATACGCGGCATTACAGAGTATACTTAAAATGCGTGCGTTCTTGAGCATGATCGATCAGTGCGACCTCAGTATCAGTCTGGAGACTGCACGTCATCTATGGCTGGAACTGTGTGGGTGAGACACCAAGTTGCTGACGCCGGAAAGACTGGTTCATTGCATCTATTTTGACAGATGATCGGACACCCTGAAGCGTATTTATCAGGGGACATTCTCGGTACAGCATCATCGCGATGACAACGCGAAGTCTCCATGACCCGCAAAACCATATCTGGACATCAGGCAGTTTGCAGCGCGTGTTCTGCTTCACACGACAACGAAGTAATATCTGGTTGAGATTCAAATCCACAGTATACTGTCTTCTGCACTCTCAGTGTTTACCGCGTGAAGAGGGGCAACTAACCATGGTGCCAGTGTCGGTGCCAGTGCCAGTGGTGTTGGTATGATTGACAATGAAGGAGGACCCGGCCCTATTTTGCCTTGCTGAGGGGAGCCTTGTTCCATGATTGTCGAGATGTCTTCCTTATCAGCAGATGCAACCATGGAATCG
This sequence comes from Cladophialophora carrionii CBS 160.54, assembly GCF_000365165.1. Classification (NCBI taxonomy): domain Eukaryota; kingdom Fungi; phylum Ascomycota; class Eurotiomycetes; order Chaetothyriales; family Herpotrichiellaceae; genus Cladophialophora; species Cladophialophora carrionii. The sequence goes on from NW_008481828.1 coordinate 1,722,571, forward strand.
CCGTGGAGCTGTGACACAGAGACAGCTGTCTCACAAGACACTGCCGAGAGAAAGAGTGTACAACTTCACCCGTGCCAAATCAACTCTTGTGAACAAGGCGATTCACCTGTAAGTATGTGCACTACGCTTACAAGGAAACGGCTCTCTCATGATATACGATATTCGGACATTCGGCGGACTCTGCAGTGCCGCCGGGCGACTGTAAAGCTAGGCCTTCACATATCGTCTTCGATATACCTCCTTTTTTGGACAACATGGTCAGGGCTAGCAGCAGCGTGCCTTGCCATGGCCCCTAGGAAGGACCTAGGTGCTGTCCTTTTGCTTCGCCGGAGAAAGTGTCACAGCGGAGGCCATGATGCCGAAGTCCTCGTGACTTTTTCCGGTCTGGGGACATGCACCGTCTCGCAGGAGGACGACATCTTCACTGCAGACAGCCTTATCGCGTTATCGCTGTGCTGTACCATCGCAATGTTGAAGTCTTTCCAAGTCGTGCTCGTTCCAACCCGCATGTCCTCAACACTCTCCTTCGACCGGCATATTGTCATTGTCTAAGCAAGAAAATTCACCTCATGTCTACCCAGGTTGTCCCAAGAAGACCACGAGGCAGACCTCGCAAGGACACACGGCCTGCGCTCCCAGGTCTTGTTACATACGAGTTTAACACACTCGCCGACCCGTGCATGACCCTCCGTTACAACCCCAGCAAGAAATGCCTGTGTGCCTACCAAAGTACCATCGAGATCGGCGACTCGCTCTGTCCTTATCATGGATGCTACGGCGACAAAAGCAAGACATTCTCACGCAAGGATACAGCCTCCACTCCGGTGCCGAGAAAGAGGAAGAGAGATGACGATCAGGAGGCAGAAGAGCAGGATCACGGACCTCAACTGAGCCCTGGACTGACACTGACTGACAAACGACAAGCAACCCGTCGCATTAGTCCAGAGAACGTCGCAGAAGAGCGCGTCAATGCTGGACCATGTCTGCTGAAGGAACAAGCACAGCAACTTCTACATGATGGAAGCCCTTTTGACCAACACCCAGATGCCTCTCCGAACAGCGAGATAGGTCCTCTGGTAGAGATTGACTTCCTTAAGGCGCCTCTAGAAGCTCGAAAGCTCATCTACCGCTATCTCCTTGTGCCGTCCTCCAAATCAATCACCTTCCCCAGTCAACAGGCCAGCAACACTTTCAGCGAGCTGAATCCCGAACTACAAACCAATATCCTCTTCACGCACCCTGTAGTGTACAATGAATGCAGGCCGATCCTCTATGGCGAGAACATCTTTGTGGCCCGGAGTGCGACAGATTTTTTCTTGCCCACTGGCATCCAAGGTCTTCGACCAGCTACTGCACGAAGAATCAAACACATCTCAATCGTCAGGAAAGGTACGGCGAACCAATGCGACATCACCAGCCACGCGCTGGCGTCGTCCTTGCACAGCATGGTTCTTCAATCCCCAGCTTTCCTCGGCCTTCGCACCATCACCTTCCGCTTCGAGGTCGGCCGACCAGTCCACATGAACCTGTTCACTCTACAGATGTACCTCAGCAGCCATAACGTGACAGCTGATGTCCGAGCGATGTACAAGAAGGCCAAGGTTGTAAAAGACGCGGCTGCGAAAGTGGCGTTCAAAGCACTGCAGAAGGGCTCGCCGTTCCAAGGACTGTGTCTTGTTGAAGAGTCAGAGCATACCATCTGGATTCCGGGAAGAGGACGAGGAAGTCATACCGTGAATGTGAATGAAGTGTGCCTGTTCAGGACCTCCGAGGCTGGCGACACATACGAGGAGGAAAAGCAGATGTTGCGCACATCAATCTTGGACGTGCTGCGTGGCGAAAAACTGAACGATGTGCCAGGAGCGGATCGACGATACGAGTGGTTCTGCAGGAAATGTCCCAATTGAGCTGCCACAGAATGTGCTTCAAATAGGAGGAACTGGCCAGGATATGATCACGCCGGCGTGGTTGGAAAGCTCTACCTGACGATCTGCTTACGAGGCTACGACACGCGATAGTCATGCAGCACGTCCATCAGAGCTGTTCTGTAGAGACAAGCCTTCTGCCAAGAGAGGGATCTCAGACGGAGAACAAGTTGTACTAGAAGACAATGACAATTGCCTATTTCCCTCCCTGGCGTTCAGTTCGATCGTACTTGTGTTTGTCGTTACACAATAGTGCTCAGCCTACGGACCTTGCCATCCCAGCCTCTGTGTGAGTGTCAGAGACGCATTCGGCCACTTACTGATCCACCGTATTCCACTACTGCACAGCACTAATCGTGCCCTGCCATTTGGTCGGGCTTCAAATTTCTTCCAAGCTGCCTTAAGCAAACCTCTTCTTCTTTCTACCACGGACTCCAGCTTGGCAGCTCACATTCACGGCACATGACTATTGCCAATGAAGTGGTCTCAGCATTCTAGCTTGATGACGGAGTCTCAGAAGGACCCTTCACCTGTCGTTAATCACCCGCGCGAGCCGTTCCAATGACTCCGGGGGCTTCATATCAAGGTTACATTTCATCATGAGCACAGAAGATACAAACATGGGGCAACGGCAGAAAGCCAGCCACCCCAGAACGGTTTTGTTCCCAAGCGAGCCTAAGATCGATCTCTCTCGCATCCCACAAAAGTAATGTTCGCCAACCCTGAGATTACATCTCTCGAATTCGATGATGGAAAAAAGCCACCAACTCCAAAATCCCTATGATCTAGGACCACTAGCCACCTTCACAATCCCTTGCACATGATCCAATCCATCTGGATACACTTGCCCATCTTGAACTCATGGTCCCCAACCTTTGTGAACCCCAAGCCCTCATATACCCTTTGGGCCTTGAAATTGCCTTCCCAAACACCCAACCACAATGACCTGTACCCTAAGCTCTGGGCGAGCAATTCGATCTCACGCGCCAGGGTTTTTCCTACCCCGCGACCGTGGTGCGCTGTCGAGACGTATAAGCGCTGAAGCTCGACGCTTGAGCGGAGATGAGAAAGGCATGGCTCCGTTGTCCCTTCGGTGAGTTGTGCAAAGCCGATTACTCTGTCGTCGTCTTCGTCTCCGGCTTCGGCGTCGGCATCGTCGCTACTGTCCTCACTAACCCTCCCGTCGCCCGAAAAGGCGGATCCTTGCCTTGAGTCAATCGACTTCGCTCTCGTGCAAGCCACGAGGACATGCTTCGTCGGACAGCGAATATCCTCCTCAATGGCTTCCGCGGTGTATGCCTCGTTCAGGAAAGCCGTCAGGTCGTGCGGAGGAATGGAGAAGCCAAAAGTTGCAGAGAAAACCGTTGCCCCGAGGTGCGCAATTGCCGGCGCGTCCCTCACTGTTGCCGGTCGGACTCTAAAGGACGGGCTTGTCTCCTTTGGATCATCAGGCAAACTTGTCCGTGAACTGGCAACGCTGATTCTTGTCTGGACGCTTGACGGCGGGGATGATTGCGAGTCGTAGGCAAAATCCGGCGCCGGAACCGGTGATGGCAGGGGTAGTGGATGTTGTTGAACGAGCATCATCACCAGTCGGGTCAGTCTTAAAATTTCCGTTGACACAATCCCTTCGCGCAACTCAATTCAGGGTGGTCCTGATATAAGGCGTGTACAACTCGTGAGCGTTGTGTGAATCTTTCCAAAGCGTGCCTGTAACTGTGTACGTTGGGATATCTTCGACCTTTGGCGCACTCAACTTGCTGGACTCGGGTGACAAATCGAGAGAGAGAAATCGACCATCGGAGATCTATGGGTATATCGCCAACTGCACAGTTCAGACGTCCTCAGGCAGGGCCAACCATATATCATCTATGCGCCCAGACCAGCACCACCAGGGTGGCGGGATGATACTATAAAGGAGGCTAAAAAAAAAGAAGCAAAAACTTTCCACGCCTCGCACATGTACTGTACGCCCTGCAGGAATGCCACAGTTGACGAGAGGACGATGATGTCCGACACAACACGTACATACCGGGTACTGTACGGGAGGACACAGGACTCGTACCTCGTGCGGTGGCAGTGGCTGGCGCGCAGTAGGTGCAGTGGCGTACCTCTAACACAGCACGGACACGAGGCGGGGAAGGGCAGCAGCACCCCTGTGACGAGACCCCTCCAAGGCCCACGCCCTGCAGGATACGAGTACTAGTACCTAGAGACATCCCCCCTGACATGTCATCCCGGCGTCACGCCCTGCCACAGACAGCGTCTATCTGTCTGTCTGTCTCTCTGGACTCTTGCGCCTTTTCACACATACCTGGTACGCAATGCAATATCCATGTTCGCCCTTGCGTCGTGCGGTGAGCACTTGCCACCAACTCCAACTGGGCATGACATGATTATCGTGCAGCAATGCCTCAATACGCAATCAGAACGCATTACGCAGTAGATCTCTGATTAGAGAGGACTCGAACTCGAACTCGTACCCGTCGGCTTTCACGGGAAGAAATGCCCACAACGACAACACCGTACATAACAGTCCGCGATAATGCAATGCAATGCCGAACGCGTGATTTGATTCTTGGCTACATAACAGGCTGGAACAGTATGGAAGAAATATTTCGTGACTCGTTAAAACCTCGATTGAGATACTCGTTAAGGTGGACTGCGAGACCAAAAAGCACGGAACATTGCGCCCGCGGGGGAGGGAGGGAAAGGATGGAGGGGGGGCCTGACCGCCGCTGATATCCGACACCAGCCGTTGGTCCGTTGGTTCGTTCCTTGCGCTGGCTGGCTTGCTTGATTCGACTCAGGCAATCCTGACTTTCGCCCTGCCGCCCTGCCGCCCCTGCCCAAATCAATAACCCGAAAAAAAAAACCCCATCCTTGGCTGGACTTCTTATGGTGCTGTATATATATATGTATGCATGTATGCGTGCATGTGGGTGCGTATGGCGATGATGTCCCGGCACACCTTGTCTCACTGCTTGCTGTTCGACTGCTCAGATGTGGAGAAAGGGAAGGAGGCCCTCCCAGTGGCTCTGGATTTAGGTTCGGGTTCGAATCGAAGGTCAGGTTCGGACTCTCGTCGTGGTATTTCTCTCTCGTAACAAAAGGGTCGACTCGCCACTGTGTCCGTCCAGCTTTGACGAGCCTCCCCATGGGGAAGCAGAAGGGGGATCGGACACGGTGACCTACATGCACGCATGCATACATACATGCATACTGTAGGAGGCGACGGCGCACGCGATCGGGAGGCGTGAAACTCGAACCTAAAAACTTTGCTCCCGTGTCGTAGTGACGTGTGGATCGGAAGTCGTAGGGAGGAGAGGACCAGTGCAATCTCCTGCTAGCGGGACAATGCGGAATCAGGGTCTTGTCTTGGTTTTGGGCGCAGAGTTTTTGCACTTTCTGCCTTTCGACCTGGAGACGTACTGTAGCAACGACGACCTTTCCGTTTGACTGAGAGGGACCCGGATGTCATTCGCTGCCTTTTGACCTGGGATGCCGGGTTGAGGAGCCCAGCTGGAGCTGGGTAACATGCGAGAAGATCTGGCAGAGTCGATGACGAGGCCGGTTTTTGGCGTGCAGCCAGCGGTCGATCCGTGAAGATTTGATCTCGGAGGACTGGAGACCAGAGCTCGACTTGATTATTTGTCCTTGTCACTGAATTGGCTTTTGTACGAGGTGTCGAGCAACCCGCCTGATGCAGAGCTCGAGGGCACGGCTATCCTCGTGCGGCCCTCTCGAGAAGACGTGACCGAGAGATTGGCGAGATCTGCCGGTTGCTGACAGCTGATTGACATGTTCCTGGCGGAACGGCTCGTGGGGATTACGAACATCCCGGCAAACTCTCTCCTCAGCATGGGAACAGCGGTAATGACATGGGTGCTGGACTGCATCTTTTCTGTTGATTTTTCTGTTTTTTCCTCTTCTTATTCTTGCCGGTTTTATCGCTTTTGGTCGGTGTCAGGAAACGATATAAACAAAACTCAAACAAGGCAAATTACTGTCTTCGGAAAATAACACTCAAGCAAGCGCGAGAAATTGCAAGCACGATGAGAACGACCTCCGGACCAGCGCCGTCCGCCGACATCCAGACAAAAATCATCTTCCAGCCTTTGTTGCCCGCTTGGTGGTCGAGAATTTTTGACTGGGGCGGCATTTCACCACGGCGTCAAAGGTCCCCGGAGAGAGGTTTACCCTTTCCAGAGTCTACCACAGGACGGCCGAGTTAGCATGACCTGACTCTGGCACGGCGGGGACTCATCTTCACGTTACTTACGACGAAGGGTTTTGGTTCGGGTCCTCAAGAGCTCAAAGACAGCTTCCTTGTCGACGCTGAGCTTGTCGGCAATGGTATTGTTCTGATTATAGCGGAGATACTGGATGTAACTCTCGACTTTGCGTTCCTGGACGTCGGTGCCCATATCGTCCCAGATGGGCGGATCGGGCCCTAGAAACTTTCCCGCCTCCTGCCGGGCCTTGCGCATCTCCCGGGCGTTCAGGCCGAGTTTGGTCCAGACAGACATTTTGGGATAAGACAGAACAATCGTGCGTCAGCCGTTGTGCGAGATCAGAGATTGTGATACAGAGTATTGCGTGTGGTGTGTTGCCTCTGGTCGTGGTTGACGTGAAGATGCCATCGAACGGGGTTTCATGACAAGTGACGTGTCGATTTCTCGTAGGCGCTTAGCAGACCGTCTTACGTGTTGGCAATATGGTGTTGTGGTTGAAGTCTGAGAGTTCAGTTTATCAAAGTTCCGACCAAGGTGTTGGTCGCAAACCGATACTCGCGACAGAAACCAATGGGTGGAAGGCTGGGCGGCCGAACGAGGCTGCGATTCCATGCGAACCAGTCCTTTTCCCTCACCTCCAACTTACTCCTTACCGAGAACTCCATACAGGTGCTCCATACTCGGCGCGTATGAAAGCATGAACGACCATCTCGAAGTCGTTCCGGCGTGCCTGCCGAGGCGACCGTCGCAGGCACGACCACCTAGCGGCTGCTGATCGATGTAGCAGCAGCATCGATCAACCGACCGATCGAAGCCATCGGAATCCTCATTCCATGCAAGCAGTATCCAAGGACCACTACACCTGACGATCGACGGTGCCCTACCGTACGGAGGACTCGTGTTGCTCCTTCACATGACTCCCATCACCAGCCAGACGAACCGGTTCGTTGGCGCCCCTCGAACCGACACCACCAACGCCAAGAGAGTCCAGGCAAACCTAACAGGCGATTACGCATTGAGAGCCTCGGGGAGTACGGCGGCGGCTACCTCGTCGACTCATCTCATTTGGCGGCTGCGGAGCCGAAATTGGATCAGTCCAGGTGAGAAAGCAAGCGGCGTGCTGAAGCGATGGTCCGAAAACTGACCACGCCGTGGGGCGGTGGGCACTTTACGAGGTCGTGGAGAGGTAGCACGCCGGTCATCTTCAAGCGAGACCATCTCGATCCACACGAGGTAAGGAGAGCGCGGCTGAGACTGGCCGTGGGGATTCCTCGCTCCTGAGATTGAGATCAACAGTGGAGGTCGGATGTTGTCCCGGTCCAACCCTCTGAGCATCTCTTGAGCACTGCTGACCGCTCGGTATGCTTGGTGGTTCGATGCATCTTCAAAGCAATTGATCCAGTGGTTGACTGGGGCAAAACTCTCTGTCGACAAGTCAAAATTCAATTGATGCCCTCAACTGGCAGGCCTGAAATATGGGGTATCTATTGAAGGTCATATGTGCTCTGGCAAAATGTCACACATCCATACATCAAGAATATTCATCACGAGGGAGGGACAGACTGTATCTCAATCCCTGCTCCGATTTGGAGTCCACCTCCGGACATTGACATCCCTTATTTTGTACTTCGAGAGTAACATGCCAATGTCAACATCCTTGGCCTTGGCCGTGTCGTTAGCCTCGCTTTTTAGCGGAGGCGGAATATCCACATAACACAGCACCAGCTGTTTATGCACCTGAGCCTGTACACGATTTACGCCATGCAGCCACCACCAGTTCTTCTTGCTCGTCTTCCTTTCGATCGCTTTCCTCTCTTCGGCCGTGGTTGACTCGGTCCAATATCGATGTGTGTATGAAGGAATAATGACGACTGCGAACTCGGCGTGATAAAACGCGGGCCCGCGGTTATATAAAAGGTAATCTGTGGAGAATTTCACCCCAGAGCGCACAACCCAACCCAGAGAGCGGTAATGGTGGTAGACAGCGTATGAGATCATGAAAGGGTCGTCTGGCTCAGCGGGCAGGGAAAGTGACCGTGGCGGATGATATGAGTGTCTCCGGAATAGTGAAAGAAGCGACGTTGGTGGCAGGACGGTCGTGCTGTCATCACAATATACGTTGAGCACACCCAAGCCGTAAGAGAGGAAAAAAGCTTCTTCTAGGGATATGCTCAAATGCTCTTGATTTTGTTGCTCAATGGGGGCTTCTGGTACCGGCTTCGCATCTTCCAGTGGCGACGTACCCGGGGACTTGATGGGTGAGATTACCGGAGAGGTCAGATCGAATTCTCTAGCCTCGACAGTCGGCGAGAAGTGAACTGTTTTGGCTCGTCGTAAGCGCTCCACTGGTCGGGCGTCAGCTAGACTGGTCTCTGAACACGTCGAAGTCGGTGGAGGCGTCGGCAGCCCATTCGTCTCGATAGCTTTTTTCCACTCTTCGAACCCTTCTATCGACCCGTTTTCTTTGTCATCTTCAGGCGTTGGCGTGGCAGTGCCGCTAGCCGACTCAAGCACTCCATCAATGTTGCTTATATTCTGCACATTGCTCTTGAGAACGTTGAGCCTGGAAATACTGTTGATGTGGTCGTTGATATCAGTGGTCTGTGGAGGTTCACTTATAATCATTTGCTCATCCGGCGTCCGATTTGTGTGCTCATTCAGACGACCATTCTGCTCAGGCTTGTTCGGTCGCACGTTTCCATTGGTACCGTCTATTTGGCCAAAGGCAGTATAACCCTGCTGCGATTCCTCGGAAAGCTTGTGGTCAATCTCTTCCTGCTCTTTTCTCGCTCGTTCATGCTTCAGCTGCCTGCGCTGCTCGCGCCTCGCCGCAGTATTCTCCTCAGCCGTCTTGCCCTTCTTCTTTCTGTTCTCCAACCAGTTTGGCTCACTCCGACTGAGACTCCCCCTACCGAAGAAGCCCATTTCCCAAAGCTTGCGTATTGTGTCTGGGTCGCTTACGTGTATGGATGATGTTGCTGACGAAAAGTAGCCATCGTAGGTGGGTCGAGGTGGCGGGACAATAACTTGAGCAAGGTACGAGAGGGCGATTGCGACTAGTGAAAGCGGATTGTGAGGGATGAGGACGGGCAAAGGATAAACTTCGAGAGGGAGAAGGTGTCGATGGATATGGTTGTAATTAGGTCTCTTTGGCCGTCGTTGAGGCTTGGTCGTCGCTGGCTTGGATGTTGGGACTTCAGCAGGTGCCGGTTGCTCGAAAGCTGAGGCCATGCTGAGTGTCTGCGTTCGTGGTCAGCCTTGTAGAATTTTCACATGCTTCCACATCGAGTCCAAAAAAAATCAAAATTGTGAGAGTCCGTCACTCAGATACCGTTGTAGTCTAATACAAGAAGCCCACACTGAAGAGTAGCTGAAATCAAAGTGCTACCTTCTAGGCCACGAAAATGGTCATCACCGGACAGAAGGGGGTGTAGTGTTGCATGATTCACATGGTTGGGCAGCATACTCACATTACATCCGGATCGCCGTTGAGTAAGAGAGGAGTCAGGGCGGTCTCACATTGAGGTGGGAGCGTCCATCCGAGCTTGGTGGCAGCCTGGAGAGCAGTGCGCACGGTAGCAGGCGAGATCCCGCGTGTCAGAAAAGGAAGTCTTGCAGTCAAATCGACTCGGTGTCGCGGTCGGATTGATGAGTGAGTGTGCAGGCAGTGGACTGACCTGACTGACCCGAAACTGCAATAGGTTTGACCTCAGCCTCTGCTCCCCGCAATTTTCATCGACAAAGGAAATTTTTGGATCGCGCTTTCCTGCCGATTTTGCACTCTCCAACCACGTCAGAGCAATTTGATATCAAGAGCCGACCGAACACCACAACCTGTAGCACAGTTCGCAGTGAAGATTCGACCGAAGACAACCGGGCGCAAAGATGCATCTGATGTACACTGAAGACCCGGCGACGGGCAGAAGGATATACACCTTGAAAAAAGTCCTTGACGGGACCGTCACAAAGTCTGCACATCCTGCTAGATTTTCTCCAGACGACAAGTATTCGAGGTGAGAAGCACGCGATATGATGTGGTCCAGGCAAAACTGACATCGCCCGCAGGCATCGAGTGACCCTGAAGAAGCGCTATGGCCTCCTTCTCACCCAGCAGAGTACGCTCCGCTCCTCCACATGAGTCTCCTCGCCTGCGACTGACACGCACCTACCAGAAGATGAGAAGAAATGAGCAACTCTTACTTGCGGGTTCACAAGGCGTTAAGGACACGGTGCTAGCAGATCAGGGAACAGGATACCCAGAGATACTCGAGGATGGCCATCTTCAGCGGGTTATCAATTCATTCATGGTCGATTGATCATTTCATACGAACTTCTGGTTCATCTCTTCCTCGAATTGACCGCCCGTCCTGCTCCAACTCGCACCCTACCTCCTCCTCCCGTCCTTTCACCGGACAAAATCCCCGGCAGAAAGTCTTCGTCCATCAAGTCCTTTATTCGCTTGGCATCTCTCTCCTTGCTCTTCACGTCCCTGACATACTCCTTTTGGTCCTCCGCGAGAATCAAGTCGTTGCCCCAGCCCCCCTTCCCACCACCACCGTGCCGAGGCCCTTGCCATTTCTGGTTCGCTGTCCCGCTTGTAGGTTTAGGGATGGAGTAGATATTTCCTTTATTGTTCCATTGCATATTCTTCTTCAGGTGGAGCTTAACCTCTCCCTTGTCATTCGTCGTGCAACTCACTCGTGTGAGCGTGGGCTTTCCGCATCGTGGGCAGAACTGTTTATCCATTTGTTTTGTTGTGGAGAAACAGGCGTGGCATCGCAGGACGAATTGCTTGATTTGAGAGATTCGCTGGCAGGTCTTTGAGGAGAGAAGATTCAGGTTCATCTGAAGCAGGACGTTCTGCATTGCAAAATCGCCGGTCACAGTCGCAACCTGGAGGGTCTTCGGGGGTGATTGGGAGGATTTGCTGGAAGCAGATTCATCTTTCGCTTGTCGACGTTTGATGTTCGAGGGAGTTATCCAGCCCTCATCTGAGTCTGAGGCTCCCCCTGGCGGTTCGGTCGTCAATCCTTCCGGGGGCTCCTCCGTCTGCGATGTGATTGCATCAGTGGTATCCTCGGTTACATTCCTTGCCTGCTCTTCTGTCACTTGTGCATCATCCACATTGAGCGTCTCTACTTGCTTCATGATGCCATCAGCCTGTGTCTCCAGTTCACCATGACCGGCATCGTCATCCTCAGCACTGGCCCCCATCTTTTGTTCGTCAGTCTCATCCTCCTTCTGCGGCGGCTTCCCATTGACTCTCTTCTGCCCTGGAACGCTTCGTAATCGCCAATCTCCCCCATTTCTTTCACACTCAACCTCATACGCCAATCCAAGGATCTCGAAATCCGTCGCACTTAGCACAGCTGCATCGCCTGTGCGTCTAGCAAACTCCTTCACAACTTTGATACTCGCAGGTTTCGGTGTGCGGACTGTAAGGAACGGCTTATAGAGCGTTTCAACTCTATTTCGAGCCTCTTCGCCTCTAATTTCGGAGAGAACGGACGGAGTCGTCAAGAGGATGTGCCCATTCGCTAGAAGTGTGGAGATGGAGGGGGTGTTGAGCAGGAGAGGAGATGCATCAAGGATAATGGTATGGATGGGCTTCTTCTCGACCTCGAGAGAGGCGTGCGAGGGTTCGGCCATTATGGGACAATTTGCTGCGTGTCGGGAAGGGAGTGCTGTGATGTTGTCGCTGTTCGTGTTCGCACATGTTAAAATTCCCCGCCTGAAAATTGTAGCGCTGGTTGGAGTCGTTCGCTATCTTATCGGTGGCTTATGTAAGCGTACCCTCCTGCGCTCCTGCGCTTCGGCTCCTGCCAAGGATCGCTCATCCTCAAGTATTGTCGTCTGTCTTCCCGTCCCTCGAAACGACACACATAACGGAGAGTTGCCTCAGGTTTTCTGAACGGACTGTTGTCTCACTTATCTGAATAGCCCTGTGCTACTCAGGACTCGCAAACTCTGCGTGGCAGATAAAAGGTAGGATAAAATGCAAGCATTGTTCAGGCTCCAAAGCTCGATCCCCAGACACTCAGAGTCGAAGCATCAAGCTCGCCCATGTTTGCAAAAGTCCAGACGGAACACATACCAGCAATCAGCCGAATGTTTAACAGCGACAGTCACTCGTACCTTCCCTGAACCCAGATCTGACCTATGGAGATCCGACTCGGAGCCTCGAGAAGGGCAAATCCAACACAGCAGAACTCATGGGTCAAAGTCCTTGCCTTTGGTGCTAGCATGGACAAGGCCGTCACGACGCCGCTCCCTGTCGTGGCGTCATGCAATCTTCCTCGATCTTGGTCTAATTGCTGAAGCCTCCTTGCAAGCCTCGTACTCCGGTAGATACCCAGGACTGTGTGCACACTGACCCAGCTATAGGGAAGGTCTTTCTCCCACAACGGAGCTTCGGGAATACTCATGGTATCCGACGCGTACACTCCGGCTGAAGTACTCCAATTTCCATTCCTCAATAGGAGTGGCATGGTGAAAGGTTTGGCTGAATGACCTGGAGAGACGCTGATGCGAATGACTAGCACTGTACACGACGACGCGGCTGTTTCAGGGTCGATGACTGCACTGCCATCCTCTTTCTGTATTTGAATTTCTCGCAGAAACTGTGAACCCTGGCGATTTTAACGCCTTATCCACCAAGTCCCTCCGACATACGCTGCGTTTGCGTCGGATCAATTCACCTAACTCAATTGGAAGCGACTCAGATCTTTGTGAGGGTTTGCTGAAATGCCTCCTCTCGACAGGGATTTACTGCTGTATTCCAGCATTCGGCAATTGTGTCAGCGGATTTGATGATATGATGGTTTGCGCAACGACTGAAGCTTCAAGTCAACGTTTTCAATGAGTCGAGATTTCGAGAGTTATCCACCAACCTCCAGTTTCCATCCATTGACAGAGTACTTCACCCGGACTTCATCAGCTCATTATTTCCCGCTCATTCCTGAGCTTCATCATTACCGTAGTGACAGCCCATTTGATCCTGACATCACCGAGGCTTCAGACGAATCAACAGCGGGTCCTTCTGCCAGAAGATGAACGTCTGCTGTTCACCCCAGTCCTTGATCCTCGGAGTAACGTCCCAGGTGATGTCGAATGCGTACAACAATCTCGCCAAAATTAGTCGCATCTCCGCCCAGGCGAATTTCTGTCCTATGCACATATGTCGCCCAACCAGGAAGGGATTGAAGGCGGCCAAATTATCACATGGACTAGGTGTTTCTGCTGAGAGGAAACGCTCCGGAATATATTCGTTGGGGTTACTGAAATTCGCAGCGGAGCGGAACGCCGGGTATTGGTTGACCGTCACGAAAGTCTGCCCGAGCGATCAGCATATACACAGCAAGTCGATGGATGGACGGGAAATGATGCATGATGGATCGTGTCTTACTCCTCCTGGCACCCATCCATCGCAGATCTCCTCCCCTGATGCCGGCACAATGCGAGGGACAGTGACAGCACTGGGCGGCCCCAGGCGCAAGCCTTCATTAATCACAGCGGTCAGATACTCCAGCCCACCTACGCTAGCGACATCAATGTCCTCCTCGTGCTGAAATGCAGATCGGACCTCGGCCGCCACCCGCGTCATTGCCCGCGGCGAGTTCAGCAGCCCAAACAAGACCGACGCCATGGCCGTGCTGCTCGTCTCGCTCCCCGCAAACACAATCACACTCATGTTCAGCTCCAACTCCTGCGGCGTCACCTTCTCGCCCTCGCTCTTCTCCCGGTCAGTATTATAGTTCAGCACAGCCTGGACGAAATCCGCCCTCTCGCCCTCCAGCTGCAACCGCTGTCTCACCTTCCGGGTGCTCAGCTCGCGATGGTAGACCATCTTCTCCCGCACAGCCCTTGGCATCGCATACCGCAGTACCTTCTGCAGCGGCGCGAAGTAATTCAGACTCGCGGCCAATGCGATCCCCTTGCCGAACCGACACGCAATCTCAACCCAAGGATGCGGCCTTCCCTGCTCCGTACTCCCGAAGGACTCCCCGAACGACAAGTCCGCCGAGATATCGAACGTCACGAAATTCAACCAGGACACGATGTCCACGACCGCAGCGCCATCATCCCTTGACCCATCATCGGCTATGGCGCGGAACTTCCGCACCATCAATGCAACGTACTTCTCGATCAACGGCGCTTGGTCCCGCACTGCTTTCTCGCTAAAGGCGCCCATGAACGCGCGACGGAACCGGGTGTGCGCCTCCTCGTTGCTCGACATGATCGCCTCGGGCTCATCAGCGCGTTGTTTGCGGAACCAGATCCCGTTGCGCTCTATGGGGGCGCGCGCGTGGCCGAGGCGCGCAGACCCACTAAGCTTGCCAATGTAGATATCCTTCCAGGCTCGGGGGTCCACGTACGAGAGTTCATCGGGTGCGACGCGCACAATTGGTCCGTATTTGTCGTGCAGGGCCAGCAGGTCGCGGTGGAGGTAGCCGCGTTGGAGGGCCAGGACCCAGGTGAGGCGGGTGGCTCGCCATGCGAGGGGCCCAGGATATTCTCGTAGCGGGTGGAAGTAGATGTTGTACACAATCCTGATGACGACGTAGAGTGTTAGCGCGGAGACGAGGAACGTCAGTGCTCGGATGGCGGTCTGTAGAGCGATCATCTCGACGGAATCAGGGAAGTTGGTCACTGCGGTGCTATGATAAGGCTGGACGGAGCCACCTCTGCCTGTATAATATGGTGACAGACACACCGAGGATCGGATATGGAGCATGCGTCTTGAGATAAAAGGAGTCTGGTCAGAAGATATCAATCAGACTTTCAACTTTCATTATTGCCTTGCCTATTTGAGTGCGGCTGAGGATGTACAGCGCCTGACAGGGCCGAGATCTAGATCCAAACCTGGCCACGGCAACGTGCATGAATTCGAGCTTGCTGCAGCCGTCTTTGGCGGGAGTTTACAGTGTCAGAATGTCATGATTGGCTTGGAATGAAGTCATGATTGGTACGACGTTGACAACTCTCTTGACAATTTCTCCAATCACGTTGTACTCCGGCTCTGTCTTTCTTCATCTCCCTGCCGTGGGGATACATCCGCGTCGTTGCAGTGACTAGGCCATACCTCTACGTGCTTAGAGAATGAGGGCAAGCGCAAGGCCACCGAACAGTGCGGCTGCACCAGCCGCCCCAGACCGCAAAGGTGCAGCGGCCATGCCAGTGAAGGTCGCACTAGCTGCAGTGCCTGTCGCCGATGCTGTACTCGAACCGCTTCCATCCTGGGTAGTGTTGGAGACAGTCGAGGTCGGCCACGCGGGCACACCGTCTTCAGTGCCATTCACAGGTGGACTCCACGACGCATTGGGGTTCAACACGTTGTCTATGAATATGACAGCGCCCTCTGAGACCGCCAGGTCGACGTAGTTGACTCCCGCGTTGTTGATGAAGTAGTCTCCAGCAGGGGTGATGGAGACGGTAATGTTCTGGCCTTGCAGTGTCGTCAATTGCGTCCCGTTCTGCAGGTCGTCGAAGTGCCAGACACGACCCTGGCTGGCCACGACGTGGTATTTGAGCAGGTCAGCTAGCTCGTCGGTGCTTAAGGCCGAGAGGGCGTCCTCGACGGCGGCGAAACCGTCATTGATGGGGATGAAATACGTTGCGTCGTGGAGAAGGTCGATCTGCTCGGTCAGGCCGGTCTCGTTGAGCGCGGCCACGAAGGAGCTACCGTTGAAGTCTCCGGAGATCACTGTTTCCGAAACGCTGGGTGGGATTTGCAGAACACCGTTGATGGGATAGATCCATCCCTGTGAGAAGGGAATCGGCGTTGCTGGCCCTTCAGGGCTGTAGTCCAGGCCACCGTAGAAGCCCACCACGTTCTCATCGTCATCGTAGTAGAAAGCGACATTCTGTCCGCCCGTCACGTTGGTGTAATTGCTCGAGGTCAAGAGGGTTGGAACAACGAGGTAGTCTGTGATGTTGTCGTATCCACCGTCGAGGACGTGGTACAGGAGCAGGTTCAACAGGTAGTTCTCGCCGCCAGCCTCAAGAGCGTCTCCACGGGACGAATTCAACAGTAGCGCTATGGCCGTGTCGTTAGGAGCGAGGAAGGTGATGTTAGTCTTTCCCGAGATGGCTTCAAGAAAGCCTGGCACCTCAGACACGACCTCACTGATAGTGGAGGTTCCATCGGTGGAGTTCAGCACCGTGGCAAGGTCTGCGGGTGCTTGAGCCAGGGCGGTAGCAACCACAGCAGCAAGAAACAGTCCTTTGGCCGCCATTTTTTTGGAATCAGAAAATAATGTAGGGGCTTGTCAGAAGAGAGAGCCCTTGGGATGTGAAAAATCAGGTTCGAGCGCCCGCGAGGCCAGCATATATGCCCTCAGTAAAAGCCGTTCGACCACCGCTCGGCATTGCGACCTGCATTGCTTGCACCGCATGACTTCTCTGGGGCCTTTGTCGCGCAAGCCGACCAGTCACGGATACGGAGTCGCAGGTATAATGGTGCAAGCATGAAGCATTCGTGCTGGTGGGCTTGTTGACTGGTTCACTGAGCCCAAGGTAGCTCTAACTTAGCTCGCCGAAATACAACGGCCGTCAAGCAACCGAAGCGAGTGGACGCAAGAAGCCGCTTGTGAGGCTTCAAACGTCCCACACCAGCGACCTCGTCGTCCTGGCTGGTGCTTGTACTTGCTAGATGGTGTCATTCTCAACCCTGTCGAGTTTTCCATGGATCACGAGAGTTGTTGAAAAAGTCTGCTCGTACTTTGACTTCTCGAGCCTAATCTGGCAACGTCAGTGTGAGTAGAGCTTGAAAGAGCAAGCTTTTTTGGCCGACACCGGCGAGCTTGAGATGAGAAGCTGCACAGCAACCCGGCCAGACTCGGTGGTGGGAAAAGACAGATGGATCAGTGGATTTACGGGCGGATCTTATCTGATAATCATTATCTGATAAGATGAGAAATTATCGCGCATCGCGATCAATCAATCTGCCAAGCCTTTCCGCTTTTCCTTCGGCGTGTAATTCCACTACCTCTCCTCTCAGAGGCCTTCACCCACTGTGACGCGGAGACTATTGTGCTTCTCATTCAACTTCGTTCTCTTGACCTGTACCTCAGTGCAGAGCTGTCCAAAACCAGGTTATGACCCACACGGATTAAGTTTCCGCTCCAGCTGCCATGGGCAATACAATACGTTCACCACCTCGCAGAGTCGCCTCTGTCTGGCGAAGCTTCTCTATTCTCTCCTTGGCTTCTTCTTTCTCTCCTAGGCTTCCTCCTGCAGAAGACGTCCACAATAAGCGGAGATTTCCGGTGTCGTGCTCTAGAATGTTATTGTATGAAACACCATGTGCTCAATACTGCTCCATATGCTCTGGGCTAGCGCTTGCCGACTCAAGTGCAGCCGGTATCGGTCGAGCTGCACCAACGGTCGACCAAGATTGATCCCTTATGCACTGTCATATTCAAGACTGCAGAAGCTTGGTTAGCATCAAACTTGGGCTGCGGTTGGCAAAGCTTAAAGGCCTACGCTATCCATACAAGGTGATCCCGAAGTTGGTTCTAGGGCAAATCCTACACTGATATACAACTCCTAGGTGCGAAGAGCGAAGCAACTGACCAGTGGGAGTCTCCAGCTTCAATTCATGCCAAGCCGTATTACGATATTTTGTCGGATACGACGACCAAATACTTCTCCAGCCTGCGCTCACATGCAGCTTTGCGTGATGGGTCTTGGTGGGAACATGTTCTCTCACGCCACTCAATCACAGCAGAAGAACGAATGCCTGAGTGTTCGCTTGTGTATTTCCAGGTACCTTCATTGCCACGCCGAGAATGCTCTAGATCAGTTGCCATGCTCGAGACCTACGTCCGAAGCCTCCTCGAATGTTCCCAGATTATTTTCCGCGTGCTCCGAATGCACGCCGCGCAACTAGAGCACTGACCCGACCTATATACCCAGCATATGTGCCCAGAACCGTCCTCTCTCGTTCGTCTCGCAATTCCTTCTTTTGGTAGTGTTCGATTCTGGATGTCCACGATGAGAGTGCTGACGATTTTGCTCGCACTTTCCGTGCTGTCATCTGCATCTGTGGACAAGTACACTGGTTGCTTGGGTGGCATCCAGACTGCCATCTCATCTCTCAATTTCAATGTCACTGATCCCAGTGACTACTACGGCAATGGATGCACTAACGAGCTCCTGGTGAACTCGATGTGGGCAGCGGCCAAGGTCTATTGTACCGCGGAGCAGATCGTCGCCGGCTCAGAACTGTTTGATGGGTACTGCACAGAATATGGCGGTGTTGAACTGGTGTCTTATTCCGAGGTTCTTCCCATCCTCACCAACAGCTATATCAGGTCACTTCCGGTTGCCGAGTACAGCGACCTGGAAAACTTTACGCTCTTCAACACACCGGTCTTGATTTCCAGGTCCCTGTACAAGACATCCAGAGACACTTATGTAAGTGCTTCTGCTTGTTCGCGAATCCACGGGTCTTTTTGACGAGGGAAAGGTAATATTCGACGTTGAATATGTCCTGCACGAAAGATACGGGTACGTCGTACTCCTAGCTTGATCCTTTCGCTTTCCGAGTGTATGCTGACAACTCTCAGCTGGGCAGTGTATGGGTTTTGGGGTGGGCTCCTGCTGATAGGCACTATCAACCGCATTGCCACGCATTTCTTCCACTCTCGCCGCCTAAGAGCTAGGACAGACGTCGAAGGCAGCCAGTCCTCCGATTCCCCACGAAGCCGCTCTGGCCTCACCGGCGCTGCCAGTGCAGTCCATCATTGGCTCAGGGCACATATAATCATTCCGGCGGCATTCGGCTCACACCACACCCGCCCCTTGCTTTGGTCTACCATTCCGACGCGGATGGAGACGATCATTGTGGTGGCTTTCTGGGTCATGACGTTTATTTTGTGCTGCGTCAGCTATTATATCTTCTCGCCCAACCTTTAGTAAGCTCCCTGCGCGTTTTGAATATGAGTCTGGACACCTGCTCATCCGCATCTAGCTATACCGAGCCGCAGCAGGCCTGGCGCTATATCTCGGACCGCACTGGCATAATCTGCTACGCCACCCTGCCCTGGCTGTGGATGTTCGCTGGCAGGAACAACATCTTTCTCTGGCTTACCGGTTGGAGCTTCGCAACATTCAACATCTTCCACCGACATATCGCTCGCTGTGCTACAGTCCTTGCAATTGTCCATTCAGTTGGATGGTCGGTTTTAGAGGCAAACTGTAAGCCCGTGATAATGGTTTCCTATGCTGGCAATCAATGCTGACTTATTCCCCTAGTGGGCTACTTTGCTGAATCATGGACCGAACAATATTGGTACATGGGTGGAATGGTAAGTTCTTCTACCAGCTCTCGGGGTGAACCCCTCGTTAACGTTAGGATAGGCGACAGTTGCAATGAGCTTGATAGTACTGTTCTCTTTCATGTGGTTCCGAGTCAGATCATATGAGCTCTTCCTCCTCATACACATTGCACTTTCGGTGATAACATTGGTCGGGTTGTTCTAGTAGGTACATCCTCACCTTGCTCTCACGGACGTGGCTAATCTGTGCCGGTAGCCACACTCGTATATTTGAAGGCGAATACGATGGCTACCTGTGGCCGCCAGTCGCAATCTGGTGCTTCGATCGGGCCGTACGTCTGGTGAGGTGGGCATATTGCAATGTCCATGTCAAGCGGTCGAGCTCCATTGTTGGCACGAAGGCAACCGCGAGCTACGATAAAGACGCAAACCTCATCAGACTCGAAGTTGTCCCCGGATCTCGCATGCTTAAGCCCGGACCTGGTCAGCACTACTTCCTGTACCAACCGCTAAGATTGAAAGGCTGGGAAAACCATCCCTTCACACTGGGAGCTTACGAAAAGATTGGGGACTGCGACGCCCTCGGCACAGCCGGATCTCCAAACGAGTATAAGGCAACCGAACAACCATCCAGGACCAAGGAAATACAAGTCAGGACCACGAGCCCGTCCTCGAGCACTTCTTCGGATGTGAGCCCAGCGCCGTCACAACTTGAAGTTTCGACGTTTCAAGACGCGGTTGGCCAGCAAAAACTCACTTTCTTCATCCGCCCGTTCAGCAGCTGGACTAGGCGTCTCCGTGAGGAGTGTCTGAAGTCCCCCAAAGGAACTATCACGCCGAGTATGTTCATCGAAGGGCCCTACGGCGAGCGCAGCCCACTGAACGCCTTCGAAACCGTCGTCTTCATTGTCGGTGGAACTGGTATTGCTGGTGCACTGCCCTACATTCTTGAACACATCCGGACAACCGGACATGCAAAGATGTCAACTCGTGAGGGCAGGCTCGCCACCCGTACTAGAAATATCACGCTGGTCTGGTCCGCCAAGCAGTCCGCCATGATCCGTAATATCGCTGCACACGAGTTGAAACCGATACTGGGTCACGGGGATATTCATGTCCACCTGCATGCGACCTCTTCAGCCGAAATGCACAGCAGCTCTGACGTGAAGCGCAAAGAGATGGCTATTGCTGATATGGACCTCAAAACCACGACCGCCACGAACAGCACCAACGACGAACTGGCCATCTCGTATGGCCGGCCCGATATCCGGCAGACGATCTTGGATCTAGTCAACGATGTGCACGACGCTGGTGCCGCTGGGGGCAGGATTGCCATTCTAACATGTGGCCCAGGAGGCATGGCCGACGAGGCGAGGGCTGCAGTGCACACAGCTCTGAAGCAGGGCAAGAGAGCCGTCGAATATATCGAAGAAACATTCGGGTAAGTCTTTGGAATGCCTGTATTTTGGTGTCTGCTAACGCTCATAATTTCAGATGGTGACAAATCGCCATTGCCAGAGGATATGACGCTCAAGATAAGGCTTTGAGGGCCTTGAGGATTAAATCACACTTGTGGCTGGTTGATCCTGTTACCGAGGGATTCACACCTGTAGAGACTATATCGGATAGAAGGTAGATAGGTCAGCTATTCCTCGACCTCGGAAACGACCTCACGGTATACTCGCCATCACTACCTCTGCGGACGCCGTCGCTCAACTTTGCGTGCTTCAAGACCGGTGCATAGGGCTAATCTATCTCATACAGCAGCTGGTCCGGTGTCGTATAATGGTCTCCTCGCCCCGCCAACAGCACCACGTCGAGCAGGCCCCGATGCCTCACATCGCAGGGCAAATATTCTGGGACGGGAGGAACGGTCGTACAAAAGCACTGAAGACATGGTCGGAGCATACATAGACTGTAGAAGAAATGTAATGTGTGGAGCTGAGAGGTTGAGGCTGTTATGAAGTGATTCAAAGCTGAACGTAAGGTGAGAGTGCCCTGTACATCTGTCGGCGGCTGAGAATGAAGCTTAATTAAGGCGCAGGTAAGGCGAGACCCCTAAGTGACGCTTAACGTTAGGCCGCCAAGCGGTGCCCGGACGGTGAATCCTCGCCGCTGCCCCCGCAGTCGCGTATTGTTAAGTGGCACGCGCTCGCGCCCACGATTTCTTTGACCATGAACGTCTTTTCCACGGATTGCTGAATTCTCATTGTTCGTCATGCAGGGATCATTCTTGGATAAGCCGATCTATGGATTTCATCAGCATCAATGGCGACCGAGAGTCTACTAAACATTGACATAGGGCCCCTTCAGGGTGACCTTCTTGGAGTAAAAAAGGCATTGGTATATACCCTGGTCATCGCGTCTCCATGCTGTCGGAAGCCGCTAATTGCGCCATAGTCGCAGGATCAGCCGCCTTGTTCAGAAAATGACTTGGACCGCGTCGACATCGCTGCGGCGGCAAACAAGAATTCGCCCTCCCAAGCTGGTGCACTGGAATCACAGCTACCTAGTACCGTTCCCGACTCACAGTTCAATCGCAATCTCGAAAGTCAATGGATCTACCTTCGGCCCGCGCCCGATTCTCACAAACTGACTGCGACACGGCAGAAGATGACAACTCAATCGAGCGGTGATGCAACGCAAGAGTTGTCTCAGTCTCACTATGACCTGATTTTGAGCAGGAGTCGGAATGAAGGGCAGCTTCAAGAGCAGGAACAAAGTCAGGCTTTGCACCAAGTCCGGGGAAAGGACTTTGACAGAGGAGAGGACGCCGGAGAGACTCAGCATGAAGGTGACACAGGGTTCATCGACCTGATGTCCTCTTTTGAGAAGCAGAAGCAAGGAGAGGAGCCGGAGGCTGCCGTCGAACAAACTTCAGGGCACGATCAGCGTCAGCGCGGAACCGATTCTGACAAGGAGCAGGAGCATGAGCAGGAGGACTCGGAACCTATTGGGGTTGACTTCTCTCCTACCCAACCAACGCAATCACACGCTGCGCTTTCCCAGTTCCCTGAGTCCCAACGCTTCAAAACACCGGTAACGGCCGGCAAGAAGAGAAGGTACAATGGAGACTTCATCGACAGTCCGGATCTACCACGCAACACTCGACCGCTACTGCGAGGAAGCGAGGACAACGCTATCCCAATGGGTCTCAGTCAGGCGTTTGGAGCAACCCAAGCTAATACCTCTCCGTTCGTCGGAAATGTCGGTATTGGGGATGTTGACTCAGACCGACCCTCACCAGATATCCATCTACAGCCACGTCCTATGACAGCCACTTCTTCATCACCCATGCGACCTCTATCCACTATCAAAAGACCCGATAGGGCCGGAACTGAACCCCTCGATCACTATATATCGTCAAAGGAGTCGCAAGCTCGGAGGGAGGATGCACGCCGTAAACTGCTCGAGGATATGTATGTCAAAGATGGAAGCTCTGGTGAGGATGACTTCGACATCGAGGAGGATAGCTGGTGTGCCAGAGACAGAAGGGAGCGCGAGAGAAGCCGGAGGATACAGGCACAGCTGTCGTCCTCATCGCCTCCCGCGGCGTTCACACGAGGTGTATCATTATCCAAATCATCGCCTATTCGACCTTCGGCCCGACGATCATCTCCGATCAGGATGCGAACCTCACGGCAGCCCAGGCGCAATCCCGAATCAAGTCCAACGAGACCCAATCCACAGTCTCAAGTTACAGAAAGCGAAGAGGAGACGGAACAGGAGGACAATAAGGATATTGCACCAACGAGTTCGAGTCAGTCGTCTGCGCCTGTTGATGACGAAGACAAGGAGAATGTCTCGGATAGGGCTATCCAGATTCCTGCGACCACCATTCAACTGCGCCGACTTACACAAGCCCCGCCTTCTCAGGTGCAAGAAAGTCCCCTTTTACGACGTGGGCGGGCACTCGACGAGGGAGGTTTATCAGTGACCTTAAATAGCTCACAGGCCTTCGCCGTTGCTGATTCCCAAGCAGAGCGAGCAACCCAACAGCCACAGGCAGTTGCCCAGGTTCCTCGATCATCCGCTGCTGATGATGGTCCCGATTTTGTTCCCCAATCCCCAGAGACTACGCCGCAGCCGACTGCTCCAATAAGTCGAACCCATCCGTCAGCCACTTTACCGACACAGGTCATGGTATCAACGGCCGAGCGGCAAGGTGATGCTGTTATCGGATCGGTTGTCCCTATGTCGAGCTCTCAAGCCCGTCAGCCCTCAAACAGCACCATCCCGGAGACAAGTTCTAATGAACCTCAAGATCAGAGTGGGAAAGCTTCCGAGGACACCCCACAGACTTGCGACGTTGAGAGCCGGCCCGAGTTCGAAACTGCTGAGACTCATGTACAGCCTTCTTCCTCCACAGTGGCTCACCAGCCTACGGCAGTCGAACTGAGCAGTCCACCAATTTCCACCACCCCACCAGGCAGGAGACGACAACGCCTTTCAGACATTCAAGGGGACCCATCTCCACAGAAATCGCAGTCCAGCTTCGATGCAACTGCACACTTGCGGTTGGAAATACACAGGAGTCCTACACCCCTGCGAACATCGGCAAGAGCAGCAAAGAAGACAAGACTGCCCGAAATTGCTTCGGAAAGTGTTCGAAACGGAGTCTCTGCGCAAGGAGATGTGCTGTACGGAGCTTCTGAATCTCCTACGATCCGAGATCAAGCTAAAACTGGTGACGAAGCACAGCCACAACATGGTCTCGAGAAACAGTCCGTGCAGCCTGCGCTGCCAGTATCAACGTTTCCCAAGCGAGATAAGAGATCTACAGCCAAAGGTCTGAGTGCTCGCAGCTCTGAGACCGGCGGTGCACCTCCTCGGCGGAGGACTTCCCAGTACGAACTCCCCGAGTCTCCAGAACGAAGGGTCGACTCTGCCATCAAACGCACAGCAAAGCTCAAGCGAAAGATCGAAAACACGGGCAATCCATCAGATGGCGCGCCCAATGCCAACAAGCGGCTCAAGTTGACAGAGAGCAATCCTGCACCATACGATTCCCTACAGAGCGCCCCTGCGCAGCTTCAAGACATACCAGACACTCTCGCCTTGGATAATCAAAACTCCGGACATAGTTCACCTCGACTGGAGAGCGACAAGGATGTTGCCAATGGTGTAGGCGAGGACCTGGTGGCACCGAATATGGTATTCGCTGCCTTTAATGGTAAGAGTCGGACATACCACCCTGCTCTTTGTCTCGGTCGGCCAGCCACTGACTCCGGTCGTTTTACAATACAATGGGAAGGCTACGATCCTGACGAGGTCGATGAACATGGCGTGCGTAGCCTCGATCTGCGAATAGGCGATCAAATCAAGATAGACATGGATGGCTTTCCGAAGGTCTCACACGTCATCAGAGGCTTCACAGATAGGATTCCACAAGGTAATGTCGATCCTGGTCAAGTCGCCGTGACTGATATCCGCGGCTACCAAACCCTCCTCGTGGCGCCAAAGCAACGCAAAAGCCTACCTGTTGAGATTTCGACTGAGGCCGTGAAGAATGTGCCTGTATCCGCGATATACCTAGACACGATCATGTGGGGACAGATGAAGGACCGGGTTTATGAGTGCAAATCTGCTGTCTACCAAGGCAGATTGACGGACAGGTCGACGCCGGTGCCTCAAATATCTTCTTCTTCCCGTCCAAGCCCGCCACCATCACGGAGCAGGCGAGGAGCCGCAGTTGCCGGTCCACCTATCTCATCGACATACACCCGCCCCGACGGCCTGTTCAGCAATATGGTGTTTGCAATCTCTCACTACGATGAACCAACGAAGCAAAGACTTGTCTCTCTAGTCCAAGAGAATGGCGGTAGCATCCTCGAAGGATCCTTCACAGATCTCTTCGTGGTAGACTCTATCGAGCTCAAGGACCAATATGCCAACGTTGGGTTCACCGCGCTTCTTACGGATCGCCATATGTGCAATGTGAAGTACTTACAAGCACTGGCACTTGGCCTGCCTTGTCTCAGTGGCAGATGGATCGAGGCAAGTGTGCAGACAGGCAGACTTGCCGATTGGAATTCGTACCTCCTTGCTGCCGGCGAAAGCACCGAACTCGAGGGAGCTGTGAAGTCTCGGCTTCTGCAGCTCCCATCGAGCATTCAAGGCCTGAAGGTGAGAGACATGCTCGATCTGAGAGCCAAAATCCTCTACAACTCACGAGTTGTGTTCGTCATGGGCAAAGGCAAAACAAGCGAGGATCGCAAGCCGATCCTTTTTCTGGTCAGAGCGCTCGGCCCAAGCCAGCTCACTACCGAAACAAATGTAAGCGGTGCGAAGGAGATTGTTCAGTCTGCGGACCAAAGTAAAGAGCCGGTCGATTACGTGTTTGTTGGGGACGGCGATGTTCAGGCTGCGAAAAGACTGTTCTCGTCGGAAGCGAACGAGCCAAAGGAAGAACAGAAACGTCACAAAAAGGGCAAACCGAAGAAAGGACGAGTCTCGGGTCGTTATGAAACGGAGGCAAAGCAGGAGCTGGATGGTGTTTTGGGCAGAGCCCAGATCATTTGCAAGGAGGATATCATCCAGAGTCTGATTCTAGGGAGATTGTGGATAGGAACATGACACAACACCCGTGATCTCTGAAGGGACATTGACAGCAGGCGGCAAACTACAGTACCAATGCCAGCACTATCTTGGCCGTAAGGTCCCGTCTGTTGGATACAACCACCAGTGCAGACGGTACAGTAGTTGTATAGCCGGTACGAGTTACGACGGGTGAGCAGTACGTGCACAGCTACGGCTGCTTGGGCTTGGTTGGTATGACACACAAAACAAGTCAAGTCATGCCTTTTATAATAGGATCGAATTTCGAATTTTTATCTATGTTACCCAGAGCGAGGGTTGACATTATAGTTTACAGCCACAAGGGTAGTCTCCCCTCCACTAACATAACAGAGGCCCACACACACACATAGATTAGACTATAACACCTCAAAGTTGTGTACTCGGCTGAACCATAAACGACACACTTGAGACTTACTCCGTACAGTACAGTACATGAAGAATAGAAACCGAGCGATGAGGCCCTCGGGATTGGAACTCGATCGAGACACTAAAGTCAGGTACTCACTCGTACATGCCACCATGCGTATGTAGTACTACGTATCTACTACGGAGGTACCGATCTGCCAATCTGCGTATCTACGTGTCTGCTGATCCGCGTGTCTTAGGCGGTAGCTTGGCCGCAACGAGCAAGACGCAGGGAGTTTAGGAGTCCAGTCGTCTTTTGGGTTACTTAATCACAGTTAACTGGTCCTAGGTTGCGGTCGTTCTCGGCATTGGATGGTACAGGACCTCGTACCTACAGGTAGCATAGGAGTCGAAGGGAGTATCGCGTGGTTCCTGGTATGTGCGCTTGGTTCTCGATCAACCTGCTGATTCTGTGGTGTGGCGTGGATGGATTGCATGGTCATGGCGGAAACTGGCGACCACCCCGGCTTGCAGCTAAGAGGGCCAAGGATCAAATATCAACAGGTGAATCGCAAAGACCGAGAAACGCAGCTGGGATAGAAACCAAGAAGATGTGCTTTGAACTGATCTCGATTTTTAGATGCCATGTGGCCGTGCTCAGGCTGCCGCGGTCAATCGACAGATGCTGAGTGTAATGCGATGCGTTCATGAATCATCCATGCGTCAAAGGGACAAAGGAAATGAGATCCCTATCCGTACCTTCAACACTCGATCAAGGGTTTGAGCCTCCATGAGTGCTGATGTCCGTCAGAAATCATATGACAAGATGTGTCCCCCAGTTTTGTTTTTTGGATCCACACCACATCAGCCAAACACTCCCTTCTCTGGCGACGGATACCAATGCCTGAGTGCCTGCCTGTGTCCGAATCTGCTGCCTCTGCCTTCATATGCTTTGATCCAGAGGGTGTAAAGTGGTGCAGTCGTTTGGCTTTGTTCACTTGAGAGAGGGACTGGTATGACTGTGGAATCCAGTGTGCAAGAGGCCGAAACAAGCACGCGAGGATAGTCATAGGGACGTATCCTCAGCGACTACCATTGATGGATCGCTCGGGTAGATCTTTCGGAATCGCAGCTGGAACGGGTGTCTCATCGTCGTCTTCCATTTCGAGCTCTTCAGGGTGTCTGGAGATCGAATCATCAGCAATGCTAAGATGGAGGTCAAGAGAGGAAGGGCTGAACACTAACCCAAGCAAATTTTTGATGTCCTTCATCTCGTAATGCCGCTTTCTCCTCTCCTCAAATTGGCGATGGGCCTCTTGCTCCTCGTTTGACGGCATACCCTCTGACTCCTTGATCCCATCGACGTCACTTCCGTCACTGACACTAACATGCTTCTCTTTACTCGACTCTCGAGACAGGTTGTTGCTTGGGTCACGAGTGATCCTGTCATCTTGAGCGAAACTGCCAGGCGACAGATCCTCTTCCGGTTCACCCAGCTCCAAACCCGGGATCTCCGACTCGCGATGTTTCTTGTTTGTTTTGGGTGCCTTGGCCATTTCAACCTCATCGACATTGACAAAGCGAGGGTCGATAGCCACATCCTCTTCGTCGTCGTCTTCCATCATGGTATCACCGTACTGATAGGGAGTCTTCGGCTCGGTAATCTTCATGCGTCCGCCAGATTCCTGCTCGGCAAGGTAAAGGTTCGCCTCGTCCCACTTCAACCGCATCTTTTCTGGATCGTCGTCTCCTTGGTTTGCAGCGGCGGCGGATGAGTGTCGGCGAGAGGCCGAGGCCCTTCTCGCGGCCGAGGACGAACGGCGGTGACCGGCATTTTGAATTGTGTTCTGCAGGACGAGTTCTCTTTCTTCCTTCGGGTCGAGCGGGGTTGCGGGTGAGATCTGAAAGTGGTCTTTCTCCGGAGATCCAGGCCTGCCACTTGCGGATGAAAAAGATGGGTTCTTCAAGATACCTGGCATGGTTCGGTCAGCGCAAGTTTCCCGTCAAGGTAGTTGTTTGGGGGTTATCACCTTTTGGTCGGATGTTGCCTGAGCTTGGGTGGTGCAAAGGGGGTGGTGATTGTCGGACTTCGACCGGCATCTTGAGGGGTTTCGTGTCAAGCTTGATGACAGGTTAGGTCGTGATTGAGACTGTAATCTGCTTCGGACGCGGGACAGGGTGGTGGTGGTGGTAGGTGTTGCAGGATGTAGTGACGAAGCCGAGATGGGATCAGAAGAAGTTCCAAGATTGAGTCTGGGTCGGCACCGAGTCAGGCGGACGACAGACAGGCGAATAAGAGACGATCAACCTCGACACCGTGAGAGATACACAGAAGTGCTTCCTCTTGCGGATGATCAGTCGCAGCTGTGGGTACAAATAAACTGGAGATCGGACGTTGTCTGGTCAGAGGTGATTGGGTTGAGAGAGACACCGATTAGGAGAATTGGAGAAGTACTCCGTGTCGGATGTTAGACACGGGCTGTGTACAAGGTGTGCGATGGGACGGCAGGGCGACAGGGCGAAGATCATGTATATACGACGCAGATGTTCGTTGTTTTGCAACTGAGCGAGGTCAAGTGCTGGTGAAATGAAAACAAGAGCATGTGCGAGGGACATGTGAGCAGATGATGAGGGCTGCTGCAGTTACGAGTGAGCATTTCGTGGCAAAAGACGCTTCGAATGACGCGGGCGTGACGGCAAACACAAAGCAAAGCACGTGGAAGAGCCACCAGAGCACGCAGACGAGCCTGTCATTCAACGGTCACGCCGATGATTATTCCGTCCGCGCCAGTGCAAAGCAACGTCATAACTGAATCATCATGCGTCTCGCTGCCGTTCGCTTCGTTGGGTTGCGCTCTTGTACTCGTATCAACTCCTCTCGCCGTCACCATAACCTCTTGTGCCTCTGCCTCACAATCCTCCGGTGATCCATGCCAATGAGGGCATCTTCCGGCCGTGAGTCGCGCCAGTGCTGCATTTCAGAGAAAAAATTCTGCACTCGGGCTTTCTTCTGCCTCGCATTGAGAGTGACTATGGTTCGTTCCTTTCCCTGTTACTCACCTGCTATCCCGCTAGCGACAGTGACGAACTCCTCCAGCTGGCCGACCGAACTGCATCCTGCAATCTAGTGCGATAATCCCAAGACTTTTACTCTCATGCCAGCGCAGGACGGACCTATGGCGTCTTCATGTCGTCGCTAGGCTCTATTCAGCTGCAAGTGAGTGCTACGGCAGCCCATCCAGTACAGCGCTATCTGTCGCGTCGTGTATAATTGCCGCTCCTCATTAGTATAGGTTACTCTTGATGCTGTGCGACCGTCGATGTGCCACGCCCCTCGTCGCTACACTGTCCCTGGCACTGATGACCTCTTGCCCTAATCTCTGTGCTTCCCATGGCCCCCCAGTGATTCGTCCACGAGGACATGCAGTGGCACCTGATCTTCTGCAGTCCAGACTGCTAAACTGCGAGACGTCTTACGGACATTGGCCTACCTGGGATGGACTGAACAGACCGACGGCTCATGCATGGAATGGGCCTATCACTACCCCACACGGTACGGAGGTACATGAGAAGTTCGCTCCTAGCTTCCTCCGCTGTCTGTATCTGGAGATAAAATTGGTTTTCTACCCAACACTCGCATGCAGCGACCGGCGAGTCAATTCCTCACACATGGCAGTCGGCCCTGTCAATCAATCTGGTCGTCCATCGCGGAAGATAACGTGTCAGAGCTGTCACAGAAGCCTCCATTGTTTCGCCAGCACCCATCTGATCCAATCCCCTGCGTCTGTCTCGGACCAATCCACAGTCCTTGAAGGGAGGTATCATCGTCAAATAGCAGTCTGCCACCCGTTGCACAAGTACACGTGTATCATGAAAATCACTTCAGCTTGCAATCCCAGGAAAGACAATACCCAGAATCGAACCCAAACTCCCGTACTCCCAGACAGCCACAATCCGCCAAAGACAGGCAAGCCACCCAAAATCAGACGGATACGTCCCTCACTTACCATCCATGGAGAATCGTGATAGTAATAACAGTGGTCTTCATCGAATTGAACGGCCGGCCTCTCGCTCCTTCAGTTTCATCTGTGCCACCACGTCTCCATTCTTTGCTGCTTCTTGCATCCAGTGCAGGGCAAGACAAAGTGCTTGACTATTGCGCCGAAATTCCCCTTCCCCTTCCCACATCATGTCGCTTTTGAAGATATCCGAAGATAAGGTCAGGGGCAGACTCACGATGGGTGGAACATCGGGATGGGTCAGGTAGAGACTCGCAAGCTCTCGTTGCGCAATCGCATTGCCCTCTCGAGCTCCGACAATCCAATACTCCATGGCCTTGAGCACCGATGGCTCTCTCTTCTTCTTGGCGCTCGAGATATTTCTTTTGATTGAGTCTCTGGCCACGATTCGATCTGCGACATCCACCATGCTCCGACAGACTTCATCCTTCCACGCCAACGCTGCCAGCCCCATGTGAAGGAATGCTTGTCCCAGCTCCGGGTCATCCAGGTTGTCCGAAGATGCGAATGCCGCAATGTATTGCAGGTCCCGAAAAAGGGTCTTGGGCCGCAAATCATGGAGGAGATCCTTGAGTGACTGAACTACTAGACTCTCCTCATTCTCCGTGGGCGTGGGAACTGATACGTGCGACCTCGACTGGCACTCGTTTCGTCGTATATTGGCTGATAAGATACTGGGGTCGAGGCTACGTCGTCGTGTGCCGTCTTGTGCGTCAGCAGCTTCCGGTGGTATCGCAGGGGATGTCTCATGCCCATTCCTTCGATTTTGTTGGAAATCCTGCGACAAGAGCTTGAAATCGCGGATGGCCTTGAGCTTCAGAACGGGATCCGTATGATCTCTCACGCGACAAAGGATGTCGTTGAACGCGCTTCGATATGGGAAGTCGTCAACTCGGGGCTGCCGACCGTTGCTGAATAGCACCTTTCCCGAAGAATCAAGCCCAGGGTCGCAGTCATGCTTACCCGAGGAGGACCGGTGCGGTGCAGCACTGTGACTTCGCTGTTTGTGTTTCCTTGGGCCTTTCGAGCTCGATCCCGGATATCCTAAGGTTGTGTTTGGTGGCGGCAACAAATGAGCCAACGCAGAGCGCTGATGCAGCCGTTCCATGATACCGGGGGTCTGGCAGATCGCATCCATCCAAGCGTCGCTCTCACTTCCACAGCTCCACACGGGGCAAGCCAAATCAGAGAGCAAGAGAGAGCTCAAATCCTGTCGCAGAGTTTCCAAGAAATTGGCTTTCTCTTGGCTGCGATCAACGGATCGATTCAGGTGACTCCCTTCGAATGTTGACGCAGGTCTGGACTGTTGTGAGACTGAGGTGACAGACCGTGAATTAGACTGCGTCCTTGACCAGATACTGGCACTTTCCAGGGTTGTGGACGTGGTAGCACGGCCTGGCGAACTGATATAGGAGGAAATATCGCTGCCTAGACCGTCCTTTCCAAGCCTGCTTGAGCCTCCGAATATCGATGCCCTTGAGCCCGCGAAGGTCGGACGCAGGGGGAAAGAAGTGGACGAAAGTGGCTCACTCATCACACTCGGCGGTCTGGTGCTCGGACCACCATACAGTCCGGCATGGATGTCGTACAAACCTCTTTCCCGCGCGAAAAGTTCGCTCGACCACAAGACAGGGCTGGAAGCAATGGTATCTCCGACGAGCTTCCGGATCAGAAGCTTGACCTCCATACAGAACCGATGGATTCTTTCCTCTCCTCGACAAAAGTTTTCCACGTGGTTGCGTTCGAGCCATTTCTTCGTCTTCTCGATCTGTGCATCTGAGAGCTTCCTAGGCCCGCCATACTCCACCGGCGCTTTCATAATTGTCTCAGTGTCGATCCTTGGCTGGTCAAAGACAGATGATGCCGAGGTCATAGAACTCCCCGGTCGAGATGGCTCCGGCGAACCCCCATATTCCTGTCCAGATATAGCTCCTGGCCTGGCAAGTATCGCCATATTGTTCAGTGCGACAGTGATGTTGCGAGCGTTATCGTAGGCATCCGAGCTTGTGACGGCCATTGCATACCAAAGTTTGACCCGGAGCTTATCCAGCCAGTCAGCGGCTGTAGCTAGGGTTGTTCTTGCACAGGCATAAGATGCTTCGAGATCGGCCACCTCTTGTTGTAACTGTAGGCATTCATTTGCAAGCAGAATTTGGCGTCCATTAAGTCTCTGGAGGATTGGGCCCAATACCTTAGTATCGTCACCTGTCAGCACTGTCAACGGATAATAAGTGCGCAAGTAGTTCAGCGCATTATGCCAGTACATAGACGTAAGACTGTCCGTCTGAATGTGGGAAGTCCTGGACTCTTCGGCAAACATTTCTGAGAGACCTCGACCCTTTGCCTTCCCGTGTGATATTTGGTGCACGCTCGTTGGGGCGTGTAGAGACAATGAGCTAGCCGCGAGACGGAGCACCGCGGTCTGGACGGGGTCAAGATCACCTAAACCTTCCCCGGCTGTCGTTATATCACCAGCCAGAGCCGGCGTTGCAATGGATAGATCTCCCCCCGGTGATATTAGTAGTAGAGCCCAGCTCTCTTGACAAGGGTGAACATTCTTAGAAGAGTGACCGGGCTCAATGAAATCGAGTATGCGCCTACAAAGCCTGTCGAATTTCGGAATAGCTCTTGAGTATTGCGAATTGAATGTTGCCTGGGAGGAGCTCAAAAACTGGTCAAATGGGCTGGAGGTGTGTATAGTCTGCGGCCTTAACTTTTCGAGGAGATGGGCGATATCGGCTGCGCAGATTGAGATGTATGGTGGCTGGAAACCCCCGAGAATAGTGACCGGCGTGTGGCCAGCCTGGTAGGGATTAATGCACTGGTCTGCATCCAGTTGGCCGATATTCCAGTTGACAGAATTTCGTACGTCTTCCTCGACTCGTTGCGTAGGCCTGGGAGGAAGATTAGCGAGAAGGAAGAGCGTAAGTAGGGGGAAATGTTACATGGAGCTGACACTGTCGGTGGCACGGGCATTGGCGTGCTCCCACAATTTATGAAGGAGGTGGAATCTAGCACGAGTGCTGATGTGAAATTGAAGGAGCATGTTTTCATCCTGGCCACTGTTAGCTGCATAAGACAAGATTACATGGATACCTACCTCCGGAAAGGACATCGCAATACGCAGAAAATCCTGTACAAACCACCGGAAGAAGAAGTGACCCCGAAAGTCGCTCTGGCTCTGCAAGGTGGGCAACTTCCCAACAATGGCACGACCCAGGCGCAAAGCGCCTACTGGGATGCCTCCATCGCCTGAGCCCAGTATCTGGAACAGCTCCTTGACCTCTGTGTCGAAGAAGGCTTGTGCTTGAGGTGTACTATAGAATGAGTCGAAGATGCTCACATCGGTCCGGCCTTTGCTGATCGAAGGTTCGACGGAGTTGTACAGAAATGCACCGCGTTGTAGGCTGCCCATCAAGAACATTTGCAGACGCTCTTTGATTTGCCAACCATGTAAATGTGCAAATGCAGACAAAACGTCGCCAATTATGGCTTCAAAGGCGGGCATAGACTCTGTAAACAAGCTTGCGCATATTGTAGACCAAGTAGACAATCGCAGTTGGCTTTCGTGGCTTTCAATGTCATTCGAAGATGCGTAAATGTTGTGGATAAGGAATGACAAGGGATTTGATCTCTCGAACGATGAAGCGTAGTCTTCGAGCTCCTTGGAATAGGCCTTACTTCTCGTTAATTGCGCATCGTCTTCATATTCCCTGAGAAATGATCTCGGGCGCCTGCGCTGCGACTCTCGACTGCGATTCTCTGATAGGGATACCAGGACCGATTCGGACAGATTTTTGAACTTGGGAGAGGTGGAAAGGCCCTTGACCTGGTCTGGATTCATTGCCTTGAATCTGTCCACCAAAAAGCGGGGGTTGCACCGTAGAGTATGGAGTAATTCGAGACAGTCCTCTCGAGAGGACGTGGAGAGTTTGGCCAAAAATGGCTCTTTGCTTGGTGTTTTTGAAGTAAAATTCGCGTCGAGCGCATGGACCTCATGATGCCATTGGGCCTGACATAGACTGACCAAGTCACGCATGTGTTGATGCACCCTCGTGAAACCGCTCGGATCAGACTGCTGGGAGATTTGAACGAGACCATCATGTACCCAGGATCCCACGCGCTGCAAGCGAGCAGACAGAGCGATTGCATTCCGAAGCCGATCCCTTTGATGGCAAAGCATTCGTTTCCGATGTTCATGGTGTCGGTGCAAGCGAAGCTCTCGCGCGAAGTCCTCGAAGTGAATGCGCATATGTGCAAAAGGGAGCTCGCGGCTGGAAGCACCAAGAGTACGCTCCTCCTTATCTGGGTCTCCACTCTCTTCCTGTCGGGATGTGCGAACGGCTCTCGCTGTCACCTTCAACATCGGTATATTCTTGTGCTGTTCCTCGAAGTGACTCGCTCGCGAGGCATAGTGGGCAGAAGCTTCCCGTGCGGAGCTCCTGAGCGGAGGAGAACCCGTTGATCTGGGTTCTGGAATTTCGGGTCTCGACATAGGTTCGGCATGGTCTTGAGCATTGTCATCGGTCGGCCGGGATAGTACAGCAAATGGATCTATCGTTACCACAGTGAGAAAAGAAAAGGATGGTCGGGACAGGGCAGGAGAGACTAGGTGACCGACCTTGAACGCGCTGGGACCGACCTTGGCCCTGATCTTGAGCTTGACCTTCCTCAGCACCGGAAACCCCAGGTAGTCCTGTCATACGCTGCCCAATTCCATTACCGCAGACAGCTCAAGCTAAAGGTAGCAGGAGCAGCGAGGAGCTCGGACTGTGGCGAGACCAGGGGCGGCAAAGTGAGGGATCTTCGCGATGCGAGGCGAGTGAGGCGTCGGGGCGAGTGGGCAGCGGTACGTCCTCGCTCGGGGGACTGAGTCGAGGATCAGCTTGTGACTCGCAACCCAGCGTGTGATGTGATGTGACTTTAGCTTCCGCGGTCAGGGCGTCGCGGCAGAGGATGACTCGAGTTCTGGGTCGCCGCTTCTCGGATGTCCGAATGTACTTGAGCTGAGGAGGCTTGCCTCCGACTTTGCTTTGTACAAGCACAAGTGCACGTACCGCAGAGTGACCAAGGCTAAGGTCAATAGTCACTGCTGCAGGCCGGTAATGCGGGGGTGGTTCCTCTCGCTTGTGGAAGTGTTCAATGCCCAATGCGGGCACTATGAAACTCGAATTCTCAAGTCACCTGCGACTGTAATCTGGAACACAGAGATCCGCAAGGCTATCAAAGCCGTAACACATTTTCATCACGGCGCGTATATGGACCAGACAGACTTGGGGGGGTCGTTCTGATCGGGGCCCAGCGACAGGACTAGAAGAACCAAAGAACAACGCACACCAATTCGCAGTACAACACAGCGCAGCGGTATGATGGATGTCTTGCAGGCCCTGGCGATGTTGCCAGCGAATGCATGCATTAGTCGAGGCTAAAGAGGCTCCTTGACATAAGCTCCAGCGACCTCACGAGCCACTCACTGCCCCTCAAACATGCTCCTAAGAGCTCTCACAGATGCGCTCCGGCCCGGCTGTCCTTAGACTCGCTCGATACACCGGTGGTTGCGCAAGAGGCCAACTAGGCCACGGCCTCGTCCCCGGATTTCCAGGAGATGTGGCGACAGCTCAACAGCCGTCCTTAAGTGGTACAGGAGAACAGCGAATGACATGGTACGACCGTGTCTTTCCAGCCTGACTGATCGGCTTTCAGCCTCTCATCGGTACTTCAGCAGTGGCTGAAAAGGCGGCGAATGTCACCTGTGCATCGGCGCGCCACGGTCGACGCAACAGTAGCATACCGGTATTGGAGTCACTTGGAGGACCAAGAATCCCTGACAATGCCAGCAGAAAATGTCCGGGATACCTATCATATGGCGCAATGGATGCTTTCCCCGGCATGTGAGTGGTGCTACAGACATGCTGCAGAACACGACCCTTCGCCTGTCCTCCCTCGGAGCTCTCAGAGGTGGCCACGTCGAGCCTTGGGATGAAGCTTACTGGACTACAGACGAGCTTTTCAGATATTAAACGATCTCGAACCCGAAGATCATTCCGCCATGTGTTCGCCTTTGAGACTCACCGACCGTTCCACTTGTGTACGCCCCCTGCACCAGCCCCACGCCACTCGGATGATGCGTTGGCACTGCATGCTACGTCTCAAAATCTGTTCTATTCGCCCAACTCAGCTTGGAGTGTTTCTGATTGGAACCGCTCGCGTTCATGTTACAGGTACCGATCTCCGACACCGAGTCCTTGCCACCGCTATCTGGATGTCGTGGTACTTGTCACTTCAGCTGAAGGCGAAGTGAAGGCCATTCGATGAGCGCTTTCTACATCGTTGGGAGGTCTGAAACGCATTATACCCGCTACTCAGCTGAACTGATACACTCAGCCGACTGGTGACTCGGGCGCCAGGACTTTGGCTCGTTCATCCAATGCAGTCTCCTGGATCATTCGTCGTAGACTATGAAAGTTGCGGTGACAAAGTGAAATAGCGGATGTCAGGGGAAGGTGTATACCATAAGGTTGTGCTGACAACCTCGCATAGCTATGACTTGAAATCCGACCCTGCGATTGTCCGAGACTCGATCGTTTCGAATTGTCAGGTACTTGCTGTTGCCTGGCGTTGCGATGCGAGCGATCTGGCACCTCCCAAAGGGAAAGATGGAGGACAAGATGGTTTGTACCACGCATGTCAGTGCCTGATGACGCGCGAACAGTTGTGCTGTTGAAAGGCAGTTCTTCGACAGGTCAATACAAAGGCTGATTAGACAGACGCTGATGTCTCTTTTTCGCGAGCATAACCATATCATTCCAATCACTCGTCAACCCATGCTCGAGGGCAACCCCTCGTAATCTTGTCAAACAAAATGCGAGCCATGCATGTGTTAAGACATGGGAGAATCATGATACCGGAGGGTTCATGGCAGAGTGAACCTTGGAAGAAATGATAAGCGGGTCGGTTATGGGCAAGCCTCTTCAGAGCCGGTCAGATCCCCGCGGGTAAGCCCAAAGTCAATCAATAAAGAGTGCAGTGGTCACAAGGTACCCTTGCAAGACAAAATTTCTCAGGCGTCAATAGATGAACGGATACTGGATATCCCCGTAATAAAGTGACCATCTCAGTCGCAGCTTCCTGAAAGTAATGGGTATAGAGTTGTCCAAACCCCTCGTGACAGTCCGCAAGTTTACACAGAGCTGAAAATCACCTACACGGTATACAGGGGATAGTGAGGGCTGGGTAACTTGTAAGCTTAGAGCTGTGGATGGGATTCAATCAATTTTGCTGATTAAAGTCATGTCGGCGTAGCGGCAAGGACAAACAAGTCATACCTAGGTATTCTCGATCCGTTCCCAAGTACGGAGTACTCGGAGAAACAAAAGAAGATCTGATAGTCAAGTACGAAGTTAGCTAACATGTCAAGAAAAAGCGGCATTGCCTGATATTCCGAAACCCGGGGATATTGCTGCCGAGATGACAGGAACCACCGTTTACTGGGTAATCTCGATCTGTGGCGAGGCACGTCACATTCTTGGCCGGCCGTCATAGAGGTGGATGCTTGGCAGTCATGCCACAGTCCTCGAAAGAGCAAGGGAACAATTGTTCTTTAGGTCTTTTCCCCTGATGAGCAGCAGGATGATCAGGAACGTGAAGTTTATCATGGTATGCTTGCGGAACTCCTGCCTTCGTCCAGCCAGCGGGTGAGGAGACTTATTCCTTCTGTCAATGGCTGCTGAAAGGCCCGGGTTAGATGACGTCCATTGACGAATAACCGGGGCATCCTGTAGCGCAGGTGGACATGTGGATCTTTGGGCCTCTGGCGGTTACGAGGTAGAAATGTTGGAATAGCCGGGCCAAATGGAAGAGCAACTGGAGCCTGGTGACGTACAGGGTATTGTTGATCCAACAATTGAAAGAGCAGTCTGACCACACGCTTGATCTTTGCTCCTCTTCGAACAGATCGTTTGAAGCTCCACTGGTGCTGTGCGTACGAGGTATTCAACAAACCACTTCCTTGCCGCGGAAGGATCTTCGATTTGGAATAGGAGTTGGGCTTCATTCTCCGCCTCTGAAGGACTCAAAAGTTGGCAATTAAACAGCCTGCTACAAGTAAGGCTTGCGCACAGCTCTAACCACCCGCGTCATCCGACCGTTAGGAGATCTGCGACCTTTAATTACATGGCATTATACGTGTCGGTCGGTCTCGCTTGGGCAAGGTCTAAAGCAGTCATCGTCGTAGCGCACATCATGCCACGGAACTCACTAGGACACCGCTGTCGAGTTGAGGGTAAAAAGAGATGGGAACGCATATTATCAAGGTGACTGAACTAATGAATCCATTGTACGGAGTACTCGTACGAGCTACCGCTACCTCGTAGTGGGCAGACAGTGTTAGGGTTTGGGACTTTGTGGCGCGAACAACTGTCCCAATCGAGCAGTTCGAACCCTGAGTATCATTCCTGAGTGGCTTTGACAGCTGAGTTGCTGGCCCAAGACGTCGCTCATAGGCCTGTCTCCGAAACTAGACGGGGCTTCTTGGGTGGCATTGAGTGGCGGTTTCGACCGCGGCTCAGCTGGGTTTGAGCGACTCCAAACGCTGGGGTGAGTTAAGATCAAATTAGATCCATGAGCGCCAGACACCAAAACCCCTGGGAAAAGGCCTTGAGCGGACAGAAGCTGCACGCTTGCGATGAGTTTCCATGAGCAGTTGCATAATCATTCTGCATCTCGCAAGATTGGGACGGAACAGCGAGCGCATGTCGGAGCTCAGGCACGCACAGGTTTCTCTTCTGGCCCCACGTGTCGCGGGTCGGCAGAATAGACAGCGGGCTCCCGATCAAGATGAGACGATGAGAGGCCTGTTGCTTTGCCCGTAACATCCGCCGTGGGCCTGTTCATGGGTCGACGGTCGACAAACGCCTTCGAATCCTGGACAGAGAGAGTCATCACTCTACCTTTCTGAGAAACAGGGTGTTAGCCTGAATCCTTGCGTCTGGCTCAATTGACTACCCTTAAGTTGATGGAATAAATACTCCGTAAGCCTATTAGAGATCCGAGACTTCCTTACACAGAAGTCAATCCATCCTGACTCCAATTACTCTCATTTTCTCCTGTAAGGCTGCACCCTCCATCGGAAAGGCGAATACCAATCGACTCGCGCCCGGACTTCTTTGCACACGAACCCTGACGCCCTCTCCGTCGGATGCTCTAGCCGTCCTCGCCATTGGCCCGCGATTGCGACCTGAGTTTCGCGAGGACTAAATTTATAGAATGCTTTAGCACTTGTCCGCTAGGAGGAGTTAGCGATACGAGAAGCCAGGATCAAGCCTGAGGACAGGGCGAAACACTACTCTATCTTACTCCATCGAGCCTTCGGCTAACCAGACCTTGATTCAAATCTCCCTCTTCCCCATCTCTTTCGTCACTCTTCAACGCTCGAGCTTGCTTCACGACAATTGCAGCCACATATACAAGCCTAATAGCACTGTCACCGTTATTGCAGAGCACTTGACACTGTCAAGCAACCTGTCACGACGACTTCGCTCTTTTCATCAGGCTTGCCACGTCGGCCAGTACGAGCCTGCAGCAATCCTACCGACCAAAACTACTCGTACATCGCAGCCAGGCAGTGGCTTCTCCACCACCGACACCTGCACTGCACTGCTACCAAATTTGTACTTCAGCCTCTGGGCAATCTACTTCGCTTTGGATGCTCAGTTTTTGACGTTCCTTTGACTCGATGAGCGTGTTGACAGTGACTGGGACAATCCCAGACCCCACGCTATCGTACAATTACACACAGCCGGTTTCCTCTTTGTCTTTGCCCCCTCATCCCGCGCCATCGCTGGCTGACGGTGCCTTCACTCGCCTCGACCGAAAATCCTACACAACAGCGACCACTACTCAAATAGCGCCGGCGCGAATGATTAGCAGTCACCAACACACGAGGACTGTCTCTTCGAACACGCTGCCTGATCCTTCAACTTCTCTTCGAACCACGACCGCTACCACATCCAGCGCTAGCGCAGGCCATTCCCGCTCCGCCTCCTCTCACTCACGCAACTCCTCGGCCTCAAACAACAATATCATGAGCATGCACAGACAAGGGACCACCGCGTCTGCCACAAGCCTCCCTCGACGGTCAACATCAGGCCGCTCAACAGCAACAAACAGCCCCACATCGTACGTTGCGTTGATGCGAAGGCAGAAGGCAACTGTCTGGTGTGACCGAGCACAGAACATCGACCCACGGCTCGCGGCTGCACAAAAAGCCGCCCGCCACCGTGCCGCGCTTGAGGTCCAAGGTGCGACTCATGGTGCCCGAACAAGCACAATATCATCAGGGGGTGTGGTAGGAAAGATTCGCCACGGCGGTGTTCCCAAAGCTCCCGGCTACGTACCCGCCAACCTCACAGGGGCTTCTGTGCCCCCGCGGTTAAGCGCAAATGAAGCATTAGGCGACGAGGAAGAAGAGGAAACACGAAGCAACAGTTTGGTACACGGCCGGTCGGGGAGTGGAAGAAGTAGTACCAACAGTGCCAAGTATCGCAGCGGCTACCCTCGACCTGATGCAGGTCGATTCAGCAGCACGAGTACACCACCGAGTGAGGGGTCACCGGGCCAGGGTATTCCCGAAGCCTCGGAGACGCCAGAAGATTCACACAAGCGCGACTACTTCGAAGACAAATCACCTCCGGGCGGGGAAGACAGCGAAGATTCATTTGGCGAGCTCAAGGATCTCTCAGGGCCCAGTGCCGTGCAGCGCGCACTTGAACAAGCAAAGAAGGCAGAGGATTTACGGCGGAGAGGAAGTGTGGACGAACGGACAATGAGTATGGGTCAATCAGGAGTCAGGTTATTCGTCGCAAACCCGGATCTCGACGATGACTAGGATTCTGCCACCATTTGTGCTTGTCTTGCATCTTCTATGGGGTTCTTGATTGCGCGGCAGGATTGCAGGTTGTTTTGGGCCGCGCACATGCAATTGTACAGCGGCACGGAGGGTTTGGCTACGGCAGGGAATGAGCAAGTTACGACGAAACCACGGGGCGGCCTTTTCATGATGAGAGGGCATAATTTCTTCGTGCACTACTCCGTATGTCTACGGTAATGTGGTTGGAAACCGAACGACAAGGTTAGGTAGCGCCGATGTCAATGAGAGATGAGTTGAAGTTTTGAAGCCACCTTGATTTCACCAACCAAGGTCAGGCCCAGTTCCATAGGCGAACCAAGGGATTCTATTCTGCCTCTGTCGAGGCTGCGGAGAGGGATCTGCAGTGCCCTCAACCCCCGTCTACCAGGATGGCAGGGGGTCAGCATTAGCTGACACTTCGCACTGCCGTTAGGCTCACAGTATACCCCGTATTGTGCCGCGACACCTCTTATCGCGGTTCTCAAGCCAGGTTTTTGGGCAATCCTGGAGGGTGATGCCGCCGCAGATACTCCGTACTTAGTACCTGCACCCATGCACATGACGACAGTCCCCCGGGGTATCAGGCTAAGCACCAGTGTGTACTCGTACTGGTGGCTATAACATTGGCAGCCGTCGGGTTGCCAGAGGTTACAGCACTAAGGGACAAGGAGTCCAAGACTCTTTAGTGGTCGATCAGGGCAGCCGAAGGCGGCAGATCAGGGCATGTTCCTAGCCGGTTTCCGTCACACAGGCAGCCCTTAACTAGGTGACTAGGGAGGTCTGCCTGGACTCGTGGCCAGGGTAGTTGAGGGCTGGCAGGAACTCTGATAGGTGACTGTGCAGATGAGACGTCAGCCCTATTCTCACTTCCACTTCACATTGAATTCGTCCGATTTTCATCTCATCACTGCTCTGTAGTCCCCTTCTTGAGCGAGAACACGCTGCCATTTCCGCTGTCTGCGTTGTCTAGCCGGTAACCCCTTAGTATTCGTGGTTCGACTGGCTCAAGGCCCGCTTCGGTGGAAAGCTCCTACGGGGCTATCACCAAGTTTCATCTGCTGCACAACGCGCGCACGTGGGCGTGGGGTGCATGAATTGCACGTCCGTTCAATTCCGATATGCCGTACTTACCGTCCGTCTTCCTCATGCTTCCCGTGTCTGCTGTTCCCACTTCATCTCCAGAAATGCTTAGAATACTATCATTTGACCTTGACCGCCTCTTTCTGCTGTCTCTTCTCGGCTAGTTTGAGGAGCTCTATTGAAATTGTGCATTCGCGCCATGCAATGTGCTGCAATGCGCTGCAAGGGTCAGTGCGAATACGCGTATTTCCAGCTTCGAGGGAGCAATTCATGCGGAGTCAAGCCCTCCAGCGCTGCGAGCAGGCCTCGAGGCAACATGTGACACCGGTGGGTTGGGCTTGACATCTTGCGGCCTCTAGATCGAGATGATCCAAGTCCAGCTCCTACGCACGTTCCGAGCCCTGCTGTTTGGGATGGTCGAGGTGCGGCATTGATCTCGCCAATTGATCCAGCCCGGTGAACTGCAGCTGCTTTTCGACATACGTGGCTTTGAAGAGCATGTGCCGTTGCACATTCCTCGATCTGCATGGTCCCGCCATGGCTAGCCCTGGAACAGAAGACATCTTGCAGGGCCAAAAGCATGAAGGCAATACGAGATTTACTGGTATCGGAATTTACCATCACGCTTAGCATTATGCTGAGCACATCCGCACAACGTTCCGTTGTGCGTTGTAACGAAGTCAGAATTGGCCTGATTCAATGACCCTTCAAGAAATATTGACTTCTTACAATCAGCTGCGTTCTTGCTCCACTTTCTGCTCTGCCATCTCTTCTACGAGTGCTAATTCACGCCTGGGGGAGCTGAAGAGCGGGACAAAAGAACAGGGACATCATCGACATACCAACGATACGTGGCAGGACACGTGAGAGCAAACAACCGACCTGAATTGACCATTGACGAGCTACACTTCTCGAAGAAAATAGGTGGACGATAATTGGAGAAAGGGCCTAGGGACGACAACTCGCATTCACATTCAGACACCGCTGCCAATGACGACAAACAGCGGTCATCAGCATTCGCCTATGACAAAGACATACAGCTTCGTCATGGAAGTGCAACTGCTCAGCATGTTTGTGTCTTTTCGGCCTTCAAACCCACGAGCTACGAGAGAAATCCCAACGCTCGAGTGTGGCTGAGGATCCAGACAATGGAGGCGGAGCGCCGAAGGCCGTCAGTGTCTCAGTCGGTGCGCTACATCTCCTTGACAACACAGAGACAGTCGATGCTGATACCGGCTAAATACTGGTTTGTCCGTTGGATCTGGCTCAGCTTTGGCGCCAGGTGGTCAAGCTATGGTTGTGCTCGCATATGGCTTGATCGGTAACTTGCCGTACTGCACGGTTGACGCCCTCAGCGAACTGGCTGTCTTTCCCAATATCGGGAGCCTTCGGGGTGTACAAGAGCAGATTCATCGATCCGGCGTG
This sequence comes from Cladophialophora carrionii CBS 160.54, assembly GCF_000365165.1. NCBI lineage: Eukaryota > Fungi > Ascomycota > Eurotiomycetes > Chaetothyriales > Herpotrichiellaceae > Cladophialophora > Cladophialophora carrionii. The sequence goes on from NW_008481828.1 coordinate 1,766,365, forward strand.
GGATTTTGCGATACTGATTCCGATGAAGGACTCATCGGGGTGTCCGAAAATGTGGAATCCTCAATCACTCGATTTTGGCTCTCCTTTCGTGATGAAGCCGAGACAGTCGAATGGCCTGTAGATCACAAGCGATGCAAACCTTATGGGATGAGAGCTTAGGTGGCCACAATCTCTACGTCTGATAGCAGATGCTCAGCACCAGCGAGCGCCTGCCATTTCAGTACTTTCTGCGCCCGTACAGGTCTCTGGATACACCCGTGACACGACATTGTACGAAGCGCAGGGCAAGTTACTGTAGGTACGTACTGCGGCTTGGCGCTAATGTGAAGGGCGCTAGTGTGAAGAAGGCTAGACCGGGGTGACCTAGCCTTCCAAGCTTCAAAGCAGCAACAAGCAGTTCCCCGATTCCCCATTTCTGAAGAACCTCGGCCGCTTCGGTTTCGGCTGTCCGTCGCCCAGTGCCGCTACATACGGATGCCCTTGAGGAAATATAATGTACGACTTGGGCGCGCAGGTGAGGTCTATGCCATGTATGCATGAAATGGGGCAGATTTCTCGCGATCCATTTGAATAAAGAAAGTCTTGAGACACAATAACTGCTCGCAACCGAGTGACGTACTGTTGACAGAACAAAGCCAGCAAAGATGGCCACCAGCCCACCACCACTGACTGGCCTCAGAGTGCTCGAGCTCGGAGGCCTAGCTCCAGGTATGCATGTCCTGTGCTGCAATGGCACGTGCCACCGGCACGGGCGTAGGGTTTTCAGACCGTTGTTCTAACATTATCTTCTTTCCGCTACAAAAGGTCCCTTCTGCGGCTTCCTCCTCGCGAACTGGGGCGCCAGCGTGCTGCGTATCGACCGCCCGGGTCCCTCGGGGGCCAGCAACGACCTCCTCACGAGCCACAAGGCGTCCATCGCGCTGGACCTCAAGAACGAAGCCTCGGTGGCGGTGTTGCTCTCCCTGATCCCCAGAACCGATGTGCTCATCGACCCGTTCCGGCCGGGCGTGCTGGAGAAGCTGGGCCTCGACCCTGAGGCGGTGCTGATGAAGAAGAACCCGCGGCTCATTGTCGTGCGGTTGACTGGCTTCCGCCGCGACGGCAAATACTCGACCATGGCGGGCCACGATATCAACTACCTGGCCGTGTCGGGCGTGTTGGGCATGCTGGGCGCGCGAGGCCAGCCGCCGCTTGCCCCGGGAAACATCCTCGCGGACTTTGCGGGCGGGGGCCACGCGGCCTTCACGGGCGTTCTGCTGGCGCTGATCCACAGGTCGACGAGCGGGAAGGGCCAGGTCGTCGAGGCCAACATGGTGGATGGGGTCAGCTACCTGGGCACTTTCCCCCGACTGTTGACCAAGTTGCCCATGTGGAGTGGCGAGCGCGGCACGAACACCCTGGACGGCGGCGCACCGTACTACGGCTGCTACGAGTGCAAGGATCCCGGCAAGTACATGTCCGTGGGCGCGTTGGAGCCGCAGTTCTGGCAAGAACTGCTGCGAGGGTTGGGGTTGACCGAGCAGGACGTCGTGCCGGGCCGGCTCGATCGGCTGGACAAACGCTCGTGGCCGTACATGCGCGAACTGTTCACGCAGCGGTTCAAGACCAAGACGCGCAAGGAGTGGGAGGCCATCTTTGACGGCACGGATGCCTGCTGTGTGCCTGTGCTCGAACACGCCGAGATGGAGGTCGCCGGATACGAGCATCGACCCATCGTCGGGCTGACGGGATCGCCGGCCAGAAAGGTCGACATGCCGTGGGAGGGCCGGGCTTTGGCCCCCGGTGAAGGTGGTGAAGAGACGCTGCGGGATTGGATGGGCTGGAAAAAAGGTAAAGACTACGACGTCTCGGCGAAGGGGGCCTTTGAGAAGAGAGAAAAAGGTAAACTATAACCCGGTGGGTCCATGTGGAATGTGTAGAGCACGATTAAAGTATAATTATATACTGCTCCAAATCTGACGGTCGCAGTATACTTATCGGTCCAGTGTATATCTAATCTAGGGGATATTTCTTGTCCGTGGAATTCGTCGTCTGTACAGGCTGCCAGGCCGTGCTTCACATTACCATAGTCCGTAATACGCACCGAAGCCCGCCGCTGCGGGGAGATCATCGGCGTTCAGCAATCCCACGCCTTCTTCGAGCAATGTTCCCCAGACCGCGTTCCTCGTGCTGATCGGCCATCCGGGGGTGTCCCAGTATCTGGGCAGGATGCCCTTGGACTTGGCCAATGCGATCTGACTCCTCAACGTCGCGAGTTGCGTGGAATTGAACGTAGTGCCGTTGATGGCGCCGATTTGGGCACTGAAAGCCGTGGATGCCACGGGAGAAATGGCCGCCGTGATATTTGATTGCGTCGAGTTCAGCAAGTGTAATTGCGCGTCGAAAAAGTAATCTCTCTGTTGGACCGGTGCGATTTGATCCAGCGGGGTGTTGCCTGTGCCGATGACGGTCACAGGTCCCACGGTGACGCCCGTACCGTTGAAGGTGGTCAAGTAGCCTGCCGACCGGAGAGGTTGGAGTGCGGCGACGACGGCGGGCCAGGTTGTCGTCCCGTTGGTCTTGAGGTCGATGAACAGGAGCAGCGTCTGGCCTGAGGAGGTGTCGTACACGCCGTTCTTGGTCGGGGACGTGACGAATGCGGAGGAGGGGTTCTGTCGCTTCAGCGTGTCCAGAAGGGGCTGGATGTAGAGCGAATCGAGCGTGCGAGCCGGCGTGAGGGCCGAGGTCTCATGGCCGACGTAGAGGGTGTCGTTGTAAAGCCAGACGTCGGCTTCAATCGAGGCACAGCCCACGGATAGTGCCGAGTAGAATGGAACATCGCGCCAGTAATCGTTGTGTGAGTGAATTGGTTTCTGGCCAGAGGACGTCAGTGGCAGGCCAGGGAGAGCGGCAGGCAGCGACACAAGGGGGGCAATCCGAAGATAGCCAGGGAGGCGTAAGTGTTTCCCCGAGAATGGACGAGTGCATCCACCATCTATCACTCGGGCATAACCTGTTGCAGTATCGGCGGACTTACCACAACAATCCCTCTCGTCAAGTCGGTAGGATATGTGTAGGCGTCACTTTGCTGAGTGTTCGCCAGGATGTTCTGGAGGGTAGCACTGATGTCCAGGCCGATAGCTTGTGCTGAAGCTGGTATCGAAGCCGCGTTCGCCTGCAGTGCAAAGGGAACTGCGAAGAGCAAAGCGGAGGAGATCATGGTGAACGACGAGTGAGATTCCCAACACGCCTAGCAGAAACGCTTGAGCGAGACGAACTCAAAAGCAGAGGACCAAGAAAGGGTTGACGTCGCAATATATGGTCAATACCTCGTCTTCGAATGCATGCGTTCTCTCGTGCAATGAGGTCAACGGCAAAGAAGTTCGATCCTCATCCGGCTTGAGCTTGAGTGAGAACGTGAAGGGCAACCAGCCAACGGGAGCAGCGCGGGCCGGTCGGACGCTTACTTGGCTGGATTCACGTCCAACGGGAGGCCTTGGTTCCTGCATCAAAGGACTGAGCGACGGCCGTCTCTCCAATCGTAGTGCTCTTCTTTACACGTGCCTCATCCTATTCTTACTGTCTACTGTCTACTGTCTACTGTCTACTGTCTACATTAAAGATCCCCAGCACAAACGAAAGGTACTTGATAGACTGCCGGCGATGGTCTCTTGGAGACAGGCTCATGGTGACGGTGGATCGATCGACTGCTGGCCGCTCTCTTCTGTACCTGGGTACTGTACCAAGTACGGACCTGTACGTGCTTACCAACAGGCAACTGATGTGCGAAACCTCATTGTATGGTTTGGCACATACTGTTGGAGATCTTATACTGTGTACAACAAGTCGACGGCATTACCTCACCACAGTCCGAATATCCAGACTGCATTGCCGCACACGACATGGCTGATTTGTATGTCGGCCATCAGCAAGCCGAGAACTGAAATCGACTGGGTTGTGATTAGAAAAGACGGGCGTGCAAGACATTTTCAGAGGGGCCACGCCACGTGACCTCAAAGATGACTCAGTCTGCCGAGGTGATTTGCTAGACGAGACTAAAGGTCTTAGCCGTGGTCGGATCTGGTGGCTTCGATGACGACATGACGATCCGAGCTGTTTTGCTTCTGGTTCCACCCAACCACAACTCGGCTCGCCTGTCAATTCCAGGTCAAGAATGAACTCGTCGCTCGTACTCGCGCCCAGTAGGGCTTCACCGATGCGTCGAAAGCCTATCACATGCGGTCCAGATCGAGTGGCCCAACTAGAGCTTCGAAACTGTGGCGCTCTCAGCGAACAAGTGTCAAGGTGAGGAACTGCCCGTTTGTCGCACAAGCCACTGGTGTCTCGGTTTCTTTCACTTTCTGGTGACATGACGCAGCTGCCTTTAAAGAGTTCATTACTCCTTCAAAGCTCTTGCCTTGACATCCACCTCTTAGGATATCAATCCGACATCTTCTCTTCTTTGGATCTAACACATCCTCTTGATTCCTTTGACCCGGACACATCTCTCGAGCCAATTCGAATACTCTTCCATAGACTTCACTTCTCCATCAATCGGCACCATGCAGATTTCCAACATCATCATCTCCGCGCTCCTTGCCGTGCCGGCGCTGGCTCAAGGCAATTCCGGTGAGCCAAGTGCCACACCCAGCTCATCGCCATTAAACCCCTCGGCCGTTGCAAGTTCGTTGTCCTCCGTCTCATCAGAGATCGCCGCATCACTTGCCTCGATCTCAAATTCGGTATCGAATGTTGCCGCCTCAGCCTCCAATTCAGCCGAGAACGCCCAAGAATCCATCGCCGCAAGCTTCAGCTCTGCTAAGTCAGCCTTTTCAGCAACCCTTTCCAGCCTGAGCTCAGAAGCCGCCACCGGCAACACTGGAGCGGCCGCCAGTCTCTCCTCGTTGACTTCGAATGCGGACAACATTCTGGGAAGCATCACTACCGAAGCCGCGTCCGCCCTGAGTGCAGCCACAAGCCAGGCAGGCTCAGTCGCGTCTCGCGCATCTTCAGCTCTGAGCTCTGCGACGGCGACTGCTGCCTCTGCCACTGGCTCATCTACCACCAACGCTGCTGCTGTTGTGCCGACCGGCTTCGGCCTGGCTGGGGCTGCTTTGTTGGGTCTTGCTGCCTTCTTGTGAGTAAGATGGCACGCACGAACGATTGAAAACGGTGGCTTCGGGTGGACAGTTGCTGGAACGGCGCTTGGGCGGACGAGGCAAAACAATGATACCCTGCAGGACTTCCCCTATGATGGAATCTTATTGTCATTGGCCTTGACGGGGAGAGCATATGGCTGGGGTGGGTGGCAGCATACATCGATTTATCATGGTTCGAGTTTCGTTCAGCAAGAGCAAAGGCGCTGAGTGGTTGCAATTAAGCAGTCCTGAGCACCGACTGCTGAGGACAACCTTACATGCGGGCAGTCAGACATGCAGATCTCTGTCCTGTGCGACGGGCTCAGCACGCATAGCATGACGAGGCATCAATCAAACAACAGCATTTCGTCTCACAGCAAATCTCCAAGTCGTGGCTTGCCGTTTCCAACTCGGCGTGACGCCCGGACCAATTTCTCAATCTTTCATTCACCCCATTATTTGATATAGGTGACTCAGCTCGGACCTGCTGCGTCTCCATAATCCCCCGCCTAGAGTTATTGATGCTTGGGGGCGAAGATGAAGAAGACGAAAAATCGTAGTCTCTACTGCAATCGTACAAAACACAGCAGCTCTGCTGAATATTGATTGGGATCGTGTACGGGATCCAGCCCCTCTGAGTGTTGGTAACGCTGATGATCAAGCATAACAGCCAGTCTCGACTAACATGAACAGAGCTCTGTGCCCATTAGCTGCACTCATTCCCGTCGCGTTGGGATGCTACTTGCTTCAAGTACACCGTGTCATCTCGACCACCACCAATCCATCCACAGTGACCGTGATCGACAATGCCTCGCTATCATGCCTCAAATCCAAAGCGTATACCATAGTTAACCCGAGAGCTCACGTCGGCTCACACGACACTCGAACTCCTGCCATCGCGCTTCCTCGGCCAGGACTGCTCAGTCGGATCAGCGGATACTGGCCAATCTCACCGAAGGCTTCTTTGGCGGATGGGTCTTTATGCCGCAGAGGCTGGTGCTACAGACCTTACACGGGAGACTAGAGAGCTTTTCCCGTAAGTGACCGCATCTCGGTACTCTGGACTCACCGTTACTTTTCTGACCGGCGAGAGTAAAAGTGGCCAAGGTCGAAGAAGCAGAGTCAATCTAGACATGTGAGCAACTATCCAGAGTTCGCCTACCATGCGTTGGCTCAGTCCCGTTTGCAACCTTTCAAGTCATCGACAGAGAGCCCGGCGACGACGATCCCAATCATGAGACTGCCCTTGATGGTGCTCCCATATGTCCGGAGACCTTGAGACGACCGGCTCTGCTGCTTTGACTGCGGGTCAGTCAACTCTTGTAAAGATCACATTTACATTTTCGTCTGCAACCCCAAGCAGGACAAGATTATTGGGAGTGGGCGCCTCGGCACCATCCGCCTGTGTAGGCGAAGCAGCTGATTCGAGAGGCTGCGGCGAACGCTCTACAACCATGGCCGTGGAATTCCGCGGAATGCAGTTATAAAGACCCGTGCGCAGAAGCACCTGTTGTATTGTATCTCCTTTTAACTTCCACATCATGTAGCATCGCGATTGCATCTGAGGGCAAGCAGCACTCGATCGCAATGCAGAGGCCACCCTTCCACGACCTGTCTAACGTTTCATAGCCAGCGAATTAGCGTGTGCCATTTCAGTTGAGTGCCAGGCGCTGATGCTGATGCTGAGCTGATGCTGACGCCGGTCTCAAGGCTCGAATTCCTGATCGCCTGCATTATTACCCGTTGGCTGATTACATGGCAGCAGGCAGCGCCAAGTCCTCCGTTATGACGCCGATTATGTATTCCGCGGCGTTGTTGCGATGGCGGCATACAGTACGTGAAGTCTTCTGGACCCCGCTGACTCGTAATGTCTCTCGCCGTGCCCGAATCTGGGTGTCACCGAGGGTAAGCATTGCCATCTGGACATTGCACCTCCACAGGAATTACACCCAACCGAAGGTTGTCGACCAGCGGCTGAAAATCAGTGGAGCAAACAAAATGCTTATGCCCCTCTCTGGAGCGGGAGATCCGGTGTCACCCCCATTCGATCGCCAAAGCGGGTTATCCATCAACACCAAGCTTCCTTTCTCTCCACCACGAGGTAATCGTTTTTAGGGTTAATTGATGCAGCCGGTCAGACGTGGATCTTACATTCACCTGCCTAATTATTACCTACTTCATCTCGTTACCGACTTGGCATAGCCTCTTCCTGTCCCCTTGATATCAGTACACACAAACGTCGACGTACCAGCAATTAGGGCCAGAGTCACTGTCATAATCGTCGACTTCCAGTATATAGCGCGATCGTGGGATCGCGGGCTTCCTTCCTTCCTTCCTCTCTATCAACGAATCTCTCTACATTCCACACCTGAGATGACTCATCCCACGACACGCCGCGTCGTGACCGGTCTGTCTAAATTCCTGCCCGCGGATCCCTAACTAATGACCCCCCCTTGCTTACACCCGTCCCCCCAGGTCACGACCAAGCCGGCAAATCCATCATCGTCTCCGACACGACGCTCACGCCCGCCAACCCGCTCGACCCCGCCGGCTCTCCGCCCGAGGGCATCATCCCGGGGTTCACCAACCTGTTCAAAACAACAGGTTTTCCCGCCACGAACGTGCAGGGACCATGGTACGACGTGCATGGCAAGAAAATCGGCCTGGTTGACCAGACGGGCGTGGTGGCGCGGATTGTCGACTGTAAGTGCGAGCAGAGCAGAATAGAACAGACCAGCACTTCACGTACTCAGACATATTCTCATATTATCTTCGCATTGCATGACCCAGGCGGCCCGGGCCGCCCAAGCATCCATCTCCTACTCGGCCCGGATGCACAGAATATATCTATCCTTGCTGACAGATGATTAATCCCGCGCGCAGTCCCCGCAGTAGGCAGCACGCCCGACAGCGTGAACATCACGCACCGCACGCAGAGCGTCGACTTTGGCATCGTCCTCAGCGGCACGATCATCATGGTGTTGGACGACGGGAGCGAGACCGTCTTCCGGCAGGGTGACGTCTGCGTGCAGAGGGGCACAGACCATGTATGTACCTGACCAACCCACACACTCCCGGAGCGGGCTCAGACTCGAGTGCGAGGGCGAGTGCCTCGTACAAGGACAAAGTACAAGTACTCCGTGCACAGTCTAATTCACGCTGACACCCCTGATTACACAGGCCTGGAAGAACGTCAGCACCGAGAACTGCCGCATGTTTTTCGTGCTGGTGCCGAGCGCGCCGATTGAGAACCCGGCGACCGGGCAGGCTTTTGAGATGACGCCCACGGCCCATCTGGAGGATGAAGAGCATATCAAGGCGGCGGCGCGGTAGGTGAGTATGGGAGGGGTCCGTACACGACCAGAAGGAAAGGCAGGGTTGGCAACTGCTTGGAGCTCTGTAAGGAGGGTAAATAGCAGTAGCAGGTCAGCATGGGTAGGTTGACGCAGTAGGTGCCTAGGTACCTAATAGGTATTTGGTGGGCAGAATTCATCAACCCCTCCACGGGCCACGAGCGGGGATTGTTTGTCGGCGTAGGGTGCCCATGGCGTGCCGTTAATGACGTTCTACGGGTGGTCTATGTTAGATAAGAATTTGCATGGCGGGAGGCGCGGAAGAACGAATGGCGCACGTCCAGCTGCGGTGTGGAGCCATGGTCATAGACATGGACATGGACATGGACGTATGGACATATGGGCACACGGTCTGAGTTCAGGGGGTGGGTTCGATCAGGGTTTTCTGCCGAGGAGCTATTTGTTGTTTCAGAGTCGAACTGGAACCTCGTTGCTACGGCACTTTTCTTCGCGGATTTGCGACAGACAGAGACTGAAGAGGGGGCACGGAGTACATACTGTTCCGGTCGAGTCTGGTCGAGTCTGGTCGATCCTGGTCGATGAACTCATATTGCATAACTACTAACTGTTGGTGAGGCTGCAGACTCACTGGGAGCGCGCCCTGAACACACAAGGTCTACCGAGATACTCAAGGGAAGCCGACTCAATTCGCCGCCAGATCAGACCTCCAGGTTCTTCATGTAGTAGGCCATGTCACCCATGCCGTCTTTATCCCAGAGGCTCTGGCCGTTGCCCAACCAGGCAAATCGGTTCTTACTCCGCCACACGATGTCAAAGTACTCGGAGCCGACGTTCTCCAGACCGTCCTTGAAATGGAGGATGGAGCCGGCATACGTGCCGGTGACGGCGCCGCTCTCTTTGCCATTCTTGTACCACGACCGACAGTTGTCCGCCCACACGGTGTTTTTGAGAAATTCCTGCGAGTACTCGTTGAAGTCGGCCACAGCTTCAGGCTTGGGGGTGATTGATCTGTGTGGTGGTGGGCACCTTGTGGTCAGTCTCTTTTTCCTTCGAGTGGTAAAAAAGGGGTGTAGCTCGCCACAGGGCCGAAAAACGTACTTGATATTCTGAGTGGCAATCTTCTGCGCCCACCGAAGGATGTAATCACACGTCCAGGAAATCTCGGTCAGGACCGAGCCATGCGAGATGGGACAGTTGGGTCCGTTGAACATGTAGTAGTTCGGCATGGTGTCGACCTGGACGGCGAAAAACGCGTCCGGGTCGGTCTTCCACCTCTCGTCCAAGGTTGCGCCGTTGAGACCGACGAGTTTCCACGACGGCACGAAGCTGGTGTCGAAGCCGGTGGCGCAGACAATCAAGTCGAATTCTTCTTCGCCTTCGGCCGTTTCGATGCCTTTCGCTGTGACGCGCGTGATGGGAGACCAGCAGACACGGGCATTTGGTTGTTGAAGAGCTTCGAGGTATCCGTCCCCAGGCTGTAGAGGGTTTGATCATGTCAGTGAAGGGAGGACTTATTTTGCACAGCGAACAGAAGCAAAAACTCACTGTCAGGCGTCGGCAGCCAGGGTGGAAGGCCGGTATCATCTTCGCGGCAAGCTCGGGATCGTCTTTGAGGATGGCCCCCATCTGAGCTTTGCACGCTGCTTCCAGCCCTTGCTGGAATGGGTGGCCGGTCTTCATACCAAAGAAGAAACCGTTGACGCTGTTCGACAGAGGACAAATGGGTCAGCCTATAATTCTGTTCTCGCTCGTCCTGCCATCCGGACAAGTTCGGGAAATTATGGACTTACGAAGCCTCCAACTCCTTGCGGAGCGCAAAGTGAGCTTCAGGGTTTTCTCGGAACGCTTTTCTCTGCTCTTCTGTGTAAGTGAAGTTCTTGCCGTCGGTGGTCTTGTCGGCGCAGAAGTTGATCGAAATCCACGTGGGATTGCGGATGTAAGTGACCAGTTTCGAGACTTTCGGTTGCATGGCCGCCACGATTTGGATGCCTGAGGAACCATTGCCGATGACTGCTACTTTCTTGCCCTCCCAGGAATAGGTGTTGTCCCTGGTGAACGTGTCAGTGGCGGTTGAGCTCCGAGCCGAGTCGACCTTTTGCGAGGCTTACCATTTTGCGCTGTGGACGAGCTTCCCTTGGAAGTCATGCAACCCAGCGATCTGGGGCCATTTCCATTTGCTGTCGGTTTGTCAACACTTGTTCGTCTGGACCAAGTCGCGCATGTAGGGGACTGACTTGAGAAATCCAGAGCCATTGACCAGAATATCTGCAGTGTCCTCCTGCGAGACTCCGTTGGCATCGAACTTGATCTTCCATTTCCCGGCGTCATCGTCCCAGCGAGTCTCCAAGACTTTTGACTTGAGCGACACATATTTGTCCAGGTTGTATTTGGCAACGGTTGCTTTGATGTAGGCTTGGATCTCAGGCTGGGAAGGATAGAACTGAGACCAATCTGGGTTGGGCTCGAACAGGAACGTGTACGCATCTGTTTTGTGGTGACAGGTTAGCTATGGATTCAAGAAACCCCGGGCGACGAATTTCTCACGAGCTGGAATGTCACTATCTCCTGGTCAGCTCTTGACGTCCAAGCCCCGAAGAATACTTCTCTGCTTACCATGCGGCACCGGGGTATGTATTCTCATACCAGGTCCCTCCTACATCAGCGTTCTTCTCGTAAATCTGGAGATCGATCACGTCTTCCAGCTTCCACTCATGCTGGATCTTGTGTGACAGCGTGAGACCAGAGAACCCAGCACCGATGCAGACAATCTTCAATTTTCTCCTCGTGAGGATCGGATCAGCCGATGGCGAGACCCCGTTCGCTTCCTGCCTGCCATCTTTCGAGCCTTGCTCCTGAATAGATCCCATGATTTCTCAGATGGATCTCCTTGCTTGATTGTCGACGATCAAGATACCACAGTCTCAGCAGACTCCGAGCGTCATAAATACGAATTTTCTCTCGCGGAGCGGTGAGATAGCTCATATAAACTCTGGCGTGGCGACACTGGGCAGTCTCGGAACCGCTTTATCTTTGCAGACGACGGTGGAGCACGCCTGGACCAAATCGTCCGGTGGTAAAACGGAGTTGAAACGACCATTGAGCTGCTTGATATGGTTCTTGCAGGTGGCGTACTTGTGGTACGCAACGGACCGTGAACGGCCTGTCGGAAACAATCAAGGCTACCACTTACGAGGAGATACGAGGCAGGAACTAGCAGGGTCTTGGTATTGGGGGGGAGTCTGCGCAGTTCTGGTTCCAAGACAGTCCGCGTAGAAGCAAGGATGGGTTCAAGTTTGTTCTCTGAATGCGCCAGTTGGTGGGGAACGACGGGACCACCATATGAAATTCTGCGAAAGCCAGGGAGCAGATCTGCACTCGCAAGGCTGCATCAAGTGTACTGTGGCGTCGCATAAGAACCACCATTCTGTTTCGTACCTGTGTTTGTGGGAAATCAGTGGGTCTCATTCTGGTCCGGCCATGCTCGAGGCCATGCATAAAAGACTACTGTTCACCCAATGCGGTCTAGTGAATTACAGTGGCAAACCTGATGAATGCGAAAAGACGCTGGCCACCTGATTAGTCCAGTACTGGGTAGCTTGACAGCGGTAGGAGCAGATCAGGGAGCGGCTCCGACTGACCCTGGACTGTCACAAGGCTCCGCGAGGCTGATGAAACAATGTGATGGGATTGGTGGAATTGAGCTTACCCCACTTATAGTCCTTGATTGGTCAACTCTGTATACTATTATGCATGGCCTCGTATCAGGACGCCACTAGAGTCGAGCTACAAATCGCGCCAGCACCGATTCGGATACCCATCCTACCCCACGAGCACAGTCTGCGCATGCCTGCTTTCCCAGTTTCGAGGTCGGGCCACTTGAGGTTAGCTGAAACACTTCCCCGGACGAGGCGAGGAGGTGGTGGAGCCATGGTTCGTGGCGGGAGTGGTTGCAATAAGATTTCAGACCGTTACTGGGTACGAGTACTGGGTAGACTGCGCGGCCGCGGATGATCATCCGCCCCGTCGCCGGATGGGGACCAACGAGGCAGCTTCAGGCAAGCCACTCTTGACCGCTCCGAAATCTTCTAGCTAACCCAGTACTGTGGCCCAGTAACCCAGTACATGTCTCCATATCAATTTTCACGTGCTGAATTACTGCCGTGGTCTTCTTACTCATGGACGCTTCTTGGGACGAACGTGTTGTCTGGGTTAGTCTCGAGGTTCGGCTGAGATGCACTGAGCAAAGCACGGCAAAAGCCTCACGGAGCCCATAATCAAGCGACACGAAAAAGTGCCCCTGAATGTGCTTTGCACCGTTCTCCATGATCCAAAGACGGACTTCTCTCGCTTCCAGAGGAAGAAGGGCCAAGAAAGCCCCTTGATGCACAAGTCATAGGGTTACATATCCCGGCGCCAGACACTAGTCATGGGCAAGAGTGAAGGTGGATCTTTCCAACGGTCGCTTACCAGAATCCCTCAAGTCGGCTTGACCATCTCCCGGCCAGACACCAGCCATGAGCAAGAGTGAAGGTGGATCTTTCCAACGGTCGCTTACCAGAAAACCTCAAATCACATTTCGGCTGGTCACGAGTAGATCAGCGCATCGACTTCCTAACAATTCTATTAGCGTGTATGCAATGCAGATCATACAGCTACTGTAGGTACTGGGTACGCAACAAGACGCCAGTGATACGAGCGCCGACATGGTCCTGGTTCTCGAAACACGATCCATCTCACGAGAACCGTCCAAGAGGAACCTTGGTCACCAAGCCTTGGGGGTCGCTCAACGCCCTTCCTCACGTTTGTTGCTGCCAATTCTTGGGTTGAGGCTGAATCAAGCGCTTTGCTCGAAATGTACAACGTTAACAGAGCATACTTATGGTTTGACAGCTTCGGTCTTGACAAGTTGATCGGCTTGGGCTTCGGCCCCTGCATTTCATTAACAACAGGTTCCTCGACCTAGGAACACCCTGTAAGCGTTGCGGAGCCCAACTTGTAGGGTCTGTACCCAGTATCCCTGGGGTCAAAGCACCGGGGGATACAGCGGATATTGCATCCACCTTTGGGACCATGAGACCCGAAACGGTCTTGGATCCCAAAAGAGAATAGGAAAGTTCTAGGTATCTCTTCTGGTATATTGCCGGTTTGTACCATCGATGGAACATATAAGAAATGCGAACACCTCTGCACGCATCCCGTCGAATCCAAGTTTGGTTCATTCCCATTTTCTCGATTTCCGATTCACTTTCCCGGGCGGCAACCCTCTGTTATACTGTACCATTTATTTTTCTCTTGGTTGTGTGTTGAAGCGCACAGAATATGTCCAACAGCGGAGTGTTTGGACCCACCCCTCCCGGTGTCGACCTGTCCGAGACGCACAATGCAGCCGTGGTCGAAGCAGTCGTCAGTTTGATGGTGATTGGCACCGTTGCCGTGGTTTTGCGCTTTGTGAGCCAGTTCCTGCGCGATGGTAGAAAGTTTTTGTCATGGGATGACTACTTGATCATCCCGGCACTGGTACGTGGCGATGAGAGATCCCTTTTTTGAGAAAACCCCCCATGTCTAATTCATCAATCAGGTGTTGGCCCATGGCACAGCAATCTGCTCGTTGGTCAGTAAGTGTCTCTCGAAGTCCTCCGGCACGATCTTCTCCGAAATTGACGAATCCCCCAGGTCTCCCATATGGAGGAGGAAAACACCTCTGGGTCTTGTCAGCACAGGACTTTACGACGATTTGGCAGGTATGTTGAGCCCACAGCCGTCGGGAGACATCTGTTGACCCCCTTCCCCCCCGAACAGATTCTTTTCGCATACGTGATGATCTACGCAGGCGCTGTCAGCTTCACCAAGGCATCCATTGTCATGTTCTACTGGCGTCTTTTCCACCAGAAGTGGACAACCTACGTCTGTCTCTTTCTGGTGTGGAGCTACTTCGTGGTCATTATCGTCACGATCAATACCGGCTGCCAGCCGTTGGAGTACTTTTGGGTGAGTACCTGCTATATGTTCCCCCGGATCCCTAGTATCTACCGCTGACCTTCGGAAAACTAGACTCAGTACACGACCCCTGGGGCAGAGGGTCATTGCATCAATGTGTCGTTGTTCTTCTTCGCAAACGGCATCTGGGCCATGCTTGTCGATGTCTGCATCTTGATCACTCCCATCCGACCCAGTGAGTGTGCCGACCCGCTCGCTGTCGCTTAACGCATGCTGAAAATGTCCGCAGTCTACAAATTGCACATGTCGAGAAACATGAAGATCATGATCGCCGGAGTCCTCGGACTCGGTGCCTTGTAAGCTCATGCGACCACGATCGAGGCCAATTCCCATCTGACGCAGAGACAGTGTTTGCATTGCGTCTATCGTACGGATAATCACCATCCACCATCTGATCAACAGTGGCGACCTGACCTGGGCCATGTCGAGCGTCTTCATCTGGTCCTGCTGCGAGCCGTTCATTGGCATTGTATGCGCTTGCATTCCCTGCTACGCGCCCCTCTTCCGGCGGATTTGGAAACAAGCTCACACTTCATCACGATCAAAGGGTACCTCGGCCGTCTCGGGTGGGAAAGTGTCAGGCCAGGATAGCAAGGCGAGCCAGAATGCGTCCAAAGGTCAACGATCCTGGAATCGTATTCAAAGTGACGACGAAGTCCAACTTACAAACTTTGCTGATGGGCCAGGGAGCATGCGAACCAAGGGCAGCGATGAAGCATCTGGATTGAAAGACATGCACGTCAAGACTTGGGAAGCCCATGCCGTCTGATAACCTTCAAGCAAGTGATATTATTCCCCTGTTGGACACATGGTGCTCTAGAAAACATCTGGTTTTTCAGCTCGAAGATACAGGGGATAACCTCGGGGGTCGTACGTCGACCTCCGGCAGTTTGCATGCATATGGACGGCACTGGATCCCAACATGTTGTTTCCAACCAAGATATGCGGAAGTCCGGGAGCTATTCATCGCGGACAGAGCTATGACAGCGTATTTTGGCAAACGCTTGCCTTCAAACGCAACAGAATGTCGACACGTTCCTCTTCCGATGCAACGAATCATTTCATCTGGACAGCGACCCGGGTAATCGTGGGAACACAACCCTCCGTAACAGGATTTTCCCATCAATCGTTGGCCGAAGTTATTGTTATGGGCTATCCTTTGATCAGGAGTGAGAAGTGCTTGGCGGCGGATGGATGGCAGTGGCTGCTCCCCCGTAAGGCCATGATGAGTGAAGATCCGATTTTCGCAGAACTGTAGACTGGTCGTTCTTGCAGAAGGCTGCATGAGTAGGCCGGGAGAGCGCAGAGGCGAGGCAATTGGTGTTGGCTACCTCGTCGAGCCCACTTTTCTTCCATGTTCTTGCCCAACTGCATTTGGTATGACTCTCTGCGATCAGCGGCACCAGTTGAGGGTCGCACTTGTGCATTTCTTCCCCCAGCCGGCATTGTTGGCGGGGAGAAGGGGACTTTAGCTTTGACGTCGTCTGGAAGAGGAAAGAAGGGTGCTGGCTGCGAGAAGATGTCTTCGATTTCTCCGGTGGTGATACCGTGGTCAATGATGCTGAAGAAGCCGATATTACCTGCAGTGGGAGCTGGCTCAGGGGTGATCTTGTCGGTGTGGGTTTCATAGTCGGCCGGGGGTATGGTGGGGTGGGGCGATCAATATGTCTGGTCTGCTCTGGAGCCATCGCGGCACTCCTTTTCGGTTCGGAAGGACTCAGCTGTATCAATAGAATAGGCGTAGAGAACTGTAGAATAGCCTACTGTGCGTCTGTTGTTGCAGGACCAGAATAGAGATAGACGCACGTTGATGAAGTTCTTCAAGGGGTTTGGATGAGGAGGACCCTTTGCTTTTATGTTTCCTCAACCAACACGAAGCGAAGAAGGTCGGTAGGACACCTCAGCTTCGGAATGCCTTGGCCACTAATAGCGGTCATCAACGTACAGCCCGACAAGGGCTGTCCACCGCTGCCACGCTCTTATCCCCAAATCCGGCACCGTCGATCGTCGTACATTGGTGATGGGATCGGTCCAGCCAGCCTTTCACACAGCCTTGCGCCTCTGTCTCTCTCCGCTCAGAGCGCTTCTTGTATGTCGAAATTCAGGAGATCCTCGAAGAGGAAGTTGTTGCTGATACCGGTATGAGGAGGGAAGAGTTGCTCGAACGTCTCGTATCCTAGGTCCGAAATGGGGATAGGATCTTGTGATCCAGGCGTTCTCGATCTCGAATCGGTCGGTTCGTAAAGCTCCAGAGAGGGCTCGACGCCTCTGTTAGCGGTCCGTAGGGAATGCGTGAAAGAGTCATTTCCGACGAAGTTTTCGACAAACTTGGGGACGTTGAATTTCTGCCGCTTGGGTTGACTCCGATCTCCGCTCATACTGTCATGCGTGCGCTTCCGATAGTTCTCCAGCGTCTGATCGGCTGTCAAGCGAGCCTGCTCCGCGAGCAGAGAAGAAAGCAGTCGGATGCCACGCATTGCAATCATGCTGTTCTCAAACTTGCCCAGCAAGACGATGGTGTTTTCGACCAGCTTTCGGTGTTCTTCAAATTCTGGCTCGTTCGGCTTTCGGTGAAAAATGTCCAAGGCGAGGGTTATTCCTGCCGCGACCATGAAAGCCTGGTCGATCCACAACATCGGCCCTTCCTCATCGTACGCCTGCCTGGCCTCCTTCAAGATCGTCTTTGCGGCAGCCATGCACGTCCGCCTAGTGAAATCGAACGTATGTTCTGTGAAACTCCTTCCCAGAAATGCCCTGTGTATCATGATGATCTTGTGCGCAAAGCAGATAGTCAAGCTTCGTCTGGCCCACGGCACCCAGGCAGGCCATTCCGGTTGGATCGCTTCCCTGACGTCGAAGAACCGTGGGAGTCCTTCCGTGGCAAGGGAGCGCATCTGTGCATCGTAGTCCAGCACCTGCTCATATTTTGTGTATAGGGTATTTGAGGAGATGATTGCATCGTGCATCTGAGGCATCAGGCCGGCAATGTGACACAGGAACGTCGGGAAGCTCGTCATGCTTGGGACATCTTCCGGTAAAAGTTCCATCGTGTCATCATCGCAATGGATGGGTTTGAGTGTGGTGAAATGAAGCTTCTGGATGGAGTACATCTCGGAGAAGGGGATTGAGAACCAGTCTTGGATGCACAGTTGCTGCCAGATCCTCCTACCCGTTTCTCGCCTGATAACCCTGTCCCGCTGAGCTGGTGCGGACGGAGTCAATGTACCGCTGGCAGTGTTTGTGTCGTCTTCGGGCCCGAGCCGTTGCAAACCAAGGCCCTGAGCAATCTTGACAGCCGCGCCCAATAAGGTACTTTGCGTGTTGCTGAATCCGAGGATATGAGCCGACATGGTCAAGGTTGTGATGGCTTGGACAGAGTAAACATGATGCCGCCACATATAGTCTGCGAGGTTAAGGCACGTTACCGTAGCCTTGTACCACTGCCGCGTGAGTTTTGCTCTTTCATTCTTCTTAAAGCCCCAAGACTGAGCCATTTGCTCGCTCGCACAAGTCATGCTTGCAGCCATCACAGCGAAGAGCAAGCCAGTCCAGCGAAGGTCCATATTTCTGACTTGCATTCCGCTGGGGCCCTTGTATACTTCTTTCAGCTCGTCATAGAAAGTCGGGCCATAGAAGCACCCATGGTACCACAAGACCGAGCTGACATGGTATTCGACCAGCTGAAAGACCTGCTTGCGATTAGGAAGCAATAATTGCAGAAAGGAAACCTGAGCGGCACCAGTGCCACCGAAGCCGTTTGATATATCCCAGTCGGATCCAGTGTCCTTGGGCAGCGCAGCGTTGCCCGTCTGGTGAGGCTCCTTGAGAAGCTCCAGCGCCTTTAGATCATAGTCGGACAATTTGTTCCGACCCCAGGTAAGAAACTCTAGCACAGGGGCAGTATTATCGGCAACCTGTTCCGGACCATTAGTCGGCTGCGGGTTGAACACGATTGGATGAGCTGGTGGCAGTTCACGAGGACTGGGTCCAGAGTTTACCGACTTGGGCGTCCTCAGAGACGGATGTACAGCGGATTCTGGGATATTAATCTGCGTAGTTCTCGGCGATGCTGTGGTGGAGGCAGGACTGGCCTGTGCTGCTGTGGATGATCGAGGGTAGATTCGATGTTTCCTGGGATCATAGCCACCTTCTGGCCATTCCCGGGTGCACTTATCGGCATCGCCCCGCTTGACGCAGCGACCGCAGGGTAAGTTTCGATCACATTTCTGCCGGCGCATAGAGCACTCGGTGCATGTTTGACGTTCTTTGGGCATGGCTATTGCCGAGCAACCAACACATAATCTTTCGTACTATCTTCGGGTGATCCACGATCGATCGAAGTTGTACGCAAAAGGAGGGATAGGATGTCCACAGCTCGTACGGAAGTACGAAGGTGGAGGCGGCAAAATGAAGCTGAAGTGGAAAGAAAAGCTCGAGCCCGGCGAATCCGGCAGATGCGGCCGAGGCGGCTTGGCAAAAGCCGGGTCACGTGATACACGTTGCACAACGATCACCGGTACGAGGTACAAGTGAAGAAAGAATAAGGGAGCTGTGAGACTACAGGGATGTGGGAGATTTGGTATATGCTCTCGAGTGCGTTGCTCAAGTGCCTCCGCCATCGCTGGCGACCATAACATCATGCTTATTTCTTCCAGCACCCTCATCCGTGCGACAAAAATAACATCCTCCATCAACGTGTTTCTGGCGAACATCTCAGTGCCAACATGAAGTGGCCGTCACCGTCGCCAACTTGTCTCGAGCAACCTCGTATTTGTGATGGCCTCAAGACCAATGTGCCCTACGACTGAGGAGCCCGCTGTACTCAATACCAATATTCCACCATAATACCTCGGACATTGCCACCTTGCCTTCACCACGATCGAATAGGTGAAAATGAACGATATCTTAGGGTAGATCTCTTTCATCGGCTCGTTGATTACTGTAGATGAGCTCGGCTATGCCCCTCAAGGCTCTGACAACCGGAAAATAAGGTGTTGACGTCTAACCTTCGCGATTGAATTCATTGCGTTTAGCTAGCGTTCCCGTTGGGTCGCAGTGTCGCATATCTTTCACCAGTTTAAGCTCCGGACGATGTAGCACCGCTACAGTTGCAGGGAGGAGTCGAGGTCGTTGGGAGCGCAGAGAAAGTCGCACCTAATTG
This sequence comes from Cladophialophora carrionii CBS 160.54, assembly GCF_000365165.1. Classification (NCBI taxonomy): domain Eukaryota; kingdom Fungi; phylum Ascomycota; class Eurotiomycetes; order Chaetothyriales; family Herpotrichiellaceae; genus Cladophialophora; species Cladophialophora carrionii. Next base: position 1,785,954 of record NW_008481828.1, read on the forward strand.
CGATTATTAGGTAGTCTTCGTCGACAAAGTCAACCCGATCGCTTTTCGCAAGAGTTGTTCGAATAATCAGCTTGGTGTTCTCCGCCGTGCTGCACTGCCTAATCCTTAACAGAGTTGGATCGATATACCTTCGTGGCGTGATGATCTCGAAAGACCAGCGATATGGCTGCGTACCATAAATGATCTGTCCCGAGAGCTTGACTCGAGATAAGTCGGACTTGTCGAACTGGGGCGAACCGCCGAGCCACCCAAAGAGCTCATCCTTCGACCCCAGTCTTCTTGCTGAACGCATCTCTCGCCATCATGGTGTTCAGCACCGCACAGTTGAACGCTGCTTCTCCCGGAGGAACCACCACAAAGATGTACGTATTTTCTGTGAATCTGGCTAGGAAGCAATTGAAACGTGGCGTCTGGACCTTGTACAAGAGGAAACCCGCACTTGCCGCCGTGGTCCTGGTATTTCTCGCCGCTGTATGCTTGTAGCTCTTCATGATATTTGATATGCGCTCGTGTCGGTCGACGTTGTCATTGTCCTGGCCGAATTGTGTGACCACATTCGTGACAGTGAGGAAAGTTGACCTCTCGAACAAGACAATCTCTTCGGCCTTGAGTTGCTTGGCGAATGCTTCCAAAAAGCGCTCAATGATGACCAGATTCGGGATCATCTTGTGCACGATTCCCGCCCAGGCCTTGTATAGCGTCTGATCCCATATACTGCTTGCGAAAGTCTCCAGACTCAGCCCCTCCGAACGGGCGGCGATCATCTGGCACCGTTCCTCGTATATCTTCTCACGGAGCTCGTGCTGGACAAGGTCCATCTTGTGTACCAAACAGAACACGTGGGCATTCGGGCTGTACTCTTTCAGTGCCTTGATGACTTGACTGTACGTCTCAAGATCTTGTTCGACGGCGCGGGACTCGATATCAAAGACGTAGATGAGGACTTCGGCGTCAGAGAAGACATTCTCGCGTTGAGCGTTGAGGTACGAGTCCATGAATGCATCCTGTCTGCGCAGTGGAAATTAGTAAACTTGCATGACCTGGACGCAAAAGGGAGTCTCCTACCCTCCACAGTCCCACAGATTGAGGGTCAGGTTGCCCATGAACTTAGCATGGCTGTGTTCCACGTCGATCGTGGCTCCGAGCCGGCGAACGTCCTTTGCGACATAGTTGCTGAAGATGATAGAGCGCATAGAAGACTTTCCCGAGCCACTCTTGCCCATCAATAGCACCTTCTTCTTCCTCTTCCTCGTGTCCATGATGCCTGGTTGCGCCTTCAGCGCAGAAGGGCCTTATCTCGTGCAGCTGAGCTGCAATGTGAAAGAAGGTGACGAAGGTGGGGAGAAAAGCTGGGGAAGAGTCAACTGCGCTGCGGGGGATTGCAGGGCCATCGAGCGCACAAGTCCCATGACGGTAAATATCAAGGAGGGAGCAACATGCCAGATACTTAAAGTATTCGTGGCCAAACGTACTTGGACGTAACGAGAGAACCTTTCAGGTCTTTACGAGTGTGCCATTCCCCTCTCATCACAGGGCTGCGAAGGACTCATAACTGGCCACCGAGAACTGGATATCCGAACAAAGGCGGGCCTGTAAGTGTGTATAGCATTAGAAGGTTTGAAGCGCCACAGAAATACAACCGAGAGGGCAGCGGGTGGGATTGCGCTTCACTACTGCAACACGGGCATCACGGGCGGCTGAATTGGAGCCTGGAAGAGTCATCGTTAATCGGCGGTGCACTGCTAAAGGCTGGTTTCGGGCAACTTCAACAAGCGCCCGTGGTGAATTCTTCCAGAATGTTTCCCTGCCTCCTGTGCTTTTGATATTTAGACTCGACTTCTGCCGTGATGGAACAGCAAGTCACAGATGCGATGCTCCCGTTCGCTTTCCCTCGACCTTCGTACCTCCTAACCCTAGCCGTAGTCGAGCCCAACCACAGCGCTGCAGGACTGACTTGCATGCCAGTGTTTCGCTGTTTGATACCGTCGCCAAGAAGTGAATACTCTAAGCCATCAAAGTCCATGCGTTGTCTCATAATCTCTGTTGTCCAGCCGTAGAGGCTCATCATACACATCATCGTCCAAGCATTCGAGCAGATGTCCTCTTAGAAGACGGTGCCGTCTGAAATGATACCGATTGGTGGTCCTTTGGTGATGGGACGGGACACCTGCGCAATTTCACGACCTCCCTATGATATTTTGTTAGCTTGAGTCGTGTTGTAAGTCTTTTGAATGACTCACTTTCCAGGTACCCGCCTCAAGCATCTGTGCCAATGTCAGCTGTTGAGGGCCCTGAAGACCCAGACCCGCGTTGACGGTGTTGAGAAGCTCGTCTAGGAAACCGACGGTGACAGCCCTCCATTCCACTATGACATCGTCGCTGGGTTCGAAGGTCGGAACCACCTCAACTGCATTGCCATCGCCCACCGTTTCATGATAGATCTTGAGGCCGCGCTGTCTGTCAGCCTCTTTAAGAGTGAGCAGACCTGTATCGACCAACAAGCCGCCGTTCCGATACTCAGGAAGACCAGTCATCAATTCAGCACCCGCGAAACGAACATTCAGTAACTTGGTCATTGGAACCATCAGAGAATAGCAAAGCCACTGTGTAAGTTTGTGGAAAGGAACAATGGTCTCCCAAGGCTGAGCAGGCGGAGACCTAGGCATAGCTTCACAAGGCCAGGCATCTCCGAGAGGAACACCTTGGATGCTGGTCCGTGTCGCCGGCCATATGGTCGACAGCCCGTCCATAAGTACACTCCACAGTGTTGGTAGTAGCACGACAGGGACGGAGGCGGCTTGGGTGGTCGGATGCGAGATCAAATAATCTGGAGCCTTTAGCAGACGTCGAGCTTCACCGATAAGGTCTACACTTACCAATCATATTCCCAGGGCGACCGTCAACCCCAAAGATCTCCTCATTCTGGAGGGCAGAAGCGAGCCTGATCAGTAGGCCAGTGCGGCCTTCGAGCCCGGACATCGGGTTCGAATCTGAAACTTGCATCCCCTTGGCCAGAGTCTCGACCGTGACCTTCTTCAGACCTGCTGCATCAACTTGATGAGGTTGGGTCGCGTCACTGCTGAATGCGCCCGCCTTGAACATTTCCAAACTCGCCACAGCCAAGCCTTCACTCCTCGCGTACACCTTGCCGGACTCCTTAGACTTGTAGGACCATTTTGTCCCTGCTCCCGCATCGAGTAGTACTGATACGAGGAACAGGTCGATCAACCGCCGCGTTCTCTCCTGATTATCGATTGAAGTCGGCCATGTCTGCAGCAGCTGAGTCACTCTGGGCCTCCCGCCAACCTCAAAATGCTGCCACCGACCATGTGGCGGTATCGAAGCGTAGTCGCCTTCGAAGTCCCGCTGGAAGTTGTTAGGCCGCGTTTCGTGTATCAACGCTGGAAGGGGCGCTAACATACCCTGATGATGGAAACAACGTAGTCGGCAGTGTCCTTGAACTTAGTCATGTCGACATCGAAATGGTTGAGGGCGTTGACTTTAGCCTCATCGAGGACCAATCGCGACCTTTCTCGAACGGCATGAATGCTTCGAAGGTAAGCTGCTGGCTTTGTCCGTGGGTCTGGGGGGTCAGGGATGGTGACTTCAGGCATGGCTCCTCCCAACGATGGCGAAGATGAGGTCGAGCTTACGAGCGTTGGCGACTTATGGGAGTAGTTTGAGATACGCTCAACAGTGACAGCCGGCCGTAGAAGCGACTTATTGCCGTCTGGAAGGGGTTTTGTGTCTTTTCTTTTGAAAAGTCCCTTCATGGCGGAGAAGGCCTATCCACCCACCACTATGACCTATCACGGCGGACCTCGAATGCAGGTAGCCGACAGGCGGCCGAAGCGCAAGTGTCACAACTCCAGCGGTAGGGGAGGGTTGATATGGAGGCTCGGGCCATGCGTTACTTCTGGATGTCTGCGCGCAACGGAACACGATCTTATGAATCGGTGATTGTCTGAGGCAAGTCGAACTCAAAACACTGTCTAAGGACGACTTTTGATGCGACAACGTGTCGAGGTTGCAGCAACCGTCCCACAACGCGACTGGAGCGAGAAATGTAAAGAGTGACCTATGACTGGACAGCCGGGCGAAATACGAGAAATGAACCGAGACAGTGAAAACAGTGTGCTGGCTTTACTGACTTGAGCACAAGAAGCGAGAAATGACAGAGACCGAAGTGAGGTGAGACTGATTGCTGGGTGAAGCCCACCGAGCAGCAATGATCAAGGTGCGTCTCTTTGAATCGAGAACGCCTTTCTATTAAACAACAGTCACCTTTTTGCTGCCCTTCCCACAGATAGCGACCGCGTTTGATTGAGGTCTCAATGATATGCAGCGTTCAGGAGAACTGGAGGGGATCTCTCATAGGCGAGCGATGACTCCGTACTCGTGCTGTCGTCTCGATTGCCGCAACCACGCGGAAGTGCGAGCATGGCGCAAGACCATAGCGCCCCCGACATGTTGGGGGCGTTGGCGGACGGCCTTCCAGGTGCAACCAGTGCCTCCCCTCTTCGGCTCCAGCTCGCTTTAGGCTAGCTTAGGCCAGGACTGTCCTCCATGCCAGCGCGCCAAATCGACCTGAACAGTTTAGTGCCGCCCCAAATATTCCTTCGTCGTGGGAGCCTGTCGCGCGTGGCCGCCACGCAACCCTGTGTCGGAGAGCATCGTTACCGATCACACCCCTCCGACCCCAGGCAGATGGTAAGCGTCTCGCTTCTCAAGACCGACAGAAGGCAGCAGTGTTGCAGCATCCGCTCGTAAGCCACTGACAACACCCCCAGGGTCTGGCCACCCTCGTAGGGATTATATAAATGCCAGCACCGTTTCTTCTCCCACTGTCTGTGGCCGGTCTTATCTCAATCCCGAGTTGCCCGACCAGGATGCAAGCTAAGAGTAAGCTCTGATCGTTGTACAGCGTTAGCACTCCATCGTCGAGATCTGAAACACCTAGCATTTCTTAACGTCCAAGGGCGACAGGCACGGCTTCTCGTCCGAAATTTCACACTGCTTAGATTGCGCGACGAAAACGGAAACGGCTTGCTTTAAACCGGATGCATGATCAGATGGAGGCTACTGTGCAAAACGGCCAGAGGCAGAGTCGCTTGTGTTCGCTCCCCGCCGAGATCAGAATCCAGATTTTTAGACTGGCGTTGACTGCGGATGACGACCTCTCCAGACCATATCGAGCCGATCGCAAATACTACAGACCACACTATCAATGCCATCAGAAGATCAACTTCTCGCTGCTTTCCACATGCAAACAGATCTATCGGGAGACTCGTTTGCTACCGATTTCGGCCAACGAACACGTGTTCTGGTTGTTTAATGGTCCCTGGAAGCAAATCAACCAGAACAACCGTAATACTGCGCGCTGGGACTCCTGGTATTTCAGCTTGAATGAAGCCCAGAAATCGGCGATTCGGAAGGTCCATATTTTTGCCCAACAGTACTATCTGGAGAACCTCATTACCACTGATGCCAGAAGGTTTCCATTCAAAACGCATTGTCTGCATTTGACCTTTCGTCATTCCGACTGGTGGTCATGGGAATCTCCACCAGCGTCGAGCGATCGCCTTGGTATTTGTCCATGGAGACCTCATCGTACCTCGTGCCAGGAAATGCTCGCGGAGCCAATCCAACCAGACCTGGCTTATATCAGGGAGCGAATGCTCGAGGGGACGTGGGGAGGATCGATCTGCCAAATTCCTAATCTACGAAAGCTTGTGCTGGAGTTCGAGACTGACGAGAGAAAGAAGTCACAACTCGACGCGGTCGTCGAAAGAGCCAAGGGTTGGAGCTTCCCATTGGCTTGGGAAGATCTTGTGCTCGAATGGAGTGGGCAGCTGAATGAGTCTCGTTGGGAAGGTGTGCCAGATCTCAAGGATGACTATCACTTTCTGAAGGAACAGCCTGTCCGGGACGACCTACCCAAACGCCAATACTACGTTGTCACAATGGTCTGGGAGGCCAAGCCAGTGAGCATTTTGGTCGAGTGATTGAATAACTTGTCGCTGAACACGGATGTGGTATCGTGGCGTTGACGATACCATGGGCGAGGCGAGCAAAGACTTACAAGCCACGCGATGGGTAGCAGGTCGCTGAAATTTGGTCGCTTCTATAATGGGTAAAGAGTATGGCTGCCTGAATATGTGGCTGTTCCATGCTCAGTTAACTTTCCGCTGAGCCCGTGATATTGGCAGGAGGGACTCCGTATGTCGGTCGACGTTTCCAGTCCTCAGTACTACTCCTCTCAATAGTCTGAATGTTTCGAGTCTAGCAAATCTCTTGTCTCGGGCTTTCGTTTTCATCGTTTTCACCTGCACATCTGCACATTTGCACGATATCACCACGCGACCAAGTTGGAGCCCATTCATCGATAAAAGCTTGAAGGTGTAAGATAAGAAGACATGACGGGGCTCGCACGCTTGCAAACGGTTTCCTCCTGCCACTCTGGCGCTCCCTAGAATTGCGGCTCTAGCCCTCTGTGACCTCTCTAAGCCCTGATTAGGGTGGCCCAAAATAGAGGCCAATCTCTGTGAGAGGCGCAAGAAGGCGGTTTCGGTCTCGTCTCACGAGTCCTGTGGCTGTGACTGTGGCTGTTGATATCTGTGGCGCAGGCGGCTCACCCAATGCGCACACCATCAACAGTGATCGGATTGTACTCTCTTCCCCGGCTCCGACCCTCGTTTGTCTTGCCTCTTAGCAGCTAGGCCTTCTATTCAGGACGCAATGAACCCGTGTTGATGGCTCCGTCCTGCTCGCGCCGCATCCATGGACGACATCGCGGGGTTAAACTGGGATTCGACCCCAGGTAACGGACAGAAACCAGCGACGTTGACCTCGACCTCGACCTCAAACTACTCTGCCTTTAGCACATTAAAACCCACCCCTCCTGCTTCTGGACGGGCGTCTCCGCTCAATCCAGCTTCCAGCCAAGCCCCCTCGAAACCCTCGACCCCTGCCAACGACAGTTTCGCGAACCTCATCTCGTTCGGGTCCACGTCGAACAAGAATCTCTCATTACTAGAACAGCAGAAGAGGCAGGCCGAGGCAAAACTTCATGAGCAAAAGGCTCAGCATCAGAATTTGACTGCCCAATACGCCGGAGGGGACGAGCAATTCTGGAATAACTTGGGCAGCAGAAGGGGTTCGCCCGCCATCAGTAATACGAAGACGCAGACCACGCGCACACGAAATAACGCATTGGACGACGACGACGACGACGACTTGTTTGCCGCTTTCAACAAGTCTCCTCCAGCTGAGAATGGGGGTAAACCCGCTTCCGTAGAGAGGGATGCTACGAATAATGACGATGACGATCCTTTTGGCCTAGCAGAGGCCGGGCCACGACGAGCTGACACTGCGGCTACAACTACTACGGTAGACGATGACGACGTGCTGGGCTTGCTGGGGAAACCAGTCTCTGCTCGGCAAAGGCATGAATCTCCACCCCCAGCAAGGAGGAATGGCCCTACCAATCTCCACCCCCAGGACCAGGCGGTGGCCGAACTTGTCGATATGGGATTCCCTCCAGAGAAGGCCAAGGTTGCACTAGAAGCTACAGAGTCTGGGCTTGACGTTCAGGCTGCTGTAGGCATCCTTCTCAACCAGGCACATGCAGAAGCACGTCAGAAGACCCAATCAAGAAATGGCCAGCGACAAGGAGTGGATGAATGGGCGGAAGGACAACAATCGCGAGTAACAGCACGCTGGGACGACTCCGAGACCTCCCGAAAAAGACCGGAGGGCGCCGCTCGTGCGCAAGACAGGGACATTGAAAAAATGGCAGCTGAGTTTGGGGCCAATTTTTTCAAAACCGCCAACTCGTTGTGGAAGCAAGGGACAAAGCAGATACAGAAAGCAGTGCAGGAGTTCAACTCGGACACCGAGTCTGCCGCCGCTCAGCCCAAGTGGATGCGGGAGACTGCAGAAAGACCCGCGCGGAAGGAGCATCAGCCACGCGAGCAGGAGGTTGAGACAAAGTCTACTCAGAGAAGAAGAAGCCCAGGAGCTCAGGTTCAATCAGACCTGACGAATGAGGCGATGATGCTGGAAGGGAGTCGACCAGCACCGCCCTCGAGGCCGTCAGCTTCGTCGCAACGACCAGAGAGAAGCTTCATTCCTGGTGGCGACAGTTCTCGTGACCGTTCTCCAGCCATGCCTTCTCGACTTAGGGAGTCACTTCCGCAGACTCAGCCGGTGTTTTTACGGCAACAGAATCAGTCGCCGGCCGCTGGCTTAAAAGCGAGTCTTAATAGAGCAGCTGCAGAAGAGCAAGCGGCTCAAGCGTATGTCAGCTCCGCTCGAAGACGGAAGCCTCAATCCCAACCTCCTGCCTCGCCCCCGCCAGTGTCCAATGCAGAGACAGACCTGCTTGAAGGCAGCTTCAAAGATTCTGCCCCCAAGCCTTCACGCCAGGCAGCACCATCAATAGCAGGGAGGCCTCATCCTCCTCGTCCTCAAACTCATACCGCGGTATCAGCCTCAACACCACCCATCCAAGTCCGGCCACCACCCCCAAACCGCCAAGTCCCGTCCGTCTCGGCCATCGCGCTGAAAGCCAGCCACACAGCTCGAGAGAAAGGCAACGATCACTTCAAACGCGGCGATTACGCCTCCGCCCATCAAGCCTATGCCACCTCGTTGTCCCATCTCCCGGATTCTCATCCCCTGACGATAATCCTCCTGACAAATCGGGCCTTGACAGCCCTCAAAACCGGCGAACCCAAATCCGCGATCCTCGACGCCGACAAAGCGATTGGCATCATCGGCCCGAGTAAAGGTGAAAACGAGACTGTCGACGCGGGGGATGATACCGTCAAACCCATGCGCGAGTATTACGGCAAAGCCCTCATGCGCAAAGCCGAAGCATTGGAGCAAATGGAAAAGTGGGCGGACGCGGCACTCGTATGGCGCGAGGCCGTGGAAGGTGGACACGGTGGTGCGACCAGTATCCAGGGGAGAATGAGGGCCGAAAAGGCAGCGAACCCGCAGGCGTCGAGACTCAAGCCAGCGACCCCGCAAGTACGAAAGACGGCGTCCGCGCCGCCAGCGTCTCAGAGGAACGCGGCAGCGTCAGCGAAGCCAGCAGAAGCGGTCTCCCGACTCCGCGCAGCCAACGCCCTCGCGGAACGGCAGGACGATGAGAAATTCCGGCTCTCGGATGCAATTGACGCACGCATCAATTCCTGGAAAGGTGGCAAGCAGGACAATCTGCGGGCCTTGTTGGGCAGTCTAGATCAAGTGTTGTGGGAAGGAAGCGGATGGAAGAAGATCAGCATGGCCGATCTGGTGCTCCCGGGCAAGGTCAAGATTCAGTACATGAAGGGGATCGGGCGAGTGCATCCTGACAAGGTACGTCTCAGAGTTTTGCAACTTGGGTCGATGGTGACGGGAGAAATCCTTGGTTCCGGAGGTGCGTGCACACAGGCTGACGATTCAACGGCACCAGATTCCTACGGATGCCACCACCGAGCAGCGAATGATTGCGGGCGCCGTGTTCAGTACGCTGAATGAAGCGTGGGACAAGTTCAAGGCGCAGAACAATCTATAAACGGACGCAAGTATGACCCGATCGAGGTACTCTGGGCAAGAACCGCAAGGCAATATTCTCCGCTACTCGGGCTGGCGCAGATCTGGTGTCTCAGGAAGCGGTACTCCGTAAAACTGATAGAAAACGTTCGATGTGCAGGCGGAACATTGCACACAAGGGGTTTTGCCCGAACCCAGCAAGATACAGTAGTTTTACAGCTCCTCGGCCAGTTGTCCTCTCCTCTCCTCTCCTCGCCCCTGTCCTTACTTCTTCCTCTGGGCCGTCTTGGGTCCCTTGTTGGATTTCTTGCCTTTGGTCTTCTTCGTCCCCCGCGCCGCCTTGGCGGCCATGCCTCTCTTCACGCGCAACGCTCGTTTCCTCCAAGCCAGCCATCGATCACTGCGATCATATTCCCGGACCTTGACGCCTTTCCGCTCCGCTGCTCGACCGATCGACGCGTTCGCCTCGCGGAACGTTCCCTGCCTGTTGAAGGGCGCGGGTGGTGCGGGCGTGGGCACGACACGGCCCGACCTGAACGCCACCTGGCCTGGCGTCCCGCTGCAGCTGCCGGTGCTGCTCGCGCTCAGATGTGCCTCCAGGAACGACGCATCCACGCTCTTCTGCGCCTCGGGTGGCGGTTTCATCGGCGCAGCATACATGCCCAATCTCCTTCGCGAGGGTGCGTTTCGCGGCGTGGGTAGTTGGGAAGCCGGCCCTTCCTTGGCCAACGCCACGCCGATGAAGCGTCGCTTCGGATGTTTCAGAGGGTCGCGATAGTATCGCACGTAGCCGTACTCGAGCGCGAAGAGCGTGTGGTCTTTCCCGATGCCGACGTTTTCGCCGGGGAACCACTTCGTGCCTGTGCCCGATAGTAATGTCAGAGGTGGTGGTGGTGGTGGAGGAGGAGGAGGAGGAGGAGGAGAAATTAATCGTGTGAATAGCAGAGGGGGAGCGGGCGATATTTCCCAGCGAATATAGGTAGGTTAGGTCACCTACCTCGTTGCTTGAAGATGATGTTGCCCGGGTGGACCCATTCCGAGGAGCCCTTTTTGGCGCCTAGTCTCCTACCTGCCGAGTCGGAGGGTCCGTTGGCTCGACCCTGCTGGGCGTGCGAGGCGTGGCGGACGAAGATCGTCGAGCTGCGCGGTTGGAGGGGTGTGTGTGCGTGCTTTGAGCAGAGGGCCAGGGCGTTCAACGACGATGCCAGGGCGGCAAGGGAGGCGTCCGGGGCCGCGACGGGCCTGTGTATTCGAGGTTGCAGCATGATATGGCCGATGGGTGGAGGACGGATGAGAAGAGAAATGGGAAGCGACTGGAGTGCCGGCAATGCAATGCGTGCTTGAACATCTCAAGATGGAAGGATGAAGATGAAGCTGCAGTTCGGAAGTTACAGTCGCGCTAACCGCATTGGGCGATGCATACAAGGAGGAGAATGAGACACGGTACACAATATTCTGTACGTACCTAGATTTACAGAACAATTCTCACGTTCACATCTCGTCCCGTTTGCTATATCCAGCGGAGTATACTCCCAGTATATCCAATATGAAGACAGCGCTCAGTATGGTTCTCCTGCTCGTGGGCCTGGCTTCGGCGCAGTTCCAGTTTTTCGACCAGTTCTTCCACGGCGGCCACCAGCAACAGCAGGCTTCTCAGGAGAAGCAGAATGTGGCCAGTGATTCGAATTGGTATCGTCAGAATTGGGAGGGTGGTAAGTTCTCAACCTTAGCCTTTTGTCTATGAATTCCTCGTCACGCATGGCGAACGACTGCTCTGAGCAAGACAATATTGGCTTCGTGGATCATTGGACTCTGCAAGCAACATCTACTGACTCGACTGTCTATCCTGCAGCCACATGCGACAAATATCTATGTCCGGATACTCTCGCTTGTGTCCACTTCCCTCACCACTGTCCTTGTCCTCATCCCGGCGTTGAGGATAAAGTCGAGTTAGGCGACGGGATAGCTATATGTGCTAGTAAAGGGGGATTCAAGGCTGGCGAAGCGGCTCGCAAAGTCGAATTGGCAAGGAAAGGTCTATTATGATGAATTTCTATGGTCACTCGCGTTGTTGGAAGGGGTGTCGGCTCCAGTACCCGTCGACGCCCTTCTGTTCTCAGTTCTGTGAAGTCAAGGCGATATTCGTGGTGTCAAACTTTCGCTGCAATTGCGCTGTTTGGAAGCGACTAGGCTGGGCATCCCAGGAGAGCCGTCGCCGTCGATGTCGATCGAGACAATAGCGTATGTGAGCCCCCGGAACGAGGGCGTATTATTGCTCGTAGGAGGGAACCAGTCTTGGAAGAATGCCGGCCGGTAGCCCTTCAATGGCATTCAAGCGGTGCTCCAAGCAGAATGGATCATCCACGAAACTGTCTTTCCCTGGCCGGAGCGAGTGGTTCATAACCTGACCATGACTCCGACCATTGCGCCCTGCCTTTCCAGTCCGCTCATTACTACTACTCGTACAATCAGGACTTGGTCATGTGTCTGGACAGGTGGATATCGTTACATTCCGAAGGCCACGATCTGCAGCCTTACGGAATGTTCGATGATGCTTCCATCAGTCTTACTCGCAAGCAACGGCTAACGGCTTCCGCGGATCGCACCTGATGTGGGACGTACCTTGCATCGTATTGTTGTTGTTTGACAGTCGCCATGTCCAGCATAGTTCCCTGTCACCGCGAGCAACAACCAAGGTCCCGTCCCCTGCAGGTGAGTGTTCTCGTGACGTTCACCCCTCACGAAACCGGTCTGAGAGGGAGCGCGGCAGGGAGCTATGGACAATGAACAAGGGGGTGAATGGGCAGGGGCCGAGCTTCCGATTGTCCCCGCATAGTCGATTCTCAGCAATATCGGCCGCCTGGAAATGCACACCAGCAGGGGGTGGTCGCTTAGGGCCCATGTCCCCTGGTTCTCGAGCCGACCAGGCAGAAGTGCATCACATGGCGGCACGCATGCACTGCCCCACGACAAAGTGAGGCTTCGGGAGGCTCAGATGGTGACTCCCTGCCTTTGAAGAACAGTTCTGTCCTACACTTGCCGACGCCCATCGATAATCCATTCACCTCTTCTGGATGCTTTCGCTCGGGCCGGACGCATGGCTCACTTCATCGAGGCCACGCCATACACAGCTGAATCCCTCGCGCTCAACACGGTGGTATCATGGATCCCTTCTCGTTAACGGCAGGCGCCCTCCAGATAGCCGGTGCTTGCGCGCAATGTACGGTTACCATCATCAAGATTTGCGGCGACATCAAGTCTGTTGATGCTCGGATCAGCTCCTTCTGCGATGAAGTCGGCGCTCTTCGGGCGACCTACGAAGGCCTCGAGAAGAGCTTGTCGTCTCCTCTCCTGTTGGAGGCTGCACGAGTGGCCAGCCAAACGTCCGACGGGTCTCATCTGTGGAAACAGATCAAGGATGCGCTCGATGACTCCAAGAAGACGATGAGAAGGGTCAACGATATACTCCTCCAGATCACAAAGGCATCGGGATTCGCCCGCAAAGTCAAAGCTCACCTGACCGAGAGTCTGCATTCTGGCGAGCTCTCGCGACTACGACAGCGCATCCAATTCTTCAATGCCGCTCTATCATTGCCCATCCAGATGGTCTGCGTGATGCTCCAACTGGAGCAAAGAGGGATGACAGTAGACCACCACAACGCTCTGGATCTCAAACTGGTATCGCTAGAACAGAACATTAGAGACCTTGTCCAAAGGCTCAGCTTCCCTTCTCGCTCACAAACCCTCGGTGGTACCACTATCGCTGCCGCGGACAGCATGAAGCTCAACGAGGATGACGGAATGAAGACGTATATTGCTTTCGCCAAGAAGTTCTTGACTACCGCATCCGCTGCCGCCAGCACGAGATCCTCGTTGAGCACCATGTCTCCGGCCATTGAGCCCGACGTTCTCGACGGACGTAAGCACTCAGCGCACGGTTTGCCCCCACCAGGCGACCATAGAAGCCATGTGGAGGGCTGGATCCAGCCTGCTTCTGCGGGCACGATCCCTCAAAGTCCGCAGACCGGCGGAAACGGTCGGCGGAGCCTTGGCTCCTCTACAGGCGATATGGAAGACGACAATGAAGTGGAATTCATGAGGACCAAACAACACCTCAGATTAGGACAGGAGAGCTTCGAACAAAGCGAGCATGCCAAAGCAGAAAGACACTTTCGGCGAGCTTTGGCTCTTATGCAGGACCACGACTTCGACGGGAGAATATCGTTTCAGCCAGCAGAGGTAGTCCTCATGCTGGCCGAGTGCTGCCTGAAACAAGATAAACTTGACGAGGCGGTGGCCCTGCTGGAGCCTGTCGCTGCCATGCGCCCAGACATCTTTCCGAGCACCTCGCCAGACGACACACATTCTGACAGAAGACACTCCTCACCCAGTCGAGGGCCTGATAAGCTCCAAGCTCTTGCGGCGAGCCACATGTTGGGCCGGGTTTTCGTTCTGAAAGGGGATTTTGACAATGCAGAAAAACAAGGGTTAAGGGCGTTTACCGAGCGGAGGAAAGATCTGGGTCCGCAGGACGACAAGACGCTGGAGTCAGTCCGCCTGGTCATTGAGATATACAAAACGCGTGGGCAGGAGGGAGACGAGGAAGAGGCTGAAGGCTACGAAGTCTTTTTGTCGACGCCGGAGAAGCAGACTCCGGCGGCGTCGACAGACAAGCTACTGACGACGGAAAAGGAAATACCACGCTCAATACCAAAACTCATTGCTCCAGAATCCGCTCAACACGAATACCTACCAAACGTGCCGCGGTCGAACTTTGTGCGCCGCATCAAGCATCTCGGCCGCTCGTCTCAATCCGGGCCGGCACAGTCGCCTCCCTCACCCAACTTGCAGAGACTGTCCATCTCAAGGTCGCCGACATTGAACGACCCCCAGGAGCCAGATGTCCCTGCCCTGTTCGGTGCTCGAGGTATCAGCTCGCCCTCCGAAGCATCAACGCACGACCGAGCCTTTTCCATGAGCGGCGACGATGACTCGATCGCAACGCCCTCTACGGGACGACTGTCTCGCTCGTCATCGAGCAGGACCCTCGAACCGACCTTCCAAGCTATAGCCGACCTCTGCAGTGAAAAGAAATTCGATCGAGCTGTCAAGGTGGCGATCCAGTTCCTTGAAACATACCCGTCGAGCTACATGGTCATCCGGAAGTCGGAGCTCAAGGAGAACATCAAGCATGGACACGGACAGGGACTGGCCAGGACGGGGCGAGGATATTCACCTCTCCATTTCTTCTGCGAGCTCAGGGAGGAGCACGCCGAGGAAGTCAACCTCCTGATCAGGCAGGGCGTGGACGTCAACGCGATCGCCTTCCAAGCCGGGTATACCCAGTCAAACCCCAAGGATCCATTTACCGCCCTGCAGCAGGCGACCGAGCGCGGGTTTTCCACCATCACCAGTCTTCTATTGGGAGTCGAGGGCATCAAGACCGACACCCGTGACCCCGAGGGATACACGCCGATCATGGTCGCGTGCAGAAAAGGCCACCACAGCATCGTCAAGCAGCTGTTGGACTTTGCGCTGCCCAGGGAGTTTCCTCAAACCTGGCACGGCAATACGCTCCTTCATGATGCTTCCCGCCGGTGTGACCCCATCTTGGTGGAGATGCTACTGGAACATTACGTGGACATCGACGCGCGTGATCGATTCGGCAAGACAGCGTTGATGCATGCTGTGGTCAAGTCCGACATAGCTGATCCTGTGGAGAAGAGGAGACGGATCCAAGGCCGGTGCAAGACGGTGCAAATCTTGCTTGAAGCCGGCGCCGATCCGACGCTCAAAGACCACAGGGCCAATAGGACTGTGCGAGATTATGCCGCTGAGGAGGACGACGCTGAGTTGCTGATGCTGTTGGATCAGGCTCCCAGGAGGGGGATCAGCGAGTTGGTGGCTTGAAAGGGTAACTTTCATCCATCAGTATACGGCGATGCTTTGTGCATATGGAACACGAGTCAATGATACCCCCGGAAGGTCAGGGACGGACTATTCCACACGACATGCCCCCTCTTGTAAATTACAATCAAGAACAAACAGGGATATGTCTCTCGGCTTCGCTAGCCAGTTGAGCCAAACATGGAATATGCACTCACTCAACTGTTTCAATCTCGCCTTTCATTGCGACAACTCATCAATCAATGCATTAAGCCGCCCAGAGCCTGGGACATGTCCCACTCGTCCAGAATCTCGGCCTTGAGCGCCTCCAAATCCACGTCGGCGGATCCAGTGCCCGTCAGCCACCCCGACATGGCCCTCGCCGTGGCTTCTCTCGACACAATCGCGTGAGCAAGCAAACGCACAAACTCGATCGTCTCCCACGACCGAACGAGCGGATCCGGCCCAAACCACTCCCCGACCTCGACGGCCGACTGGCCGATCATGAACGTCATGGCCACGGGCGTCAACCTCTCGCCACTCCCCGTGATGTTGTACACCAGCCGATCCATGAACCCGGCGGGCTCCGCCGCCATGATCATGTTCAACAAGTGCAGATTGCCAAGATGCGCGCCAGTAAAGCAAAACGGCTCGAAATACCGCCGAATGCTCCGTGGGACGGGCCTGCGCGCGCGAGGCAGCCTCATCCGGCTCAGCGCGTCGAGGATCTCGCCGCGCGTGCGAAACAGGGGCACCTGCCCGACGAGGAAGGCGTGCAGCATGCCCAGTCCCAAGTGCAGGCCGATCTCCTGGAAGGTGCGCAGGCCGTTGCGCAGCCGCAGCAGCTGCAGCAGGCCCGTGAAGTGTTTGTCCGCCAGCTCGACGTTGCCCAGACGCGTCTCGGCCAGCGACGCGACGACCAGGTGCAGGAGCGTCGTGTCGAGGAGGAGGTTCTCCGGGTTTTGCACCACTTTGCGCGTCTCGGCGTAGATGGCCGCGCGGCGGGCGTAGACGGCCGATTTGCTCGCGCCCGTCATCATCTCGGCCATGAAGATGATCCATTGGAGGAAGAGTGGGCTGTCGGCGATGGAGACGACGGTGCAATCCCTCACGGGGCAGTAGACCGGGGTTTTCGACACGCCGTGCACGACTCGTGGCGTGGTGTCCAGGTCTGGGTGAGTGGGGCGAGAAAGTTAGCGAGGCCGTGGGCGGAACAGTGTGTGCAGTTCATCCAACCAGTATGATACAGTAGCACTGCTGGTAGGTACCAGTCCAGGACGGGCCCCGGACACGCAGTAGTACCTGAGGCGAGGCGAGGCGACAAATGCGCATTGGATGAATCTCTGTGCGCCTTTTGCGTCTTGTACAAAGCACAACAGAGCAGTACTTGTGTGCTTAAGCACCCTTACCTTCATTTGTACCGAATATCACGCGGACAAGGGGAGGGGGAATGACCACGACTCACAATAAAATAACAGATTCCGCTCCTTGATGTCCAATTCCGCAGGGAGCTGAAAGAACGGATCGAGCGGTCCGGTCTTGATCCACGCCAGGCCCTGCGATTGCTGGGCCTTCAAGGTACGCTGCTGCGGCTGCCGGTCGTCCTGCTCAGGTGCTGCACCCGGTTTGTCCACCACAACAGGCAGTAGCCAGGGCGAATACGATGGCAGAGGGCCCGCCACCGCACTTGTTTGGGACTGGTGCTGCTCTCTCTGCTCCCCAGACTTGGGGCGATTACTGGTACTGGCCCCCTTTCTTCCGGCGCGATGGTGAGCAATACTCGCGGCGTGGGCTCTCGCTTGCTGGACCTCCAGTTCTGCCTCGTGCTTGCTCTTACGCGTTGACGGCGTTTTGGAGGGCAGGAACAGCAGTTTGATATGGGCCATCGTGGTGAGTCAGCTCATAGACCAATTAGCGAACCAACGAACCAATACGTGCGATACACACGCCCGGCACCCTCACCCTCACTGACGGATGGACTGCGTGGTGATGAGATGATCGCTCGACCGCTCGCTTGGCTGCACCGTGCCCGATGTGGTCTTCGCCACGTGTGTGATCTCCGTCAATTCGTCGCTCCCACTGCTACACGTGCGAGTACGGGTACCGAGATCAGTACATACCGCGGCAGTAGGTCGACCACGTCAGTAGCGCAAGTAACCGGACCAAGCTGCTGGTACCGGTGTCGGTGTTGGTGTCGGTGTTGGTGTCGGTGTTGGTGTCGGTGTTGGTGTCGATGTTGACGTTCGTGTTTACTGATCACATCGTTCCCATGTGGCGCTTCTGTCCGAATATAAAGGACATCGGGTATCATCCCCCGCCGAGTGCATGCTCCCTCTCGTCCTCGCCCAGCATTTGTCATGCCCTTGCAGCTGGGGGCCGCGCTGGCTCGGGAATTTCGCCACGATTGTTGGCCGAACGGAGTGGTTGACGAATTGCAAGTGCATGGCCTGGGACGCCGTCGCGCCAGTCGCACCACCGCGCTGCGTGGCTATCCTAGGTTAAGTTTGATGAACGCAGATGAGTGGGTGATGGGCACCTTTTACCAGAAATGGCAAATGCCAAATACAGGGCGTCGGATGGAAGAGGCTGACCAATCATGGTAGTCGGCATCGTATGCACAGAGGAGAGCGGATGAACCTGGGTGCTTGGGTAAAGCAGAGTTGTATAGGTCGCAGTGTGCTCTACCTATGCGGTTTGTGCTTGTTGGGTTCGTTCAAGATCGTGCTGGCAACACAATAGCTAGGAAATTATATTTGATATCAGCGAGCCAGAGGATGTTCAAAAGATGAGTTGAAATGTGGATGGTACGCACACAGCGAATGCCGTGAGCTTGGAATGCATGGCTGAGGACCACCTTGGGGAAAATATGGGTGACTGATAGGTGATATAGTATGTGAAGGACGTATCGGGTATATGCAAGTATCGCCACCAATGTTCGACTCATGCAACTGAGCCATTGTCACTTGCCTACCGTCGGCTTGCCTGCTGCCATCAGCGTTCCTCCCCCAAGTGTCTCTGGAGGTCGATACATCGTCTCGAGCCGAAAATCCTTTACCCAGTATGTCTTACCAAATTGCTGATTTGGCTAGAGTATGCATTTCTAGGGTCATCCCTTGACACCTGATGCTCGTACGATCACATCCTTGGGTGACAAGTCGCCAGTCTCTTGGTTCAAGGCCGGTATTAGCCCTTCACCACACCTGTACCGATACGACTAGCGATCTGTGACTGATACTCTTCGTACCGGATCTGCGGACTAGTGAAGCTCGCGATGCTCGCCGGTCGCTGGACCTCGTCCCAGTCCCTATTCGCAGTGTTCTCGGGCGTCCCCAATAGACCCTGCTCCGGAGTCGGGCCCGTCTCGTCACCGCCGTCCTCAAGGTATTCGCTTCCTTTCGCTTCCTCCGACTGGATAAGGGGAGCTTCGACAGCAGAACGGTCCTCGGGTGGGACCTGATCGGCAAGGCCAATAGCGGCGTTCTTTCGTCTTTCGCGGGCGCGTCGGATGCGAGCGTACAAGAAGATTGCAAAAGCAAGGACTGTAAACCCAAGGCCGATGCTTCCAGCGATTATCCTGGTCCGCAAAACACTTTTCTTCTGCTCTATGGTCAAACTCGAGTTACTGGTAACGACGAGGGTCGAGTTGACTGGTGCCATTGACGGAATACTTCTCGTTTTGCAAATCGGCGATTTCAATGATGGAGGAAAAGGATTTCCGGTATAAGTTGTGCAGATCAAGAGCCCCTCTGATGCGCCTGAGTACTCGATTTAGAGCTGCCAGATATTTGACTGAACACGGCGAAGAGTCCCTACACCTGCTCAAGGCGAGATGTCAATAAAGAAGTCAGTGAGGTGAGGTGACGAAAAGCTGTTTGTCAAACAAGCAGGGAGCAGTGGTGTGTAAGTAATAGTATAGGCAAAGCTGGGACGACTTTCAAGAGAAGAGCGGTCTGCAATCGAGAGTGAGGGCCATCTCTCAAGCTGTTGGCATCATGCGGAGTCCCAGGGCCACGCTGGACCTTACCACTGCCTCCTCCAAAAGCGCAGCATGGCGTAGGGCTGAAGCTCCCAGCAACCTATCGGAGCTCGTACAAGATGCAGGCTATTTCGCAGCTGAGAACGTGGAAGGGCCGTGTCATGAGCGCCGAGGCTTTTGTGACACAGGTCGTCCTCCTGCTCGGGACCGTGTAGAGTGAATGAAGTCCGTTCTTTGGTCGATCAAGGCTTCGGGAACGAGACAAGCTGAAAATAATACGAGCTTGGTCGGTCTTGATTTCTTGGCAGCTGCGCGGTCGATACGTCCTCAGGATCCAGTGAAGAAGTGATATAGGTGCCGAAGAGGTGTGCAAAGCCGAGTGCTTGTCTCTGAGATGTCATATCGTACAGGACTTCATTTGGCCTATCGGTCTGCAAATTTTAGTACCGCTGCGTACTGCACCGACCCGGATTGAATGATTATTCAGGTACAATCACGAGGCTGAAAGGCTGCAGACGGATTTCTTGAGGATGTGAACGTGTGGGACGGGCGGCACATTTGCTGGCACGTCTCATTACACGAGCGACACTTTGGCAGGAGGGAACACATACTGAGTAGGGTCAAGGGTTGAAGAGAGCCAACCCATTGAGCGCTGCGTCTTCAGCTATGAGGATGAGGAAGAATCCGGTGGCACCGCAACAGCGGAATTCACACAGCCACAACAATCTTCGTCACGTTCCTGCGTCAAACGGGGCCTCTAACTCGACTGGGCTAGGTGTGGCTGTGCGACAACCTCGGCTGCGTCACGTGCGGTGACGTCGGCATGCCAACACGAGTTTCAGGTGGTTGTCTTCTGCCTGCATGCATGTGAAGAAGCTTTCAGTTCACCACCTCCAGCTCATTCAAGTTCAATAGCGACCCTTCTTCAACTCACATCCTCCGCAAACTCCAAAGTCAAAGGCAATCGAAAGACAATCACGCTCAAGATGTCGGACACCATTCCAGCTCTCCTTATCGTTCTCATCACCATTCTCAGTGAGTGCTGCGCTCTTTGAAACCTTATCGCCTCTGTTCTCCAGCAAGCGTGGCTATTGTCGTGTCGGCCAGCTAACACTCTGCTCTCGAAGTCCCTCCCGTTGGCGTCTTCATGGTCGCAGGCTGCGGCGCCGACTTCTTCATCAACATCTGCTTGACCCTCCTCGGCTATATCCCAGGCCACATCCACGCGTTCTACGTCGAATACGTCTATTTCGACAGGAGGGAGAGAGCAAGGCATGGGCAGTTGACCGGTCACCAAGCACCAGGCGTGTACAGCGACCGAGTCCAGTCAGGTGGCGCACCGGGTTATGGGACGATCTAGGGGATGCGAACCAAAGCCGCGCACGCGCGAGATACTGCTGGAGTACCCCGGCCCAAAACCAGCTCATGGAGTACTCCAGGCGAGCCCGCTGTCCTCGCCGAACCAGCTTGAGAGTAAATGCCAGCATGAAGAAGTTAATTGAGGGCTGTCGACGCAACCAAGGGAGGACTTGATTTAAAACCCATTCATAACCAAGTGGGAGCCACAGCAGGGTATGATGGTCGTGGGGTGTGCGCAATCCACTGGATTGAGTCATATTGGTTTGCTCGTCATCTTGGTTTTGGGGCTAGAATTGTTGTGCTGTACAACCCGCGGCACCGCGTGCAATCGAAGACACGAACTGACCTCTTCTGGCCGATTTCTATGTTCCTCTCCTTCCAAGAACAGTAGAAGAATGAATATAGTTGTACACCAGCGATCCGTGTGTATTGTCATATTCAATGAGTAGCAGAGTCAACGGATCGTCAGTCTGAAGGGTGAGCAATACCTGTAGGATTTCAGTAGATCCTTGGGGCCACAGAAGGGGTGTTTTACGTAGGGCCCAGGGGGTTCTTACTTAAGGCCTAAGCAGCCAGTTGGGGCCCCAGACGGGCATGTTAAAAGCGGCCTCGCTCCATATTCAGTGCCTAACACAGTAGTAGGTAGGCCAGAAGGATTTTCGATGGTGGCTGATTGCTCTAATTTAATTCCAGTCGGCTTCCTTAGACCTATTAATGTCCTCAATGGCGCAGGATCTGGCTCACCGTGTCAGCTATAGATGCATTCCGCGGCAATTCGGCGTGTCACTCGACGATATGCCTATTGCCCACCCTTCTTCTGGCCATTGCTTTCCTGTTGAGCCTGTGGATTGAATCTTGGGCGATCTGCTTCCCTTCAACTACCCAGCACTTGTGTATGGACGTATCCCACTGCCTTGGGTCAACTTTCCGTATCGCCTACCGCATTCGATCAGCTGGCCCTTGGTGCTCTCTTGGCCCTTCTATCGAAGCGCCCCAACTTTAAAGGCAACACGGCGTCGGGCTATTAGTGTACATACTGTGGTACGGCCTGGACAGCCTCGCCAGGCCTTCGATCAAAGTCTATCCACGTTGCACCACCGCGCTGTTTCAGGCTGCCAACACGGCAAGACACAGAAGAGGCCTCCCTATTTGACTCCAGTCTTTCACAGCTCATTCCTTTGCGTCCAGATACCCGGCCGATATTCTCGCAATCTCTTGTTCTTCAAATTTGGCTGCTGGCGACGTTGCAATACGCCATCCTTACCGAGTTCTGGCCGTCGTTGACAGGACGCCAGGATTTGGTCTCCTGTGCTGCCCAATCAGTGGGTAAATGTCCGACTTCATCGAGCTGTCAAGTCCATATGGAGCCGGAAAGAGACCACAGAGGGGGGAATCGATCAAAGCACTCGGCTCACTTCACCGAAAATCTGCTTCTGCACAGTATAACCCTATCTTAGATCCCTCGGAAGAGTACAACAGTGGAGCATTTCAGTCTCAAAATGAGCCACAACTACATTCCCCCACAACGCTCGGCTCGAGGAGACTGGGCAAATTTGGGACGGACTTGCTCATCGAGATATGCCTCTGTACGTTCACTTTAACGGTGGCAGCGCCATTCTTGTGGTTGGCTGTAACCATGGTCAAGTACGACGGTCTCAAGGTCACCCAGTCGGATACGAATTTTATCAAGCAGGCAACGAGCACGGTAGGCGCCAATTTCAGATGCGATGCGTGCTATGCTAACGAAGGCAGGCATCGACCCTCTTCACCATCCTCTTTGCGGCTGTGCTGGGCTCGACACTCAAACGCTTTGCAACATGGCGACTGGAAAACGGCATAAAGCTCGGTCTTCTCGAGCAGATCATGCAGAGTCGCACCTTCTTTACTGCTCTCACCACGCAGTTGTCATTTCGAGCGTTCAATGTCGTGACCTTGGTCTTATTAACAAGCTGGATCTTTTCTCCTCTGGGCTCCCAGGCATCGCTGCGATTGGTGTCGGTGGGCAGAGAGGTCACCACACATTCTGACTTGGTCAGCTATGTCGACACCGTTACCAACCAGCTCTTTTCTTCCGTTTCTGGCGTTGATTCATTGCTGACGGCACTGAAACCGAGTTATGTAAGCTCGGTCCTGGGTCCTACGACAATGAAGAATGGGACGACGGACCTGTTTGGCAACGTTAAGATTCCATGGCTGGTGGAAGGTGCGGAGAACGATGCCGATGGCTGGGTTGCCCTTTCGCAATCGAATCTGACCGAGGGCTCGTTCTCCTCGCTCGTTGGAGTCCCTATTGCTCTGCTGGCCAACCAAAACTCCAGCTTCGTGATAGAGACGACGTACATGAATCTAGACTGCAACAAGCCGAGAAACGAGACGGAGGTCAACATCAACCTCAACTCAACGACGATAGTCAACGGCACCTTCTCTGGACCCAATACCACCGTCGATTCGGCCGACTTTGCTATCTATCCTTCTTGGCAGGTAGCCATGAACCAGTTCGTGTCCGATGACTACTTCTATGGCTATCCTGAGCAGTTGGTCAACGTCTCGGATGCCAGCATTCCGCAAGCCACTTTTCTCTTCCAGACTCGAGGTCCGTGGGTGACTCGGTGCGCCATTAACCAGATCTATGTCGAATCAAATGTGTCTTGTCAATCAGTGACCGATTCACAACTGCCTTTCTGCTCAGTGCAGGCACAACGGAGGTCGCCCAACAAACATGCGCCTTCAACAGTTACAACGCTCAGCTTTCCTTCCACGTTCACCTACCTCACCAAAGAATGGATCCTGGCAACCGATCCGTTGCTAAGCTCCGGCTACTCCTCGCTGAGCGAGTACTACCTCCAGAATACGAGCTCTGCCTTCATTTTGAGTGGTAATGGCCGCAACTACGCCGACTATTCCAATGTAACTGCACAACAGTTCTCTCAGAGGCTCGGCCAATTACTCAATACCTGGGTTTTGGCAAGTCAGACGTGTGCCGACACCATGGAATATCCCCTGAACCATCAAAATACCACAGCGTTCTATACCGACGGATTTGACGTCTATGTCGTATCCTGGAGCTGGGTCGGCGTGTATTGCGCGGCGATAGGGGTCATGGTGCTTGCAGCGTGCTGCACCATCTGGTGCGCCTTTCACACCACGATTCCCGATGTCTTGTCCTACTGCTCTTCGCTCACAAGGGACTCCAAGTTCTTCGAGTTCGCGAAGGGAGGCAGTACGCTGGATGGTGTCTTGCGCGCCAGAATGCTGCAGGATGTGGAGGTGAAGCTAGGCGAAGTGGCTGAGCAGCAAGCAGTCACGAATGACCAATATCGTAGTGGCTTTGTAAATGATGTGAATCCCGGGGCGAACGAGCGCGTTTCGTATCTTGCTATTGCACCAGCGCAGTATGTGCGAAGTCCGAGTCGAGGAGTGCTGTATGCGTGATCCTATGGAGTCGAATATATCGCCGATTTGATTTTCCTGCAAGCTCCAGGGTACTCGAACAGTGACAAGAACGGTCCCGTTACTTGATGTGCAGTATTATACACTGCAGAGTAGGGAGCAGTGCCCACCTCGGGTGGTGCTGTGGTAGGTGAATAAGGCTGCGTCGAAGCCTCGTCGTTGCTTGGCGTGGCGCGTTCGCGTCACCGCGTTTTAACACCTTCGGTCGTTAGTCCAACGCTTCCAGTGAAACGGTGAATGACACTGTTTCGCTCGCAGTCAGGCAGTTGCAGCCCTTGCTTCAATGAGTTGAGTTCCTCTGTACAAGCACTTGCACTCCTATATTATTCTCCCCCATCCTCCAGTTCACTATGGCCGCCAGTGTCGCCCTTGCCCCGCAAGCAGCATCCTCCCTGCCAACTGCTCAATCAACTCCCTCCAAGAAACGCAACCACGAAGGAGAGCTTGTCGACCACGCCTCTTGCGGTTCTACAGCGCAGCTCGACAGTAGTCCTCTCACGCCCTTCCAATCTCCCACCTCTCTACGAGACTCAAGTGACCAGCCTTCTCCATTGACTGAGTTAGGCACCACGCCTACCACTAGCCCAGTCAAAGTGCCAGACATGGCACCTGCACCTGGCAAGAAGCCAAAGCAAAGCTTCACTGAGAAGCAAGCTGAGAAGGCCATTAAACAAGCAGAAAAGGAGGAAAAGGAGAGGTTAAAGGCAGAAGCCAAAGCGAGGAAAGATGAGGAAAAGGCGAAGAAAGACGAAGAGCGAAAACGCAAAGAAGAGGAGAAAGAGGCTTTACGCAAAGTAAAGGAAGAAAAGAAGCGTGAGAAGGATGCTGAGAAACAGGCCAAAGAGGCAGAGAGGCAGAGAAAGGAGGCCGAGTCGCTCAGGAAAGAGAGGGTAGGATATCTCTTCTCTATTCCCCTTCCAATGCTAACAGGTACGCAGGCTCAAATGCGGCTCGGCGCATTCTTTGGTAAACCGACAGCTACCTCCCTTCCAGCAGCGGTTAGTGACTGTGAGGACATTTCTCGAGGCACCACGCCATCCCGAAGAAGCTCGATTGCGTCTATCGATCTGGATCCTCCGCTTGTAGACACGAAGCTGTCGCCCACAAAACACGTCAAGTCCGATGCGCGACCTTTCATCATGCCGTTTTTCATCAAAGAGCACATGCAACTGGCGCCCTTTAATCGATTCCTATCGAAAAGATCATCTCTGCCTGACGAACTTCCACTTCACCAAGATGGCGTCCCGGAGAAGTTGGATGTCCGTTTTCATAAACGTCGGCGGACACGTCAAGTCAGACCCGTCAAGAAGATCCTGAGCGAGATGAATGGATCGGAGAACGCACCTGTTGACCTGAGGAATCCAGCAAGCCCCCTTGGGAACATTCCCTACAAGTATTTGTTTTACCGTGAGGATGTTCGACCTGCCTACCAAGGTACTTATACTCGACCCGTGTCACCACGCACGGCACGAAGACTCGCTCTCAAGCCGTCGTATCGGGGTCTTCCAGACACAAACTACGATTACGATAGCGAAGCCGAGTGGCAGGAACCGGAAGAGGGTGATGAAGAGATCCTGGACGATGATGAAAAGTCCGAGGATGGAGACGGTGACGAGGAAATGGAGGACTTTCTCGACGATGAGGGGGATGTGGCAAAGCGACAGATGGTGGTTGGGAACATGGAACCGAAGTGCAGTGGACTGTGCTGGGAAGACGGAACAGACCACAGAGAGAACGGATTCGACCTGTCGCACTATCGCATCGACGTCCTGCACGACTCGACCAGATTGCCCATCGATCCGTACTCGACGGTGCACTGGTCAGATGCCGGGAAGAAGAGCCCGGTAAAGCGAGAGGAGAAATCACAACAATGTGCTGCGATGCAGCCACCTCGTCTGCCCCTTATGGCTGTTGATCCTAACAGCGGGAACACAGTATCTCTATCGCCATTCCACAACCATGTGTCAAATGCCGGCCAATCGGAGAACAACATTCTCGCTCTCAAAGCGAAGGCAAATGCATCTGGAAAACCGGTCAAGCTGGTACCACCAGAGCTCATGCCGGCGTTCAGAGCAGCGGTAACGGGAAGCACTTTGACGAAAGTGGGATTGCTCGAGGTCCTGAAGACACAATTTCCAAAATGCACCAAAGATGCAATCAAGCATACCGTCGAGGGGATTGCAGAGAGGAGGAGTGCACCGGAAGGGGAGAAGAGGTGGATTCTGCTTGACAACTAAGGCAGAAATCAGACATTCGCAACGGGTGTTCTGAGCCGTTGACGAACGAACTAAGCGAAACCGTGGTGTTCATACAGCTGTATTGATATTGGCACGCCCACCAACCTGATGCGGAAGCGTCCTCTGGTACCTACCGATTCCTTCACCTTCGTGGTTCTGCCTCGGACGGCGGTTAAGCAGATATCAAGCCGGTTACAAGAAGATATAGTTGTACCATAGTAGGCATGAGTAAATTACACAACTTGTCCTACTCTGCTGCGATGTGGTGCACGAAGCGAGCATTAATTTGCGCCACCATCACGGCCCCTTCTCCTCTCACAGCCTGGCTGCGATAGGCACCTGGCGTATGGTGTGTTTGGGGAGCACATTGCAAGGTCGTTGTCCTGGTCGGTCCCACTTCGATAGGTTGGATACAGTCAGGTACAGGAGGCGATCGACTGATCGCTCGGAAGAAACTACCGCTTGCCTCCAGTGCATCACAACTTGCTCTGAGATTGACGTCTGCCACATAATCAGCTCAAAGCCCAGTCCACGATTGTGCAATCTCTTTCGCCCCTATAACAGTGTTCAGATCAACCTGAGAGCTGCTATAGAGACGCCGCCATGGCTTTTCCCGATTCCGCTGCTTCGAAAAGAGGACTGCTCGTAGTCATTGAAGGCCTTGATCGCTCAGGGAAATCGAGTCAGTGCCAACGGCTTTTCGACTTCTTTCGACTGCAAGGGCAGCGGGTTCGCTATGCCAAATTTCCAGGTTCGTTCGCTGGCGCGCCGGTGAGCCACAATTGGTAACGTTCACAGATCGGACGACGCCGACAGGACAGATGATCAATAGCTATTTGACTGGCCAAGCTCAACAAGACGACCACTCGATACATCTGCTCTTCAGCGCCAACAGATGGGAGGCTATCAATTCCATCAGATCAGACCTGCTCAGTGGGATGAACGTCATAGTCGACCGGTACTCTTTCTCTGGAGCTGTCTATTCAGCCGCAAAAGACAACCCGGATCTTCCGCTCCGTTGGGCTTGGAATCCGGAGATCGGACTCCTCAAGCCTGATCTACTCTTTTTCCTCGACATCTCGTCTGCAGATGCAGCCAAACGCGGCGGCTATGGAGCTGAGCGGTACGAGATGGAGGAAATGCAGACCCGTGTGCGAATTCTATTCAAGGACCTGTTTGCTAGACTGGACATCACGGTCTATCAAGTCGATGCGGGGAGAACAATCGACCAGGTTGCTGTTGATATCCAAGCAGTTGTTCAAACGGCGATGCAGAATTCTCAGGTGGCTACTAGCGACCTTGAGAAGCTGGGACCTTTGCTTGACAACGTGTCTTTATGAGTGAATGGAAAAGGATCGAAGAGCCACTCTGGGATCAGCTGGTTTTTCATCTCTCTTCTTCGCTATCTTCTATGACCATCTCTAGCAATGGTTTTGAGCGCTCTCCAGCGGCAGCAATAGATCTTGGCTTGTGTCCAGCTTCGCGATCCGAAGGACCACTAACGAACGAATCTGCCGATGCAACGGATAATCCATCGTCTTCATCAGAACCCAGTTGCAATCCCTCATCAACCACACGTTCCGCGGTAAGTGTTTCTTCCTCTCTTGGCGAATCGCTGGCTTCACTACATGTCTCCATGATCTCCGCTGCAACTGCTGCTGTGGACTTCTTCCCCTTCCTGCCCAAGAGTTTCTTGACCTCTTTCACTCCTCTGTTTCTTAACGTGACCTGTTGCATTAACTCCACCCAAGCGGTTTCCTTTGTGCACGAAGGGCAGACTGCTATATCTGGGACGATGGATGAGGCTGACTGATTTCTGTGCAGTGACGCATCGGCCAGGCAAGTCACATGAGAAATGCTCTGGCAATGTTCCATGTGGCAGATAACAAAAAGGCTCCTGTGGAGGTCGATGCTTGCGGCGCACAAGGAGCACTTCTGATTGTCGCCGTCGTCGAGTAGAAATTGGCTCTTCTCGAAAACACCTCTCAGTCGGGCATATGTCGGATCGACGCCCTCGGGGCCACCCCTTCCGATGAGCTCTGCCTTCCTCTTCCTTCTCTGGCTCGCCTGGGGCTGAGCAGAAGAAAACTCGTCTTCTTCCTGCTCCCCGGGCTGTGCTGGATCCCAGATGACCTTTATACCAGGCCGAATATGCCTGTCTACACGGGCGCACCAGGTCGTCCAGCACCGGTACATATCCTCGCTGAAGAAGCGCACCTCAAGTGGCCATTTGGAAAAATAGGGCACCCGCAGCAACAGATGGAGATTGGACAACCTGTCGATCAACGAATTCCTTGGTCTACCCGGTCTGTGGGTTATTTTGCCGGATTTTGAAGCCTTGGTGCGCGTCGTCGCAAACGAAATGCGTTGCTCGGCAGAAATATGCCGGGTCAAGTGAGCATTAGTCCAGGCCCATTCGAATTGCAAGGCGGCAATGTTCGACGGGAAACCAGCAACGATGCAACCCATCTCCCAGGGCCGCAAACTTGACCGGGATGTGCGAACAGCGCCGCCCTTGACTTTGCCATTATGCTGGCCCAGGCGACGCGCAGGATCCGGTGTCGAGCCAATATAGGTGCTCGCGTGGCGAACTGTGGAGCGGAGGAGGTAGCAGCAATAGAAAGCAGGGATGGGTTTGAGTTCCATCTGATGTTGTGAAAGAGACTCAGCTGATGTATCGTTACGATGATGTGCTTCGGTTGTATGGTGCTGTGTTTGTTGCTGCCGTGTTGACACTGAGGCGCGTGCGACGGCGAGGGTAACCTGGCGATTTGTGATTGGCTAGACGGTGAGAGTTAGGCGCGACATCGTTTACAGCGTGTTAGGCCTGTCAAAGGCTTGAGGGAGCCTCATGTTGGGCTCGTGTTTGCTGAAATGCTGTTGGTTTGTGTTCGAGTAGCGATCTGCTGTACGTGGCCGTACACGGTACGAGGATATCACCATTGACGAGAGGTTGTCGACAGGTTCTGATGCACCTTCACGTGACTTCCGGCTGTACCACCCACGGAGCAGCATTTGGCTGTGAAACGCAGCGGGGATTTTGTGTGCACCACTTGATAGTTTTGCTCCGCCGGAACGTGAGCACACGCCACTGCCTGCAGGAACAGCCAATCGTGTCCCGTCTGGGACCTGCGCTGCTCTGTGCTTCTGGTAGGAGCCTCTCGCCTCTATTCCCTCGTCTCTCGTCTCTCGTTCTTGTCCGCCGTATCCTTCTGCTTTTCTGACTATGCTTTGCTCCTCCACACGATCGTGCCCAGGACTCTCTGTTCAGTGCCGCATGTGAGCCGCCGCGCTCAGAAGTGCCCTGCAAGCACTTCTCATACCACTTTTAAGCGAGTCTTGCCTTCAAACCGAACCAAGCCTGCGCTCTGTACGAGGCTACCCGCTCCCGACTCACTGGCACCCGCCTGCCACTCGTTCTTTCGCTCACTGTATCTGTACCAACATCGGACCCTTTCTCCTTAGTATCCATCCTCCATCGAGCGACTTCGAGCGTCCTACGAATTGTCACCGTTAGACTCTGGCAATATCAAAACAAGCATCTCCCACGGTTTATCGGATCTCCCGACTGCCGCAGTCATGGTCGCTCCACCTTCGACGGGTGGTGTCGCACCACAGGCTGCGAGCGCAAAGCAGTCATCATCAGCGACGCCGGGGCCAGCATCGAGGATGGCAGGCGCCGGGCCCGCCAGCATCGCTACTCCTCTTTTTCCCTACAGTGCTCGGCGAGCACAACCACTTGACATGCGCACCGTCGAGCGCAAAGGCCACCCTTCAAGTCGCGATCCGCCAACGAGAAGAAGACCTCATGACCTACTTGAGGCGCCCACCTTCAGACCGACCGAGGCCGAATTTCGAGACCCGATGGAATACATTCGCAGTATTTCGGACAAGGCCAGCAAGTTTGGTATCTGCAAGATTATCCCGCCAGAGGGTTGGAATCCAGACTTTGCTATTGATACCGAGGTAGGAGTGACGGCTAAATTGTATCCGAACAAGGCTGATGTGTCTACAGCGCTTCCATTTTCGGACTCGACGGCAGGAGATCAATCTGGTCGAAGGCGGTGAGAATGTTCACGGTATCAGACGAGCGTGACCTGACCATGTTTGCAGGCAACCGAACCAACCTCAACTATCTCGACCAACTAGCAAAGTTTCACAAACAATATGGCGCTCATCTGAACCGCTTCCCGTCCGTTGACAAGCGTCCGCTCGATCTGTACAAACTTAAGAAGGCCGTCGAAGTCCGCGGCGGTTTTGAGCGGGTATGCAAGGACAAGAAGTGGGCTGAAATTGGTCGAGACTTAGGATACAGCGGCAAGATCATGTCGTCGCTCTCGACCTCCCTCAAAAACTCCTACCAACGATGGCTGCATCCCTACGAGGAGTGGCTGAAATATGCCAAACCCGGCGTCCAGGAACAACTCCAGAGCGAGCAAGGGGGGGCTTACTCGCCCTCCGTCATGCCTCCTCACCCCATGCTCAACCACATGCCCCCATCACAATCTGCTCCACCGGCCATGGGAATGAACTCACCGAATCCTCAACCGGCCATGACCCTTCCCCCACAGATGCAACAAAACCCAGGCCCGCCACAACAGCCGCCGTCCATGCCTTCGATACCGGTCACAGCTCCCCAGCCGCGACCTGTGTCGTCTTCTGGCTTCACTGCTGTCAATAGTGGTTTCACCGCGGTGAATGGTCCCTCAGGGTTCACTGCTGTCAACACCCTTCCGCCGCCCGTCATCAAGAAGGAAGTTAACGGTGTACCACCACCAAACCAAAGTCCGGCGCCCTCTCTTCCACCTATCAATGGACCAACAATCACAACAATACGTAACACAGCAAGTCCAATGCCGAATGGGACTTCTAACCCACTGAAACGGACGCTGAGCCATGATAGTCTGAATGGCGAGTCCGGCTCGGAGGGCGTGGATGGCGACGCCGATGGGCCTGACGGCAGGAGAAGCAAGAGACCGAAAAAAGATGTGATGCCAACCATTCCGGGTAACCATGTTCCTGCAATGCGTCCAACCACGCCTCAAGTTCGTGCGAAGCCTGTACAGCGGAGGCATGGGGAAAAGTGCGAGAAGTGCGGCAAATCAGACAACAAAGAGAACATCCTGGTGTGCGATAGCTGCGAGCTGGGCTACCATAGAACTTGTGTCGACCCGCCCGTGAGTTCACTCCCAGAGTACGACTGGCATTGCCCCAAGTGTCTGGTCGGCACCAACGACTACGGATTTGAGGAAGGTAGTATCTACTCTCTGAAGCAGTTCCAAGAGAAGGCCAACAACTTCAAGGAGCATTACTTTTCCGCCCGGATGCAGTTCGACCCTGTCACCAACACCCAACGTAAGCCCACCGAGGACGACATCGAACGTGAATTCTGGAGGCTGGTCGAGGACATCACAGAATCGGTCGAAGTCGAGTACGGTGCAGATATTCACTCGACCACGCACGGTAGTGGCTTCCCGACAGTCGAGAAGAACCCGCTCAACCCTTACTCGAAGGACCTCTGGAATCTGAATGTCATGCCATTCCTGGAAGAGTCGCTGTTCAGACACATTAAAGGTGATATCTCGGGCATGACGGTTCCTTGGCTGTATGTTGGCATGTGCTTTTCAACCTTTTGTTGGCACAATGAGGACCATTATGCCTACTCGGCCAACTATCAGCATTTCGGCGCTACCAAGACCTGGTATGGCATTCCTGGCAAGGATGCTTATCGCTTTGAGGACGCCATGCGGAAAGCGGTCCCAGAGTTGTTTGAGACGCAGCCTGACTTGCTGTTTCAGCTGGTTACAATTCTGCCGCCCAACCAGCTGAGGAAGGCTGGAGTTGAGGTTTACGCGCTTGATCAGCGCGCGGGTCAATTCGTTATCACCTTCCCTCAAGCATACCATGCCGGCTTCAATCATGGCTTCAACTTCAATGAAGCCGTCAACTTTGCCCCGGCGGACTGGGAGCCGTTTGGCGAGGCAGGGGTGCAGCGACTACAAGAGTTCCGTCGTCAACCATGCTTCTCGCACGACGAGTTGCTCTTCACGGCTGCAGGGTCAGATACCACAATCAAGACCGCCAAGTGGTTAGGTCCAGCTCTGGAACGAACCCGCAATCGCGAGTTGGCCGAACGTGAGAACTTCGTGGCGATGCACAAGCGGCACTTCCCACATGATGACTGCACGTTTGACACGCTGGCCGAACAACCTTCTGAGGCTTGCGGCTTGATCATCAAGATCGAGAATAGCGAGCTGGAGGAGGAGGAGTACCAGTGCTGTTACTGCAAAGCATTCTCATACCTCTCGCAGTTCCGGTGTCACCGCAGTGGCAAAGTAACGTGCTTGCTCCATCCCGAAATCGCCGATTGCTGCGCAGACGCCCCAGAGGAGCGTTTCAGAGGGTCAAATCACAGTCTACTGTTGCGGTTCACCAATCACGAGCTGAGCAGCATTGTGCAGAAAGTGGTGGATAAAGCCAATGTGCCCCAAGCGTGGGAAACCAAGTTTGATGCACTCTTAGCCGACGATGCCCGTCCTGCGCTCAAGGTAATGCACACCCTTCTAAGTGAAGGCGAGAAAATACCCTATCCTCTGAAGGGCCTGGATGACCTGGCCGACTTCGTCAAGAAGTGCGATCAGTGGGTTGATGAAGCGAACCTGTACCTCACGCGAAAGCAGCAGAACCGGCGCAAGAATGAGAAGGCCTGGCGCCGTTCTTCGCTCCGAACCGGCAAAGCAGATGAGAAAGAGACCGAGCCACAACTGACTTTGGAACGTATGAAGGAGCTGATCGAGGATGGAGACCAACTCGGCTTTAGTGCGCCGCAGCTTGACAATCTGAAAGAGAAAGTGACCATGATCGACGACTGGCGAGCCAACGTAAAGCGCATTCTGAGCGGCTTGAATAACCCCACGGCTGAGGAGTTGGAGACCATACTCGACGAAGGTCGCGGCTTTATGGCGGCCATGCCTGAGCTGACCAGCCTGGAACAAGTCCACGCACGAACGCACTGGCTCGAAGAGGTCCGTCAACTCCAGAAGGAGGTGCAGTCCAAGACTCTCGACGAATGCAAAGAACTTCTGAAGCGTGCCGGTGAGCTCGAAACGGCGCCACAGATGCCTGAAGTCCTCTTCCTCACTGAAGTGGTTAGGCAAGGCGAATTCTGGGAGATCAAGGCCAGGGAAGTTATGGGCGCCGAGGACGTTCACTACCCTCAGCTGGAATCGCTGCATGCCCAAACGCAGAACCAAGCCTTTCCTGTCAACAAGGATACACTGGAGCAGATGGATGCTATTCTTGCCAAGAACCGTGAAGCCAAGCGCCAGATCATCACCTTGGTTGAACGAAGTCACGATCCAGATTTCCGCAAGCGTCCCATGTACGCTCATGTTCGAGACGTGGTCAAGAGCTTGGAGGATCTCAACGGTAAACCTCATGGTGCGGCCGACCTAGAGAAGGAACTAAGACGCCACGAAGACTGGATGAGGAAGGGCAAGAAGCTGTTTGGCAAGGCTAACGCACCACTTCACATTCTCGAACAGCACATGAAGTTCGTGGAGGAGAAGAACGGCTTCTGCTTCGATCTCAACGACACGTTCCGGCCCCCGGTCGAGCCTGCATCGCGAGAGGCTACACCGACTGACGGACAGGAGAAGGGCACTCTGGGGGACGAGGAAAAACCTGTCTTCTGCATTTGTCGACAGCCAGAGGCCGGACTCATGATTGAATGCGAGATTTGCCACGACTGGTGAGTGTAGTTATTGACACGGCTGGCTCTTTGCTAATTTATTACAGGTACCATGCGAAATGCTTGAAGCTCGCCCGAGGCAAAGTGAAGGAGTGCGAGATGTTCACCTGCCCCATTTGTGACTGGCGGGTCAAGATACCCCGTGATGCGGCCCGGCCGAAGCTGGAAGACCTCCAATCCTGGCAAGATGAAATCCAAGATCTGCCATTCCAACCCGAGGAAGAAGAGCTGTTGAAACGAATTATTGACAAAGCGCAGGCCTTCCGTGAGTTCCTGATGCAGTACACGAGCGGCAACCAACTGTGCAGGACCATTGAGGAGATGCCGGAAATGCTCTTCTACCTGCGAAAGATCGAGGGAGCTGAAGTCCTGCTCGCCTATGAGACCAACGTTTTCCGGCAGGAGCTGCACAAGTGGCAACCCATCGCTCCCGATCCACCACCAATTCTGGATCAGAGCTTGTCGACAAGAAAGCCGCGCCCCACAAAGCAGCAAAAACTGATGAAGGAGCTGGGCGTGGAAAAGCCTGAAGACCTGCCTCCTCACCTACGGACCAAAACGTATGTGCGCAGGAAAACACAAGAATCGTTTGTCACCGGACCTCTCCTGCCGAAGCCATCGACACAGTCACCATCGGCGCCTGGCTCCGCTGCCAGTCCCGTGCAGAATGGCAACACAGAAGGTCCGTCTGCAATGCAGAGACAAGAATCAAACGACAATGCAGGACCCAGTCGGGCCTATGAGGCTGGCTTTATGTCTGAGACACCCTACGCCGACCACCGACCATCTCCATTCTCACCCAACTCGCCCTCGTTGTTCAGTCCAACCAGAGACCAACCGCAAGACGGGCTGAGGGATCCGATGATGCCAAGTTTTGGTGGAGAGAGTGCGGGAGGACGAAACCATGACCCGTCATTCCCTCAATTCCGCCCGAATGCTGGACTAGGTCTTGACGCCGAGGACGATCTCCGAAACGGACTCGCTAACGCATCCGAAAGTGGACCTGCCTCTACCAGGGATGCGTCTCCGCCGGTTTTCGAGTCCGACAACATGTTCCTCGACATGACCAATCCGGACGGGGACACGACCAACGATGCTGTACCCAGTCTCGAACAGGAAGCCAGTCACGCAAGTGAGGCGTTGGACATGATTCGAAGTGCGAGCCATGATTCGGCCAACGACAATGCGGAGCTGGAGGATGGAGATAACGTGTCCAAACACTTTGACGACTTTATCAACGGGGACGAGCAGACTTAGTGGGGGCTCGGAACTGGCCTGGCGTTTTGTTGAAATATCGATACCCTTATGCTGGAATTCTCCTTTGGCCGTCATAGAAAGGAGTTGGCGGCATTGCCATGTCACAGCACGAAGCGATGATGCTCAAGGGGAAGCTTTTCTTTGGGATGGCTTATGTATGGGTTTAACTCTCCACGGCGGCACAAAAACAGACATTTGTATGTGGATGGAGGCTTACTCTTCGGATCACAACGCATGGTAGCAAGGTTATTGCAGAGGCTGCACTGGCAGGCTTGTGGATGATCTGGGACAAGCAGTGGAATGGCTACAAACTATCTTTCTCTACTCGTCGAACTTGACCTTCAGTAATTTACGGATGTTGTAGTCATGTATGGTAATCTGGACGATGGTAGCGGTCATGCATGGTAGTTGTGGTTCTTACAGAGTGCGAGTGTCATAAGAGGTACGAGAGGCGGTCTCTGCGATCACGTGATCGCTTTCAAGCCCGGGCTCAGTTTCGTGGGGCTGCTGCTCAGTCACGTGGTATCTGAGCTTCCGTGGGGTATTCAGTAGCTCGGCAGTTGATTAGCGTCGTCGCCGTCTTACCAGATTTGGTTAGTGTGTTGAAGCCGGCGACTGGCGTCATCAAGCATTTGGAGGCTGCTAAAAAGTTCTCGCGGGGTAATTTTGACTGTTCTGGGTGTGGAAATGCGACAACTTTGGTCTCTCGTGGTCCTCCAGCATTGGAGACGACAACCTGTTCCTCGTCGTTGTTGACAACAACTTGCTGACGCCTCGGCAATGAAGTGTTTTTCACCTTGTTTCTTGCACTTCATCTCACACCAACCGCAGTGAAGTGGCACACGACAGCAAACTTGAGTTCCCCCGGTCGGAAACATCCCATAGCGTGGGCTTAGGGGTGGCTTTTCAGTCTACAACCACACCATGGCATTTGGGCACGATGACCGGCTTCCCACCCTTTTCTCCTCCCTCGACCCGTCGTCACACTACTTCTCCCTCGAGTTCTTCCCGCCCAAGACGTCCTCGGGCTTCTCCAACCTCCAATCTCGCTTGGCCCGGATGGCCACTGCCCTACATCCACTATTCGTCACGGTAACTTGGGGTGCTGGCGGATCGACAGCCACCAAGTCGCTGGAGCTGGCAGAGTTGTGTCAGCGACAGCTGGGGTTGACCACTGTCCTACATTTGACATGTACCAACATGAAGAAAGACATGGTGGATGAGGCGCTGGAAGCCGCAAAGGAGATCGGCATCCGGAACATCCTGGCTCTGAGAGGCGATCCACCCAGAGAAGAGTACAAAGACGCTACATCCTTGGGAGAAACTGAAGGTGGAAGCGGTGGTGCAGGCACGGGAAGCAATGAAGAATTCACGTGGGCGATTGACTTGGTCCGGTACATTCGGAGGAAGCACGGCAATTACTTTGCCGTCGGTGTCGCTGGATATCCCGAGGGCCACGCTGACGAGAGCCACCCGGAACAAGGAAAACAGAGCGTTGAGCATGATCTGCCCTATCTGGTGGGCAAGGTCTCTGCGGGCGCGGACTTCATCATGACGCAGTTAACGTACGACATTGATGCGTATCGAAGATATGAGGATCGTCTGAGAAATTATGCAGACCCGGAAGGCAGGAGGGTGTTTGCTAAGATCCCAATCATTCCAGGCCTCATGCCGATCCAGTCCTACCAGATCATCAAGCGAATCACGAAGCTCAGTCATGCGAGACTGCCGGAGGATATCTCGAAGCGAATCGAGGCCGTGAAGTCAGACGATGAGGCTGTCAAGAAGGTTGGTGTGGATGTGCTCAGCGAGCTCGTGGAGCAGATGAAGACCCTGCCTCAGCCGGATGGCGTGCCTAGGGGCTTCCATTTCTATACCTTGAACCTGGAAAAGAGTGTGGCGTTTATTCTTGAGAGGACAGGCTTGATCCCACCGGTGAGTTCGGAGGGAAGCACGGGAGATAGAGATGGAGATTCATCTTCAGATCCGGACGCCGTTGTCGATGATGACAAGCGAGACGGTACCGCCACTATCACGAAGGAGCAAGCAGATCAAGATGCACATCAGGCACGAGATTCTGCTTTCTCCAGGCGGCGGAGGAGTTCGATCAACGCCCAACCTCACAATCGTGTAATCATGGATCGGCCGTCCCGTTCACCCGCACAAGCTCGGCCAGATGGGGACACTGACCCGCCTAACGGTCGGAGCTCGAGTCTCACGGCGCAACACTCCGCGAGAGATCGAGGGACCGGCATTCCTGCATCATCACCTACAAGACGGCATAATCTCCTCATATCTGAAGGTCAGGGCTCCTTGGGAAGGGAAGCCACATGGGACGACTACCCGAACGGTCGATTTGGCCCCAGCCATTCGCCTGCTTTTGGCGAGATTGACGGATACGGACCAAGTCTGAAAGTCAGCCCTCTGATGGCAAGGAAACTATGGGACCATCCGAAGTCGGCCAAGGACGTGACGGAGATATTCAGACGGCACGTGTCCGGTGAACTGGCGGGTGTACCATGGAGCGACGACATTGATCCCAGCGGCGGTAACGGCACAACGTTGAGCAAGGACACGGCAGGCGCCTTGAGAGCAGAAACCGACGTCATCAGGTCGGAATTGCTCTCTCTGATCTCAAAGCAAAACTACTGGACGCTGGCGTCTCAACCGGCCGTTGATGGCGCTCCTTCATCTCATCCGATATTTGGCTGGGGACCACCAGGTGAAGGATTCGTGTTCCAGAAGACCTTTGTAGAGTTTTTCTGCAGTCGAGACGAATGGGAAACACGGCTGAAGGACCGGCTCCAGAAGTACGGCAGCGAGGTCCTCAGCTGGATGAAGACGGACGTACACGGTGCGTTTGAGAGCGCGCAGCACGCGCCGCGGCCAGCAAACGGCGTCAAAAGGGCCGCGACTGATGAAACCACGAATCCCATCTCCACCATGAACATCAATGCCAGCGCCGGCGTGTCGGACGTGGACACCGTGAATGCCGTGACGTGGGGCGTGTTTCCCAGCCGCGAGATCCTCACCCCAACCATCATCGAGGCCGAGTCGTTCCGTGCGTGGGCCCAAGAGGCCTTCGCCATCTGGAGTGAATGGAAGCGCTGTTTCCCTCGGGGTTCCGAAGAGGCGGCCTTTCTCGACCGAGCTAGAGGCGATGTCGTGCTGGTGAATATCGTGGGGCAAGAGTTCCGAGGCGGCCACGACGGGCAGGGAGGCCGGTTGTGGAAGATCCTGCTTGGTGAAGATCAGAAGATGGGCGAGAGATCGGGATTAGATGACACATGATAGAGATTAAGAAGAATTATTTGCTAGAAGTACAGAGTACGGTACTTGCTGTAGCTACCCTACTTAGTCTGGAGTGGAGTGGAGTGTGACCTTCTGCCATCATCCGTGCACAGTCGAGCCCGAGCGGCGAGAATGGATAGACCACCGTGTATGTGCAAATGAAACAGACGCATGGTCTCGTCAATACCATCCAGCTGAAGTTCCGCTGGTTGATTATTGCGGTGGATTGCAGGATCGAGAGGGGGTCACTCTGTCGTCACGGCCCCTGAGTCCTGCTACATACAGTATGATAGTTTTCTACGCGGTGAAATGAGATGAAAACGTTACGCAGTGTACCTCCCTAGCCATTCAAGAGGGCAAGTATCAAGTGCTTGGTAAGTGAGACGCCGTTGAGGAGTAGGTAGGTAGTACAGTATCGAGGACTCGAGGACTCGAGGACTTGAGAGCTCGGCCAGCTCGAACCACGAAATTCGATTCTCGTCATAGGTACTGAATGGCAAGTGCTTCAGATGCCACGGCAAGATACGGTAGATGGACTTCGCATCCATTTCACTATAGTTACCGAAGTCATGGTTCATGAAAATATGCTACATGTATGACCCCTCGCATTTACTGCACGAGGTTTCAAGTCTGTCAAAGGTGAAGGTCGTAAATCGCATCTTTCATCATGACTCATGAGACCTGCTCAGGGCAGGGCAGACTCGCAACGCTGCCATCAGGTTTAGTAGCCGGTCGATGCCATCTCTGTCTTCTGTCTTTGACGCCCCTCCTGCTCAGCGCAATGCGGATTCGGAAACGCCGCTATCAGGTGTAGTGGCCGGTCAATGCCATCCCTCTCTTCTGTCTCCTGACGCAGGCAAGGAGCGTCGACTTGATCATTTTCATTCCGACACTCTCAGCACCTTCGGTATTGTCTCGGCACTACATCGCGCAAAGGCATCCACCATGCCCTCCATTCCGGGCCATTGCTCTTTACACCAGGCGAGTAATACGAGGCAATCGTTCGATAGGGTCAGCAGGTCCGAGAAGTCAAGCTTCTGTTCTCCGTATCTTTCCCTCTCTGAATCTCGGTGGCCTCCGGCAGTGAGCGGGGAGGGACTTTGGATTACAACACCGGACTCAAGGGAGAGGAGGGCGAAGGAGATAAGCGTCATGCCCGCTTGAAAGATCGAGTATGCGGCGAGGAACGTCACGGGAAAGATGAACAGAGGTGAATTGGACGTCGTGGAGCGGATAATGAGGCTGTACAAATTCAGAAGAATCTTCGAGGAGTGGTAGGGTTCCGAGGCAATGGTGAGCGAATCTCGCTGTGGTAGACGATTGTGCCGTATGGTGGCCAGGGCTTCAAGAAGATGGCGTTGGAAGAGGAAAAGAACTGAGGAGTGGTACATGATATCGCGTGTGATCTCGCCAACTCCTGCGAGATTCTTGCTGTCGTTGATGAGGTGGCTTTGGCTGGGATCTTGATACCATTGTCGCAGTGTGGCGTGTTGCTCGAGAAACCATTCCAACCTCGGATGCGGGCTGGCAGCGGAAAGGTAAATGTCGGTGTAGATTTCCGAGCGGAGGAACATCAAATGGAATCCTTGGGCTGCTGCTACCTTCTGTCTCGAACCGTTGTCCAAGAGTGCCGGGTCTGCGAGGACAGTTGGATATTCTGTGGTAACGATCGAGCTGGGGAGGTCTGAAGGTCGCCCGAAACATTGCCCTACCAGTCGCTCTATGGAGTAGAGACTCCAGAAGGCTGTTCTCCTCCAGGTCTTGTCGGCTTCACTCTCCGATGTCGAGTGCCCTTGCTCAGTGTGATAGCCGAGTTGAACACTTAGGCGACAGGCGAAGTCGAGGATTTTCCATATATTGCCTTTGCGGGGATTGAAGAGACAATAAATCACGAGAAGGAGGAGGGCTTCGAGAGACTGTGGAGAGACCTCTGCCGTTACTTCTTCCACGTACCTCACAGCTTGCGCGTAGAATTGATTGCCGTACGCCATGAGGCTTGGGCTGTGCCGTGCCTTAGCGACGCAGGATATAGAACACATCATGGCGATGCGGAAGCATTGATACTTTTCGATCCGTTGTAGATTGTCCGCGTCGAGTTGTAGAGTTCCACTCGTTGCCAGAAACCTATCTAGGTCCCTTTTCAGGTGAGTTTCGTCCACACATGGATGTATGACATTGATGGATGCCATGTAATCCGCGATAAGTGACTGCACGAAATCTCTTCCGGTATCAAAGACTGCTGTGGGGGCCACGGAATCCAGATCTCGGTCATGACCGTCCTTGGCTGAAAGGAGAGGCTCTAGTGGACTCGAAGGACTGAAGAGATTCTTATCGGAGGCCAACGCCAGCGTCTCGACCGCAAGCGCAAACACGGAACTCGAACCATAGAACCGAGAAGTCGAACCCTTGACGCTGGGAACAGGGAAATGGTTGTTAAAGTCTCCTCCATGGTCACTATCGGGTGCTGATTCTTGGACGGATGGGGAGTTTCCTTGCGCTTGATGCGATCTCAATCGATCTGGAATATCCTCTGGCAGAGCTTGTCTGCCCGCAACAGCCTCTAGTGTGACAGCGGCGTATTTGGCCTTGAGGTTGTCCAGGCGCGAGGTGAGAGACTGGATATACCTGACTCGAGTCAGAGATGGGGCCTTTATTCAGACAGTTAGACCACATACTTTCGGGACAGCGTCTGCTGTAGTGCGTGGTCAAAGATGGTGCAGTCGACTTTGGCCCTTTGGCACAGTCGACAGGCCGGCATCTGAGGATCGCATCTCTTTCTCAGCCGCTGACACCGTTGGCAGGATGGCAGCGACTGCAGCGCATAACGTAGCTCTTCCATAACCTGTCACGGCGCTGGGCCAACAGCGTCAAAGCAGAAAGTGCCACTGACTTTCGACGAGATGCGAGTGTCTGGTTATCGGACTATTTGAGACTAGCTCCTTCCCAAGAGGGTAAGTAGGCTTTCAATCACGTGGGTACTTTGCCCCGCTACCACAGCCACTCATCTTCAGCCTCAAGGAAAGTGACCGATCACGTGCTTCTTGGCACTTTTCGCTGCTTTGCACCCTCGCCTTTCCCGCACATTCACTGCCTTCGCAGCATTGTTTGCGTAACGGCAACGTGAATTGTTCTCAGTCACCGTGTCTTATCAGTGCACCGTGTCAGCTCTATCCTCAACTCCCACGGCAGGGGGGATCGCGTGTGGGTCATTGTACAGGCTCCCACTCCTTGTTCCAAGCTTTCGGGAAAGTCCTAGGCATGTGCTTATCGCCTTATCCCGCCATTTTCCTCCTTTATCTGCCGCATTCCGGCCATCGGCCAAGCTAAACGATAAGTCCAGCTGCTCGGTTCTGGACTGGATCGGTGCGAGCTATGGGCAGGGCTCGGGCACCGCGTCTGTGGGAAGTTGACGTGGTATAGCACAGCACTTGAACTACACCATGACCATAACGCTCTTTCAGGCCGCTTCTCTCGCTACCGGTGCTAAACGGCTTCTAGTCCCAGCCAGGGCTGTCTCGGCTATCGGTCAGATACTAGAAAGGGCAAAAGAAGCCTGGAACAATACTGCATCCAGTCGCTACGCCGCTATTGCTTCGGAGATTCACGATCTATTCCCAGATAAGCCACAAAGACACTGTCACGCATGTCCTTAGCCCAGATACAAGTTCTATATTACAATACCAGGAACATGGCCCTTTACAAGCCTGCTCCTCGAACGAGCCCTTAATCACTTACTATTTCTTCTCGAATCTCTGCTCGTGATAGCTTGGTAACTGCCATGTCCGTGGCGAAGATGGACGCCACGGGGGCCTCGACACCCGTCATGGACGAAGAGAAATTGTCGATGCAGGCGGATCAGCGCCCTGTTGAGCCCTCCTTTGCAGAGCTGGGGACCACAGAAGCCCTTGGAAATAGTGGCCCGAAAACGTCGTGGCAGAAGTTCGCGGACTGGATGGAGACTCGTGCCAGCGTGGAAGCCCGCGGTATCGAACGCGTGCCGGAGTCGAGTCGCCAAAGCAAGGTTTCGATGAAGCATTTCTTCCAAATTGGCATCGTCTGGTTCTCGGCGAACTGCACTGCCAACAACATGACCGTCGGAGTGCTCGGTCCAATCGAGTTCGACCTCGGCATGAAGGACGCCATGCTGTAAGTTTTTGGCGCGTTGGGAAGCCATTGAAGTGCGCGCTGAACAGGAGACCAGTATCTGCACATTCGGAAACATATTCGGCGCCATGTGCACGGCATACATTGGTACATTCGGGCCCATGTCTGGTAATAGGACTCTGGTATGAGTTTCCCGGCTTCGATCTCCTCAGTGAGGCTCGATCTTACTTCGAACGGTGGAACTGATCTGTGGGCCAGGTAAACGCACGCTACACGATGGGATGGTATCCATCTCGACTTGCCGCTCTCTTCAACGTCGTCGTGCAAATCGGGTGGGGTCTGGTTGATTGTCTAGTCGCTGGCTTGATCCTATCCGCTGTCAATGGTGGAGGCATGACCGTCATTGTCGGAGTCATCGTTGCAGCATTGGGAA
This sequence comes from Cladophialophora carrionii CBS 160.54, assembly GCF_000365165.1. Taxonomy (NCBI): domain Eukaryota; kingdom Fungi; phylum Ascomycota; class Eurotiomycetes; order Chaetothyriales; family Herpotrichiellaceae; genus Cladophialophora; species Cladophialophora carrionii. The sequence goes on from NW_008481828.1 coordinate 1,829,237, forward strand.
CCTGGCTCATCATCACGTTCGGCATCAAGTGGTTCCATATCTATGAGAGGTTCGTTGAGAGCACTGTCGAAAGAGCCCGGATGTCAATGCTGACAAAAGAACCCTCCCAGATATGCCTGGCTTCCCCAAGTCTGCGTCCTATTCATCATGGTAGGCACAGCCGGCCCGCTCTTCGATACCAGCTCGGCCAGCTCAGGCGAGGGCTCCGTCCTTGCTGGCCACCGGTTGACTTACTTCTTCCTCAGCGCCTCCGGCGCCCTGGGCTGGTCCGCCTGTGCGTGCGACTTCTTCGTCTACTTCCCTCCAAAGACCTCACGCTGGCAAATTTTTCTGTGGACCACCGTCGGTCTCAGTCTGGGCAAGATGTTCCCTGAACTCATCGGCATTGGTCTAGGGAGCGGTCTTACAAAGAACCCGGCATGGAAAGCCGCCTTCGCTGACTCCGCGGGGGCCCTGTACGTCGAAGGCCTTGCACCGTTGAGCCAATTCGGCAAATTTTGCGCGGTCCTCCTGGCTCTGGGTATTGTCGCCAACAACGTCGCTGGAATCTATGCTGCCGCATTGTCCTTCCAGCTGCTTGACCCGCGATTCGCCCGCGTCCCCCGTGTATTCTGGTGTACCATCTCCACCATCATCTTCACCGTGACCGCGATCGCGGGTCGCGCCCACTTGCTCCAGATCTTCATCAACTTCCTCTCGCTGATCGGGTACTGGACCATCATTTGGATCACCATGACTCTGGAGGAGGAGTTTATTTTCCGCAGGAAGCGCGGTTGGTACGATTGGAGCGCGTGGAACACTCGCGAACTTCTTCCCGTTGGACTCGCGGCCATTACGACCTTCGTGATCGGATGGGTCGGGGCCGTCATGTGCATGGACCAAGACTACTACACAGGCCCGATCGCTGCCTTGATCGGGGACGGTGCGGATGTAAGTCGCTTTTGGTTCTTCTGTCGGATTGCAACGTCGCGACTAACCTTTACTCCTCAGATTGGCCTGCCTGTCGCCGCGTCTTGGACAGCTGTCATTTATCCTGGGTTGAGGTATCTGGAGTTGAAGTATATCGGACGGTAGTCCTCCGGGAACGATTGCAAAGGAAGTTCTGAGCGAAGACGTGGGCGGAGTATTTGAACGCTTTTACGGGATCGACAGGAGTTCTCACGTTGGTTTTGAATCGCGAGTTTTACCAAGACAGCAATGAAGTGCACTCAGAGGTAGAACATGGCCTTTCAGTAGAGTGAGAGCAAAAGACCACACTATTCCCTGCCAGATTTACAAGCTCTAATATCTCTTTTTTGTTTCGATCCGATTCGCTTCTTTGACGATCTTCTCTCGCACGCACCTATTGAATACTGCTGTTCCGGAAGCACCAGTGTGTCGGTCAATTAGTTATGAAGAAGATAACATGCGTACAAGGCCATAGGATTCGCTAGATGTCTGTCTCCCCATTACAGTCTTGCAGTTGCCACCAGACCCAAGCCGAGTTTCTTTGAGTCTGAGCGAGAAGCCCTTCTTGCAGCAGCTTCTTCTTCGGCCTGGAGCAGTGTCCAACATCTCTCGACATCCAGCTCGCAGTTATAATCAAACAACCACTTTCCAACACCACCACTCCTCCAAGCGAACGGATCGTCCCCCTGCTTTAACCCCGAGGGCACTGCTCCATTCCCTTGAATGCGATATGCGTCCTCAAAGGCCTTCATCTTTCCGTCGCGCTCCCTCTGCTCGGGACCGTCTGGGAGGTGATAGAGGTACTGGCTCTCGTAGGCCTTCTCGACGACCCGGCGAGTGCGCGGTTTTCGGCACATCTCGTACACTTTCAGGGCATGCAGTTTCTCTTGAGCCGTCGAGCCAGAAGATATGCGCGAGAGGCAGAGGCCCAGGACAGAGGCGTCTTCGATGGCCATGCCGGCGCCGCTCGCGAGATAAGGGAGAGTGGCGTGGACGGAGTCGCCCAGCAGGACGAAAGTCCCGCTAGGGTGGTACCAAGACGGGGAGCTCGGGGTGGGTGTCCGGGTACAAAGGCGCCATTTCTTGACCTGTGAACAGGTAGATAGAATCTTTCGGACCCTAAGGTTGGGGTTGAGTGGTTAGTCTAACGTACAAATGTGCGTTTTGACCAGAGCACAACATGCTGCAGCTCCTGAGTTCCACTTACCTCGGATCCCAATCTTTGAACAGAGCTTGCATGGATTCGACGTTGCCTTCTTGGGTGACGACATCATCCGGTAGGTCATCGGGAACGAGGAGGACCATGTTGAACTGTTTGCCTCCCCTCAAGACATACGAGACGACATGACATTCAGGTCCAATCCAGTAGTTGACCTGCGGATCCAAGACGAAATCTCTCAGTTCAGGATCCTTTAGCATGTCGTCGGTGTTGAGGAGAACTCGGTACGCCATGTCGCCCGACTTTGCCGGAGGGTCATCTCGCCCAACCAGGAGATCTCGACAGTGGCTTCTGATGCCGTCGGCGCCGACGACGAGATCTGCGTTCATGGAGACGCGTTTCCTTTTCTCGCCTTGTCGCACTATCACAGTCGCGTAACTTCCGTCCGCTGCGACCCTGACATCGGTCACCCGCGAGTCGGCCCGCACCTCGGCACCCAGTTCCACCGCTCGGTCCCAGAGACATTGATGCAGACTGACGCGATGCAGATCCCAGTACGGACTGCCCCATTCCTCGCGTGTCGACTTGTGGATATCCCAGGTTGAGATGGTCTCACCTCGCCAGCCGATCATGTTGCAGAGCCGCGGCGTCGTCGCACATTTGCTGAGCTGTTCGCCCATTCCCCAAGAGATGAGGACTCGAGACGAGTTCGCCAACGTCTGGAGACCTGCCCCGATCTCGCCCATTGCGGGCGCGGATTCGAGGACAGTAACTTCATGGCCAGCAAGCCGGCATGATATTGCCGTCGCGAGCCCGCCCAGCCCGGCGCCCACCACGATAATCTAATTAGACGCTTGTTAGGCGCTGTACAGCGGCCAGAGAGAGATGACTTGCCTTCAGCCTGTTGGCAGCATCTCGTTCAATCTGCATTCTCATAGGGATGGATGAGAACTCCATCTCTGGCAGCCAAGACACAAGGAAGTCAAAGAGAGGGAGCACGCCAAGTACGGGCGAGGCGAAGGCTAAGCAACGAGGAGTCCCGGGACTCTAATACTAGCCTGGAGTCATGCATGCGAATAATATATGAAATGAGGATGTACGAAATGAGCTCCGGCCAGCCGAAATGCGTCCTCAATTCCATCCTGACTGGAGCGATCCAACCCATTCGACGACGCGTCGCACAACGATCGGGCGAAGCTGGACGGGAAAAGGTAATAGAAACTCCACAGGAGGGAGGCCATGTCGGCTTCTGAGAGAGTCGACATTGTCGCACAGCGGCGGTCATGCCATCCAGCGTCTCTGTGAAGGAGAAACCCGATTGTGTTGGTCAACCGCCGCGAAATAAAAGTGTCGGACTTTCTCGACTCGGCCATATTATGAGGATGATAGGCGCGATTCTGATTGTCCAATCAGAGGCTCTGTGCGGAGCCGTGGCGCTTGAGTTACCATATTCGAATCGAGGCGGATCCATACCGCTAACCTAATTTCGGCCTCAATTTCTGTCGACTGAATTCTCCCGCCACGTATCAGTCGTGAATCTCCGATGAGCTCCTACCAGATGCAATTCGCAATGCCCCATACGGTCTTGTTCTCTGTTGACTGCTGGGAAATAATTCATCTCCTTTAGAGCGCCGATTTCCAATATGCTGCGTGATCAGACGCCTCCCGCTCGCTCTGCTAACCATTGACAGTGTGGCCTTGGCTCGAATATAAACGCCTGTGATATGAGGCCGCTGTGTGATTTCCACCATTATGGGCCGGAGAACCTCGAGCACTATGCCGCCTCGACCGAACAATGCCGCTTGTAGACGCAGTGTGCTGTCGTGCGTCAGGTGTCGGAAGAGGAAATCCAAGGTATATCATGCCACGTGCTTGCTACGTGATTGATGGAGCCGGTGAGAGCGTCTGGATACATCGATCATGACTGACATGGATATGTGCAAAGTGCGACAGACAGCTACCGTCATGTTCCCAGTGTGTCGCTGTGGGTGCGGAATGCAGGGGCTTCAATTCAGCCCGCGACGCCGCCGTTCCACGAAGTATCGTACACCATCTTGAGAATGAGATTGCCAGCCTCGAGTTGAAATTGGCAGAACTGGGCTGCGACGAGGCTGAGATCCAGGAACTTGATCACAACGAGCCTACTTCTGTCCTTGGTATGACTGCTATGATCGATGAGCCGCCGCAGATCTCCTCCTCGGACACGGAGATCAGAGAGCAAAACGTGGCGGTCGAACATGCGATGAGCAGTCCCACTTCGAATACACCCTCGCGCCATCGGAGAACATCGAGCTCCCGAGATGCGACCAAGGAGCGTGTGATTGCCAGCGCCGAAATGCAATCGATGATCAATGCGACCTTGCCAGTCGGCCCGTCGCTAACAGATGTAGTACGGCGAGTCCGGATGGGACTCACACCGTCGCTTGTGCTCTCACCTGAGGCGAAGGAGCAGGCCCAAAGCAAGACGCCGGCCCAGAATCGCGATAGCGAGCCCGAGGCCGATGTGTCGATCTTGGCAAGCCTTCCGTCTCACGTGGTCCACACGTTGGTCAAGAAGTACGTGCAGCGCATGCTCCCCGTCCACCCCTTTCTCTACGAGCCCACGATATGGGAACAGCTCGACCGCGTGCTCTTGAAGATCCCACGATCTGAAGGGGGACGGTCTTGCCCACAGACGGTACGGCTCGACTACGACTTCCTCGTCATCTACTTAATTCTCTCCGTGTCTACAACTTTGGGCAGCGCAAAGGTAGGGCACGGTGCCCGGTGCATGGCCTTCTCGGAAGCGCTCTTCAAGGAAGGGATTCGTCACCTCTCGCAGAATGCGGCGTATCCTTCAGACATGGCTTGGATCCAAGTGACGTTGCTGATTCTGCAGTACGCATCCATCAACCCAAAGCTGGGAAATGTGTGGATCCTCAGCGGGTTCGCCATGCGCAACTGCCTCGAGCTGGGTCTGCATCGTGAAGTGTCGGAGAGTATGGGTCTGGACCCTTTGACTGTCGATTTACGCAGACGCATCTTTTGGGCCGCATACTGTATGGATCGGTCCATTTGTGCGGCGCTCCAGAGGCCCCTGTCTATTCCCGACCCGGCGATCGATACGAGCGTCATGTCAGTGCTCGAAGATCGGTGCATCACTTCCCGTGGACTCGATCACCGAGGACAGGCAACCAAGAAGCTGGCCATTCGCTGGATCGAATATCGACGAGTGCAATCCACCATCATCGAAGTCCATTTCCAAGGCCGCCTGCTGGAACCCCAACAGACATGGCAGGAGTGGCTGGCGGCAACAGAGCGACGGCTATGGGAATGGTACCAATCCGATCTCCCACACGACGGGTGGACCGAGTTCGCGTTAATGCACGGTCTGGTAATGTTGCACCGCCCTTCGTCTCGCGTGCCCTTGCCATCCTCCACAAGCATGTCCACGGCTTTCGAGGCCGCCTGCTCGTCGGCCAAGAGCTGCCGCGGGCAGATCCTGTCGGGATATTTCCCGCGCCCATGGCTTGCGGCTCATCACACCTTCGAAACGGCCCTGGTAGTGCTGTTCTGTTTACGACACAACTTCGAGGCGATTGCGCTGCAATTCAGCCCCAATGAGATCTTTGACATGACAAAGCTCTTCACTTCGAACCTGCTGACTATTTCGAGTCAAGGCTGGACCGAAGTCTCCGAGTATGCGGCCATTTACGAGAGACTGCTGGGTCCACTACTCCATGCCATTTTCACGCGATCCAGATCCGTCTCGACGGCGTATACTCCAGAGCAGGAGGAGGAACTGGCTCGGCTGCTGTACCCCAGTCCCGCACATCCTCAGGAGCTGCGATTCGCGGATGTAAGCGGCGCCAGCGTCACCGAGGATCTGTTCTCCTTCGACGCGGGGGTATTCAACTGGGAGGACGATTTGCTTGCGAACGACACGGATTCCTTCCCTTTGTTGTTATTCTAGCGCGTAATCTTTACCCTGAGAAGGAGACTGTACGTTCCGACGGCCTGGTAGGTGTCGCCGACGCACGAGTAGAGTACGTACGATCGTGTACATGATTACTCGGGATCCGTCGTGTTCGATCCGGGTCTTCGGCCCTGTTTCACGACAAACCCAAACGTACAAGAAGAGTGGATCTGGGCGATTCCCGCATATCGGAGATTGGCGCTCAGGTATTTCATCTTTGTACACAGAACGAGTGTAAGCCTTATTGGCTGTGAAGGCGCTGATCCATTGTTGCTGAGGTATGTATATCGGGGTCGACCGCCATGGCCTGGCTTTTGACCTGTTGCATCTAGAGAACGACCATTTGGCCTTTGGGTTCTAGAGCGAACCCCCCGAGAAGATCCATACAAGACCAGTTCACTGTTCCAATATTGTCTGACAGACTGGGTGAATACGTGGACTGATTAACGCAGCAGCAAATGGAACGTATCGACACCCACAGCCATGCCATCCCGGCTCGATGGCGGCAGCATTGTATGGACTTGGGCTATGGCGACACTGACGGCATCTCGATGGTACAGGTAAGCAAGCAAGCCCCTCAGCTGGACTCTATATTGTCGCCGAAGAGTCCCAAGCGTGGGCAAGGAAGGACCACTTGTCAGGCTGACTATGAACCAAATATCAGGACTGGACGGTCGAGGCGCACCTGGCGACCATGGACAAGGCCAAGATCTCGAAGAGCATATTGAGCATCACCTCGCCCGGCACGCACCTGAAACCCGGGGACGACGCCTTTGCCCGCCAGCTGACTCGCGAAACCAACGAGGACCTCGCCGAGATCTGTGCAGCACACCCGGACCGATTTGCCTTCTTTGCAAGCCTGCCACTACCGGATGTTGAGGGCTCACTCGCCGAGATCGACTATGCCTTGGACCGACTCGGTGCCGTCGGCTTCTCGGTCATGACGAACGCACACGCCGTGTACCTGGGCGATCCCGCACTGGACAGGGTCTTCGAGAAGCTGAACTCGCGACGCGCCGTGGTCATGATGCATCCAACCTGCTGCCGCGTGAATCTTCCCGTCGCAAACGGTGTGGGTGTCGCTCCGCGGGCGGTCGCTCCGCTGACGCAGTACCCGCGACCCATGCTCGAGTTCCTGTTCGACACGACCCGCGCCGTCAGCAACCTGATCCTTTCGGGCACCGTGGCGCGATACCAGTCCATCACCTTCGTCGTCCCGCATTGCGGCGCCGCCTTGCCGCCCGTGATCGAGCGATGTGTCGGGTACACGCCCCGCACTGTCAGTCCCAGCGTGCCCATCACCAGCGACGACGTCAAACACCTGTTCAAGACGCGCTTCTTCTTCGACCTCGCGGGATACCCATTCCCGGACCAGATCCACGGCCTGCTGCGCTTCACGGAGCCGTCCAGGCTTCTGTACGGGACGGACTACCCCTTTTACAAGGCCGAGGCGGTGTATCGGCTCAGCGGGATCATGGAGCAGCGGGCGCCGGAGATATTTGACGACGAGACGAGAAAGGGCATCTTTGGCGCGAACGCGAGGAGGCTGCTATGGCCTAAATTGAAAAGCCATGCTTAGGATCAGGAGAACAGGGTAGACAGGAAAAAGATTGAGGCGCATGGTCAACCATTCAACTTTCTCGCGCACATTGTCTGATTAGTATCGACGTATGCATAATTCCCTGCTTGTGGACCTGATTGATCTCTTGTCAAGAGGTCACTTTGAGTGATGCAAGATTTAATGTCATGCATGAGTTAGACGTCCTTCGAATGATGTCCACCAACACATTTATTCAATCGAATGACTTTGAGGGCTCTAGTCTAATCTCAAGCTATCTCATGTCCTGTCATGTCATATTTCTCATCCTGATTCCTGAACTATTCAACAAGTCACAACAGGATCCAAATGTACCTTCAGTACCCTATCACAGCAGATCTTGACCTTGTCCTCGACATTGTCCTTGACCTTGACCACGAAGATATTTGCGCGCGGTGAGAAGGATGGGTGTTGTCGGCTTGGCGAAGTAACAAAGAGTCCAGAGTTAATGCACTTCACCTCATGTGGGTTGGCCGAACAGGTGAGGCAGAAAAGAACTGCCTCATGCGCCTGAAGCTCCTCATAATTCTTTGAGTCATCCTTTCTCCCGCCCACATTTTTTCCTTTTTTTTTCGATTTGTCTCCTTTTGATACCGACCCAGGAGTTCCATCTTAGTGCAAACTGACATCGAAGCGGAGGGCTTCTGCGTGTCGCTGGTGGCTCCCAGTGCGCTGCAGCTGCATGCGAATCCTGCAGCTTGTTTGATACGCACCTAGAGTCATATCTGTGGTATAAGTTAAACTTGTCTGGAATGAGCATGGAGTGCTGCCAAATAACAGAATATCGCGAATGGAAATCAGAAATTTCATGTGTTGTGTGTTTAAAAGTCTCGATTGCTTTCTCTTCAATTGGGGGAGCATCATGCCCGCCAGTATCACACCCGAATGTCATACTGCTGGTTTCCGATGTGCTCGTACTCGTGAATAGTCCCTCATGGCCTCATTGCTCATCTTCGTCACTGACGACTGGGGTGGAAAAAGAAAATCCATCCCTTATCAGCACTCTAGGTGATCTTGCCCCGACAGAGGCTGACAGGATTTCGCGGTGGCACGCAGAATGCGTAAAGCGCTTACAAGAGATCAGAACGATACATGAAGGTTAACGCGGAGATGGCAGAGATTTCGTGTGTTTTGAATTTCATCGAATTGGCTTGAGAGAATGAGGTTTGACGCGAGGGCAATGAGCCACTCGATATCGAGTTTGGCCTTCACGTGATGAAGTTCAGGTGGGTTTAGTGGGGCAGGCGAGATCGCCCCATTCCTCCAAGAGGCGTCGTTGATTGGCTGCAAGCTGTGGCTTAGCGGCTGCCGATTCTTCCGCAAAGGCTGCGTTTGCGTCACTGACTCTCACAGCCTCACATCATTCGCATTGCCGCCACGCCTTGTTCACTTCCTTCTCAACCTGTCTCTCGGTTTCTGCACGCATTAGAAGGTCAGAGGCCTATATCTCCTTCTTCTCGCATTCGGTCAACCGTCACCATTCCTACCTACGACCACCACCTCAGTCACCATGTCGGCGCCTCAAGAAGCCCCGCCTTCGTATGCCCAGGCCACCGGCTCCTCAACAACATCATCCAAACCTCAAGCGTCGTCACATCTCGAAGTCCCCTCTTCGAAGAATGGGATACCAGCACAAGCCCGTAGGTCGATGGAGGACCTACATCGACCGCTTCCTGAAGGCTGGGTAAGACAATACGACCCTAAGGAAAATCACCAGTTCTTCGTCAACACAAAGGTGGACCCGCCAAAGTCCTACTGGGAGCATCCTCTCGATATCCCCGACGTAGTCAATACCCTTAGCAGTGAAGAACGCGAGAGGTTACAGGCCGAGGAGGATAAGCTGAGGAGGCACTCGGACCATTCGCCAGCGCATTCAGTGGATCACTCCGAAGAAGAGCACTACCCACCAGATTTGCCGGCAAGGCCGACGGGCTCAAAGGAAACCACAACGCAGAAGAAGAGCTTCGGTGAGAAGTTCAAGGACAAGGTCACTGGTTCGACGCATGACGAACGAGTCCGTGACCGTGCTCGACGAGCCGAGGAAGAAAGACAATACTACGAAGCGCATATGAAGCTCAGACGAGCAATGCAACAAGCACAAATAACTGGCCAGCCACAATTTTTCGCCAGAGATCGGGACGGCAAGAACATTTACATTGAGCCGCCAGGGGGTCCAGGCTACGGATATGGCGGGTATGGACCACAAGGATATGGTATCAATCCGTACGCCCGTGGAGCCTATGCCGATCCTAACGCTCGCTTTATCCGACCTGGGTATCCCTACAGTCGTCCATATGGCACCTATCCGGGTGGCGGGTATGGATTACCGATTGCTGGTGGGCTGCTCGGCGGGATGCTGCTGGGTGGATTGATGTTCTAAACATGCCCAAGCCTTGGTTGCGGGAACGGATGGAGGTATCCTGATGGGACGGGAACGAGATTATGACTTACAGCACTTCAGACTTCATTGATATCCTCGTAGCACGGCGTTTCAGTATGACAATTCCTCCAGACATTCGGTTTACCTTTTCATTCTTCTCTGCACCTCGCATGGTGCAACGTGCGCGACAACATCCATGTCCACCATCATCGCCTGCCCCCCAGATTCCCAATCCCAAGGATTGTCCAACCTGGTCTTGTGGTATGGCATCTACTTTGCCGCATTTCTCATCATTGCTCATATCGCCTCTTAACATGATGCCTAGTGATACGGAAAACTTTTTCCATCCTTCTCCGCCCGCGTGTGCTGAGATTCAGATCGACGTTGACCAATGCTTGGTCGATCTGGGCACTTATGCCGGACGAATCTCGCGCCACGAAATGTCAGACACAGAATTTTTCATTATGTCTAAACAGTCCAGTAGATGTGTTCTCTTCCTCGCATGTGCTGCGCGCGGATCAAGAGAACTGCAGGTACTGTTGTTACTCATCTTAGCCGGCACATTCAATCCTGTCGTCTACACGCACTGTTTACAGAGTTCGCGGAGGGACGGCGTAGGGATCTCTGCCAAGAGAAGTAAGGCCCCGGTGCTCCGTAGCCATATCCATATTGTTAAAGATTACGCTCACCGACGCCAGGACATGCAAAATACTGAAGATGAGACATCGTGCAACTCTATTAGATAGCTCAGCCAAGGTGAGAGTCGGTCAGCAAACGTAGCTTGGTTTAAGCGGTAATTGATTTGAAGCACAGAGCCACTTTCGTTACTCTGCTGGAAATAGGCTTCAAATGACGGCTGAATATGCTCGCAACACATGCGACATTCGATGTCAATTTAAAATGACCGCGGCTAAATGCTTGGGCCGCCACCAACGTTGTTTCTGCCTTTCCTCTCTACTTGTTATTGTCGATCTGCTCAACCACATCTCATGCCGTCTTCTGGAACCCCTCGTCTTCGAGGCTTTGATGACGCATTCGTGGGGGCCAAGGAGGGTGGATGTTATTGCGCATGACCTACCAAGCAGCAAGTTTTGTACAGTGGCTTGAACATCGGCCTTTCTGGATCCCCGTATCTGCGGCTTCTGAAGGCAAACACGGACGCCCTCCTCTGCCAATGGTCAAGATACGAGGCAGGATCTGTCTTGTCTCTGCAATTCGTCCGTCGCTCTGTCCAAGACCCTTGCACGCCCAACGATGGCTGAGGTCTTGATTCGTGGTTCAGCCGCAATACCACATCCATATTTCGCTGGGCGTCTCACTCACATCGACATGTGAACTCGACGCCCCAGAACGGACCCTTATAAAAGCTTCCCTCGACCCACATTCATGGAGCGAGGCACGAGATCTTTTACCTTCTCTACACGGATCCGCACGTGCCAAGTTGAGAATCATCTGAGCTGACTTGAAATCGCTGTTCGAGTCGCGTCCCATCGCGCCGTACAAGCTCAATGGACGAAACCGCGGGCCGAGATGGCCTCACAAGGCTGAAAGAACTAGTCGGTAAATTCGAGACTGGTGCTGAATTCTCCGAGTTGCCGCAAAACAAAGACTATCCAATCGTCCTAGGTACATGTTCCCCCCACGACAATGGCATGGCCTCCTCTGAGCAGTGACAGTGCCTGGATTTTCCGGATGGGGGCCTCCACTATTGGGAGCAGTCAATTACTGGGGTGGCGTCGAAGACCTGCCGCGTATGTTGCAAGAGCAAGGTTACACGGTGATCGTTGCGACCATTGCCCCTCTATCCTCGAATTGGGAGAGAGCATGTGAGTTGTATGCACAGCTCGTCGCGGGGCGGTAGGATCTGTTCCACTGTACCTCTGAGTTAGATTCCAAGCTGAAAGGATTGCCAGTTTCAGCACAGTGAATCCCAATACCGGCGAACTTGTCGAGCAATTTGACCTCGATGTCGACTACGGCCGATACTTCGGCAACGACCCCAGCACCGCTGCAGTGACTGCACAGACGCATGGACGTCGCCGAGCGATCCTCCTTCCTGCGGCTTCATGGAGAGACTTGCATTGGACATGGGGAGATCAGAACAAAGCACATTTCATTTGCCACTCTCAGGGCGGCAATACAGTCCGGCAGATGATCGCTCTCCTCAAAGATGGAGCTAACGATGTCCATCCTGGATATTTTCCAGAAAACAAACAAGGTAGAGACGAGTGGGTGATTTCAGTGTCAACATTGGGGACGCCGTACCAAGGGACTACAATCACAGATGTCATCCAAGACCTTCTGTCGGTGGGTCCTCACCAAGCTTGGAATGTTTCGAAAGGCTAACCAGAATGACCCAACAGAAATCGGGAAATGACACGGTAAGGCTTCTTGGCAGGCTGTTCGCAACGTTGTCTTTCCGCGGCCCTGCTGAAAGAGCATATGACTTGCAGCTTGACCATTGGGGCATTTGCCGTGAAGCTGGGGAATCTTTCCCGGACATGCGTGCACGGCTCGAGAGGAGGGGAGGTCCGGTCGAGACGTGGCTTGCTTCCCAACGCAATGCTTTCTACGACAACAGCATCGAAGGCGTCGAGGCTCTCAACGACGAGGCCAAGGGCCCATCGAAGCATATCTGCTACTTGACATTCTCCTTTCATTGCACAAATCCGTTCCCATCCTGGCCGCCGTGGGTCCCAGCCGCGCTCTCGTCGTTCCCAATATCGATCTATGACATCATCCGGGCTCTTCTTCGACCACTCCCAGGCGGCGATATAGCGATGTTTGCTATTGACAGCATTCGTCAGAGTTTGACCAGCGTCATACTTTGGCCCTTCTTTCAGACACTCGTGACTTTCCATGATTTCCTCAAGTGGGCGACCACTCATGTCGCCACCAGGCTTCTGGAAGATCTCGATTTCAAGCTGAAGCTACCGGGGCCGGGCAGCTACGTCCCACGGAAAGACGTTTTCCCACTGATGTTGCCGACTGTCTACGCAATGGGGGGCTACGATCCATTGAGAAATCCTGCACTTTCAGCCTCGAGGCGGGAAATAATCCGCAATAACTCGGAAATGTGGCTTCTCAACGACGGAATTGTGAACACTGTCTCAATGCGTGGACCCCGAAACGACGACATCATCCACGATGTATCGGAGGCAAACCCATTTCCACTGGCGAAGCTGGGAGGAGCTGACGACAGAAAACTGGTGCGAGGGAAGTATTGGCACTTCGGTGTTACTGGCTATCTTGATCATGCGGACGAGATTGGTGTCTGGATCGATTCAGACACGGTAAGTTTGCGATGATCCACCCAGGCCAGCTGACTCGGCGCAGTTAAGGCTAATTCTGCCCAGGGGAAGAATCTGAAAGACATGTACAAGAATCTTGCAGCGCTGGTCTCAAGGATTCCACCTGCATGAAGGTATACGAAGTGCTCGGGTGCGGATGGGAAGGTGGCAACGTCCAGCCCACGGTAAAAGCTTAACACGTTTATGTCAACGTTCATTTACAAGGGGCAAGGTGATTATGTTTTCTTCGGCGAGTAGTACTGCTTTCTTTTGTTCCTGTCCAGATATCTCCGGAAGACACTCATCGCAACATACAGCATTTACAGATGGTGGTCGCAATCGTCACCCTCGCCGGACCAGGAATAGGACCAACTCTCCAGTGAAACGCTGCGTAACAACCATAATCCGTGGATGCACATAGCAGGGTGCCAAGATTTCCTGTTGAGATACTGACCGAAGTCGACAACGGAAGAACGCCCTGAGTTGCCAGAATATCCCCAGGCCTTCATGCCTGGCGATATTCGATTCCAAAACTCGACAGAAGTGGCACAAGGTTTAATTACCGGTTTCGCCAGCGAGATTCGGTTGTCAATGGCAGGGGTTCAGCCTTGTCCGCCATCTCCGCCACTTCATTGGCGGAACAGCACCGATGCGTATTACGTGCATACAGAGATCACGAGCGGTTCCGGTCAGCCTCGTCAGATTTGGCTGACAAGTGCAGTTGTGATCAAGTCATCCGCCGTCTACGAGGTAAATGGCCTTGAATGGTCGACCACAGCCATTCTCGTGTCTGACTCCATCCTGCGTCTCTTCAACATGTCCAGATGTCCACACGGACATGCTCCGGGAACTGGCTTAGATCGGAATATTCCCGGGTTCGCACCTTCGGTCTGACGACTTGCATACCTTCTTCCATTCAGCTCAACAATAACGTCGCTCCGGTGGGAGAATACGAAAGCTGAGCAGGTCGACAGGGTTGACGAGAAAGGAAGATTACATTTCTGACTGTTCTGTCCTGTGAACGTGATGGACGCCCACTCCATGGACTTCAGCTCTTGCCCAAGCTGGATTTCAGCCATTCAGTCATGTGAGGGGATACGAGTGGTATGCGGGTATAAAGGTCCAAGGCAGGGCAGGAATGCACGGAGCGGCGCGAGAAGGATTCAAGTCTCTTCTGCTACAGAAGGACCCGAATTCAGACTTCAGATAAGCGCAGCAGGGCCACCACCCGGACCTAAAGTGCATAACCGAGAATACCGTGGGCAACAGACCGAACTTGGCGAGATGCATTTCCCGCTCATCACTCTCGCCCTGATGGCGCTCTGGACTCTCGAAGTCTCCGCCGCGGCTTTGCGTGATCGTGTTCGAGTAAGTCCCACACCCTCCTGATACGAACACTCGCACTCCGCGGAGTTGACCCTTTATGCTTCGGTAATTGTACTTTTAATACTAATTGACTCACATTCATTCAGTCCACACCCCTCCAGGATGTCTGCAATCTGCCTGAAGGCGAACCACTAGGTGCGAGCTGCAACGAGTCTTCTATCGACTCGGTCGCGCGAAGGGTATGTACATCTATATCGGTATCAGTCTCTGTCTCTGTTCCGGGACTCCTTGCAATCTGATTGATTGGATTTCCTGCAATTAATTGATCTCCCCAGCGGCATAACCTCCCACGCGGCGTGACTTCCATAACAGTCGGCACGGGCACCACACCCTCCGGATCCACCACGGCCCTAACACTTCCATTCTCGGCCAATCTCAACCCCTCAGGTCCGCTCTCGGGATCGGGCACTCTCGTCCTCTCCGCACCCATCAGATCCGCCAATCTTATCGCCGGCGACGTGTCGCAGTCATCAGAGGGGGCGTTCTCCGAGGCCGCCTGCGACTTTTATACCAGCAGCAGCGCCACGAGTGATGACGGGGTGGTAGCTTGTACAGGGGATGTGGTGGGCAGCGGGAGTACGAACTCGGAGGTCGGGTTGAGTGCACTGGCGGGGTGTGTGGCGTGTAGTTACACGACTGGGGAGGAGGGGAGTTTCAATGAGTGAGAGCGCGAGCAAGCGAGCGAGTTAGTGAGCGACTGAGCGAAACGAGCGCATGGACGGATGGGTGGAAGGGTGGAAGGGTGGAAGGGTGGAAGAGTGGAAGAGTGGAAGAGTGGAAGAGTGGAAGAGTGGAAGAGTGGAAGAGTGGAAGAGTGGAAGAGTGGAAGAGTGGTGGGTGTCTGGACGAGTGTGCGCATGAAATCCCGAGTTTTTAACTGACCAAATTTTCAGAGATGTCATGATGCGTGATAAGACGCGTGATGCTTTGCATCGTATATTATTTGGATGGGTCCCCGCCAAGTCCTCTTGACTTCCCTACTCTCTGTTTGCTGTACTGTATATCCGCTGGCTGGTTTTTGTTCATGTTCATGTTCATGTTCTTGTCCATGTTCTTGTTCTGGTTTGCCAACATCAACACCAACATCAACACCAACACGAACGTCAACGTCAATGTCAACACCATGGTTCTAGCGTCGCCCAGGCTCTCCCCCTTCTTTCCCGCTTTGACCAAGATGCAGGATCCAAGCATAGACCAGTGGGAAAGCACTCGATGCAGAACGCGAGAGACCACTGATCTTCTGAATCCTGTGTGGCGAGTAGCGACGGGTATTCGGGCTGGAACATACAGTATCAGGCAGGGATCCTTCTTCCGAAGAGCACACTGAACATATGTACAGTTCGGGGAGGGGAGAAGGATACCGTGACCTCGGAAGACTTATGAGATGGGGCCACTGAGCCTGAGAAGTGTCTCCGAACCACATACTTTACTGTGGTATGAGGGTGTTTACAGATTCACCGTTCACCGCTCCTTCAAAGCAGAGACTCCAGCTGGTATTCATGGTACCGTAAGTTCGTTCAATTACACCAGAGGAGAAATATACACAAGGGCAGAATTGTACCATTGCAAGGCATTCCCACACCAAACACTGATCGAAAGCCGCATTGACTCATTGAGTTGCACATGTCCCTCGTAATCGACCGTTATAATGTCACCAAAGTGCTACCCCCTAACCCACTTCGACCAGCAGAGTAGAGTGGCGTCGCGCCAATCTCCTTCAGCCGTGATCTTGGGTCGACCATCTCCTGGTTCGTGAACCAAAGGGGCGTCCAGAGCTGCCGCCGTGTCGACAGGACTCAACGTCACTTTACCCCTCAGACGCCAGAAGCCCCAGAAGGTAGGCGTGATCATCAGGACGATAACAGTAGTGACTGCCAATGAGCCTGCCCAATAGCGATAGAGAACCTTGTATCGCAGTACTGGCGCGGTGCGTTTCCCCAGGCACCGTCTGATAGGGAGGAAAGAAATCAGGTGGAGTCATATAGTATTCGGACTCGTTATTGAAAAACGCTAGCCATGAACATGAGGTTCCTGAGCCGATCGCGCATTTCGTCCTCAATGACAGTGTGATCGTCGTCCTGCATGTAGTAGAGGGTGTTGTTGCAGAATTAGGGGTCCGAGAGCGAAGTAGGGCCGTAGTCGTCAGGGTTTGGATCGTACATGATCTTGGCCATCTCTAGTAATGCAGTCTCAGCGTGCCTGCCAGACGCATTTATGCTCCACATGCTTCCATCCCAGGTCCACTCCATCTCCGCATTGAACACCGTCTGCTGGTAATGCAACACGCCACCGAATGTGCTAGAGCCGAGGTCAATATCGGATGCTGATTTCAGATCGGACACAAATGTGTCATTGTCGTAGGTGCTGTTGACATTGAGGCTGACAAGGTTGAAGCCGGGATTCCAATCCTTTTTCTTCTTAAGAATAGCATGGTCTCCAAGCCGATCGGCAGGGAATAGGGCGAATGGATATGAAATCCGTGCTGCTCGGAATGTACAGTTGCGCACAAGATACTGGGAGTCGCAATCAGCGAGATATTTGAGCACGTTGGGTTAATTGAAGACATTGGTTGTTTCGACATCCCAGTCGATGCGAGTGGAGAAGACAGTACGGGTTAGGGTCTGGTTGGGATGATCTTTCGGGTCCATGTTGTAAGGCACACATGAAGTGGCGCAGCTGGGCCAGAAGCCAGGGGCGACAACCCTGCCAGTACACGTGCCTGAAGCATCCCAGCCTCCGCACAGCCCTGGGTCAGGATCGTCCGCATAGTTCAGGCATGTGTCGTCCCAGTAAGTGCCCCTGTCACCATCAATCAGCTGCACCGCCTCGCCAAACACATCACCATAACGACTGAACGAGCCTCCAGAGAGGTAGGCGGAGAATCTGGTTGGCTACTCGTTCACCATGCCGACATTGATTGGGATGTCAGTAGTACTGAGATAACTAGGTACGGTGGTGATGGCGTTCTGCAGCAGAAAGCCAGCAGACCAGTCAGCGAATCATCCTTTGCTGGGTTTTGAAGAACCAAGCTGTGGTCACCCCCTCTGAAAGTGCAATGTGGAGGAGCACGCTGTTGCCAGAGAGAAGGGCGGACAGCCATGACGCGGGCTTCAATATGATTCCTCCTTCTGCACGTCGCCGTTGACGACGTTGAGCACGATCCAGGAGAACAAGATTGTCATTCCAGAGAGGATCATGGCGCAAAGATCCAGCCACGGGACATATTGTGCCTTGGCCACATCTTGTATGTTGACCTCGCCGTTGTCTGCGGACCAGGGGAAGAATCCTGCTGCCCAGATGCGCGTTCCATTGAGCATACGATGGGCAATGGATGGTCTCTTTTCTTCTTGGCTATGTTCACTCACAGGCTGAGAGGTTACCGTAACAGTCTCGTCTACACCCATATCGACAGTCGATGTAGAGGCAGAGACTTGGAGCTAGAGTCGCTTACCACGGAACAAAGGATGGGAAGCGCAAGTACTCCGTCGAGGCTCTGGGATCTCGGACTTCATGACAACTTTATGCCAACATTCAGGAGCGTCTGGGAGAGCCTGCAGCACCGTGGCTGGCTGCAACTACCTGGCAGGCTAGCCAGCAAATGGACCATTGTCCCTCCGTCGCCGCCTGGTCCAGTACTCACGTTTCGCTCATGACGCATCGTAGCGACCAGTGTTGACGTTCTTCCAAGAAACACAACGGACATTCAGCCATTGTTGTCGAATCGAGGCCAGGTGACGTTCAGCTTGATGGCTGGCTGAGCCGGGTCGCAGCTTGACGCGAGAACGTGGCCAGCTGTTGAAAGTCGCTTACACAAGGCGCACGGCTGATCATTGTGGGTGGATGAATCAAGTGAGCTGCCCCGTTCGGGCACCCTTCATGCAAGCCACCTCAGGTGCTAATGGAAGAATCTGTCGGACGAGCTTCATCAGGGACCCGATGCGAGGCAAAAGTACGCAGCACAGACGAGGTCGGAAGGGATCTCCTGAAGGTCGATAAGAGGAAGTGAGGGCTGAAGGGGATGCGATTTGCCCGGTTACTACTGTAAGAAGAAAGTCCGTTGCCCTTTGGGAAGGGAACCAAGGGACCGCACGGAGGATGGAGGGGTAGAAGCCGCAAGGCTGAACAGTGGCAGAGACGAGGCTGAACGGTCGGCCACGAACGGAGATGGGCGTCCTCAAAAGCACGATAGCAGAAACACGGTTGGCATTGTTTTTGCAGCCTTCTCGATGACTGCTCTGTCCGCAGAAGTTGCAATTTGATGATACTCATGATTGACGAGGTTTGACAGGCGTTCGCTGGTGTTGATAGTCAGCGCGACTAGAAATGATAGACTGAGAACGTGGGCGCATCTGAAATAGCAAACGGCGTATACTCTACAGCTTCATTACTCTATCCTGAACGCTTCGACCACACAGGGGAACTGCATCGCTCTTGTAGGTACCTACCTGGCTCGATTCTATACAGCCGCATCGCAGTCACAGTGAGCGCACACTGGGCGAATTGACCATGGGCGAATACACGGCTTTCTT
Source organism: Cladophialophora carrionii CBS 160.54 (assembly GCF_000365165.1). Lineage (NCBI taxonomy): Eukaryota > Fungi > Ascomycota > Eurotiomycetes > Chaetothyriales > Herpotrichiellaceae > Cladophialophora > Cladophialophora carrionii. Next base: position 1,848,481 of record NW_008481828.1, read on the forward strand.
CTATGGTAGGTTTCCCTGGCCGTGTGAACTTGATCTGGACTGACCAGATGGCGATAGGGACGCTCATGGCCCCGGGTGTCCTCCACCGTGTCATTCACGGCACACACACCCCTGAAAAGTGGCAACAAGACCTCATCACCGTGCGGCCCGCAATGCTGCAGCACTACCGTCGGCATAAAGTCCGGCATGCAGATTATCCTGCCATCATCCCCCACAAAGGCTCGCGAGTGAGGGGGAGTGTAGTGACGGGACTGAACGAGCAGGACATACGTCGGTTGGACATCTTCGAGGGCTCGATGTATAAGAGAGATGTGGTTAAAGTACAAGCCTTGAAGGACGTTGCGCTGGACCAAGCTGCCCCGGAAGACGAAGAGAAGGAGCCCGAGGTGGCAGAGGAAGTCGAGGCACAAACATACGTGTGGCTTGAGGACGTTGAAGAGACGTTGGACCCCAACGAGTGGGACTTTGCGGCATTCAAGCGAGACAAGATGCGTGCGTGGATGGGAATCGAAGATGATAACAGTGTCGAGGTGGACGAGGGTTTCGCCGACGTGGACGCTGCCGCCGCTGCTTGGGATGAGGCTGATCAGAGAGAGAAAGGACCAGAGCGGAATGGCACTACAAAGAAGGGACACGATCCGATGGGTGGCAGAGGTGCAAATGGACATATCACACGGCAATTGGAGGACGAGACCTTGCGGTGAAGAATAGAAAGGAGAATTGACATTAGACAAGTATTTTCGTAGCCCATGCTAAGCTGTCAAGAAAGCACGCTATACACACCAACCCACGAGCAAAGCACCCGAAGCAGGAATTGCCGGAACCCTTGCCTCATCCCTCGCAACGCACCCTCGTCCGATTGAAGAATGTGAACGTCTAGCGACGACCATGGCTCCTCACCGCGCTGCCCTGCATTTGCTCCAGTTCTTGCTCGAGTTGCTTGATCGCAGCATGAGTAGCCTCTAGATCTTTGTTGAGACGATCTCTTTCGCCGATCAACTTGTGCTCCCAGGCTCGGAAGCGCTGTTCCTCCACCTTGACCTGCTCAGTGAACCTCTTCCGGAGAGCCTCTTCCTCTTCCTTGAACTTGGGATTGTCCAGTTTTCTTGGTCGGGCCTCGCCAAATTTCCTCGTCTCCATCTGCTGAGCACGGTAGGCTTCGTAGTGATTCTCCTCGGTGGTGTGAATGAGATCGAGCATGTGAGTGCGGATGAGGATGGATCGCAGCTTCTTGAAGTCGCAGTGTTCCTCGTTCTCCACCTCCGCGACACCCCAAGCATATTGTCTGCCCTTGACGATGCGGCCGTCCGAGGTCTTGACATCCTTTTCGCTACCAATCACGGCAAATGGCATGGCGGCCATAAGCGCGCGGGCGTGTTGTGCAGCAGCCTCGTCGTCGTCCTCGATGGGTGGCTGGTAGATCTTGATGCCTTGAGCTTCGATGACATTTCGAATGCGGTGCTTGAATCGAGCCAGATCGGCAGGAGACAGGGTATCAGCCTTGGCAACAACGGGGATCAGGTTGACACGTGTGCACAATCGCTTCATGACCTCAATGTCAAGAGGCTTCAGGGTGTGGCCGGTAGGACGGATGAAGTAGAGGCAGGCATGGACACGAAGGTCGATCTTGTCATTGCGCTTAGGTTGCTGTTCCTGCAACATGTACGATTCGTGTTGGTCGTCAAGGAACTCGATGATGGGCATCCAGGAGTCGCGGTTGTTGACATAGTCGCCGAAGCCAGGTGTGTCAATGACTGTGAGACGGACTGCAACATGTGAGTGATGGTCCAACTTTGCGCTGGTGATATGTACCTTTGAAGAATTTCTCTTCCAATTCAGCCTTGGTGATCTCGATCTCGACCGTCTTGTCCACCTGCTTTGCATGTCGTCTCTTGTGGTCTTGATAGTTCTTGATGGTTGTGGAAAATAAGGTGTTGATGAAGGTAGTCTTGCCCAGGCCCGACTCGCCAGCGACCTAGCACGATGGAAATGAGTAATCGCGACGCGCTCTGAGGGTACACAAGATCTTACCATGATGGTGAAGGCGGCTCCTCTCTTTGCGACAATCTTGTGTCGCTGGTTGGGCAGATTGGCAATGCCAATGGGCGACGGGGACTCTGCTGCTGGAGGGGCCATCTCGACCACAGAACTCGAAAGCAATTAGACGGCGGTTGCGACGAGCACAAGATGCAATGTAAGAGAGTTTGAAGAAGTGAGGTGGAGGTAGGTGAGTAAGTGAGTGAGTGAGTGCCAGCGTTATTAGGGGTTTCCTCAATTGACTCAAACCACAAAAAGTGCAGAAGTCGCGCTCCTGAAACGCCAACGTTCCTTGGTGCCTTCCCCACAACCTTAAAAAGCCGCCTTGCCACAAATGCACTAGTGTCGGAGAAAAGAAAGATCGCCCCGACAACTTTTTTCCAGGGCGCAGTTTGAATATTGCGTCCAACTTGCGCCAAGTTGGATCGTACAGCCATGGTAGGATGAAGACGGAATTCAAGGTAAGTAGGAGGCCCTCCACAGCTACGTCAAGTACTCTAACACGTTGGACAGTTCTCTAACCTCCTGGGCACAGTCTATGGCCGAGGGAATCTGGTCTTTACACCCGATGGCAACTCGCTCCTCTCGCCCGTGGGCAATCGAGTGACGGTGTTCAACCTCACGAAGAATACCAGCTATACTCTCCCCTTTTCGCATCGTCAGAATATCACTCACCTGGATCTTACGCCTGATGGCAACCTCCTCCTGACCATTGACGAGAGTGGCCGAGCAATCTTGTCCATCTTCCCGAGACGACTCGCAATCTACCATTTCTCATTCAAGTCTCCAGTCGCCTCGTTAGCCTTCTCACCGGATGGTCGTCACTTTGTTGTTGGGATAGGGCGCAAGATACAAGCATGGAGGACCCCTACCACACCTGGCCAAGGCACGGACGGTGACCTTGACTTTGCGCCTTTCGTCCTGCACCGAGAGTACGGCGGTCATTTTGATGAAATCAGACATTTGAGCTGGTCAGGCGATTCTCGTTTCTTCCTCAGTGCTTCCAAGGATCTGACAGCTCGAATATGGAGTCTGGACCCAGAAGAGGGTTTCGAGCCGACTGTGCTCTCTGGACACCGCCAGCAGGTCCGAAATGTCTGGTTTTCCGCCGACCAGGAATCAATATACACCGTGGGCGAAGACGGGGCTTTGTTCCGCTGGGGATACCAATCGAGCCAACCAGAGAATGACGAAGACTCGACCGACCCTTCCGATGAGAGGTGGCGGATTGTGCAGCGGGAATATTTCATGCAGAACGCCAAACTAAGATGTGCTTGCTACCATCCCTCGACCAATCTACTGACAGTATGCTTTGATAATGGCCTATTCTCGCTGTACGAGATTCCATCTTGCTCCAACATTCACAGTCTCTCGATGGCATCCTCGCGCATCTCGGCGGTAGCTGTCAACCAAACAGGAGAATGGTTGGCTTTCGGCTCTTCCCAAACCGGCCAGTTACTTGTATGGGAGCACGCCTCGGAGTCCAACATCCTTAAGCAATCCTCACACCTCGATGCCATGACCACTCTTACTTATTCTCCTGACTCTACCCGCATCATCACTGGAGCCGACGATGGCCTCATCAAAATCTGGGATGTCTCTTCTGGCTTCCATATAGCAACATTCACCGAACACACCTCTGCGGTGACGGCGTCCGCTTACTCCAGGAGAGGCAACATCCTCTTCACTTCGTCTCTGGATGGATCTGTGCGAGCATGGGACATGCTCAGGTACCGTAACTTCAGGACTTTCACGGCTCCTCAGAGACTGTCCTTCTCCTGTCTCGCAATTGACTCATCCGCAGAGGTGGTTTGCGCCGCATCCCATGATTCTTTCGACATTCATCTGTGGTCGGTGCAGACAGGAGCTCTCCTCGACCAGCTCGCCGGACACGAGGGCCCGATCTCAACACTTGCGTTTACTCCTGATGGACGATACCTCATCTCCGGTTCATGGGATCATACCATTCGGATATGGTCCGTCTTTGACCGGTCCCAGACTTCTGAGTCATTGCAACTCATGTCCGACCTCTTGTGCATTGCCATCCGACCCGATTCAGCACAGATTGCCGCCTCTACTCTCGACGGCGCTATCACGTTCTGGAACCTCAACACCTCCATTCAAGAGTCTGGCGTCGATGGTCGTCGCGACGTCAGTGGAGGACGTACCTTGACTTCGCGCCGCACGGCAGCATCCACTCCCGGGACAAAATCGTTCAACTCAATCACCTACTCTGCAGATGGCAGCTGTCTCCTTGCTGCCGGGAATAGCAAGTACATCTGTCTGTACTCCGTTAGCACTTTGACCTTGATCAAGAAATTTACCGTTTCGGTCAACATGAGCTTGGATGGGACACAGGAGTTCCTCAACTCCGCCGCTATAATGTCGAATGGCTTGCCGAACGGTATGATCGACACAGAAGGGGAGGCCAGCGATCTCGAAGATCGGATCGATCGCAGTTTGCCTGGGGTAAAACGTGGCAGAGATGCAACGTCCAGGACCCTGAGACCAGAGGTGAGGGTGACCGATCTCGAATTTGCACCGACTGGGAGGAGCTTCTGTGCAGCGAGTACGGAAGGACTGTTGATCTACAGCTTGGACGACGTTGGGGCCGACGACTTTGACCCGTTCGATCTTGACATCGAGGTCACGCCCCAGAACATTCGAGCTCTTCTTGCACAAGCCGAGCCGGAGACTCTCAAGGCTCTGGTTATGGCATTCAGGCTGAACGACAAGACGTTGCTGAGGCAAACCTACGAATCTGTGCCCTTTGAGACCATCCCCTTAGTTGTGCGCGAACTACCACGGGTGTACCTAGGCCGGCTATTGATGCTTGTCGCGCAGCAAATGGAGAATAGTCCTCACCTGGAATTCGCACTGCGTTGGCTCGGGGAAATATTGAGCGTCCATGGTCGATACGTCAAAGAGAAACAAGCTGATTTTGCAGCCGAGCTTCGTGGCGTTCTTCGAGGCGTCGACGGTATAGGCAGGACAGTCCGAAGTCTCAGTGAGCGGAACGCTTTTGAGATCGAGTTCCTGTGTCATGGCCCTGATGGCCAAGGTGATGTTGCTCCACATTGGTTGGGCGAAGGCGACCATCCAAAAACCAATGGCATCACGAATGGTGATGGTGGCGAACAGGAATGGATTGGACTGGACTGAGGACAAACGAACCTTACGCTGTCCATCTGCAGTGACGGTGGATGGAAACTCTACTGCCTGTGTGTCTCAGAGTGAAAGGTACCTCACATCCACTTGACCTTCACTCCACTTTCAAATCACTCCAAGGTCTGCAATCAAAACATCATCCGAAGCTCCGCGCGTAACTCGTGTCCCCACTACCCAAATGGCACGAATTCCTCCCACCCGCACTACGTCTTTCGGAACTATGATGGAATCAAGTCGCTTTTCAGAGTGCGACATCCGGCGAGTCGTGACAGAAATTGCCTGAAGCCTTGACACGAAATCCGAGGCCAAAGCTACGGATGCCTCCGAGCAACAAGTAGCGCTCGGGAACCAGGAGCCAAGAAATTTCCGTCCTCATGGGCTCATCAATTACTGCCAGTGGTGCGGCTGGAGCGACTACAAGGAAAACATGGCAAGACACCTCGGGAGTTGTGCTTGGAAGAAGGCAGGACATTCTGTGCCGACCTACTGGGACTATGCTGACAGGCTTTTGCAGCCTTGAGGCGTGAACGTGCTCGTTTACAGGTATGCCTTGAACGATTCTAGTAGGAAGAAAGCCCATGTCAGTGTGACAATGCTGACCGAGATTTGCAGGCACAAAGATAACGATCGACACTGCGAGACACCTCTCCCTCGAAGTGTCTGCAACTCTTGCACCATTACTTGACTAGTACCTGCTAGCAAGCACAAGAAAGGGCGAACATCTAAATAAGCAAGAGTCAGACAGCAAAACATGGCTGCAGGATTCGGTGGCCTCATGGAAAAGAATGGGCGCCATGACAGCGTATCCACAACAGTGTCAGGACCCGCGCGTGCGAGCTTCCGCTACATTCGAGTAGTACACGATCGATAGTGAAGCTGTTATTGAACGTCGAAAGAATATCGGACGTTGTGCACGGCCCACTCGACTAGCAATGTGGCTCCGGATTGCTGGTGAATCGCAATGGTGGATCTGCAGAAGAACTGCTCTGTACAGATGACATTACCGAGACAGCACCGTGCTGCATCGTTAAGACATACGTAGTAGTAGGGTATTCTACATGTACCTTGGAGCCTGCCACTTTCCAGGACAACCGTCAGTATGAGTTCTCAGTATTCCATGCCCAGAGCTGTGCTCACATGGTGCCTCCACTGTCGTATCTGATCGTGTAGAACTACTCCAGCGTAGTCCTGGAGCGTCAGAACAGTGGCGTTGCCGTCCCATGAATGCTATTCACACACATTACACAGCCAAGAGCAGCGCCTGACTACCTTTCCAATAGACCATCTTGCGTGAGCACAGAGCGAAATCTTCATGCTTCTCGCTCTTGTCGAGGCTGTTGCCCCTTTTCGCCCATGGACCCGGGATGGCGCTAGTGCCTTGGCATCAAAGTCCTTTTCTTTCCTCGAGCGACGCGGAGTGTCGGTCCCTCAAACCGTTGTAGACGACTCAAAAGATCGTAGCTGTGGAGACTGAACGTTCGAGAAGAACCCTGTCAGTGCAATTGCGGATGACAGCAACAAGACTGTTAAAAAAAAGGACCATGACGCATTTTTCGAGGCACCGACCAGGCGGGCTTCGCCTGCCCCTCGACCCAGCGTGGAAGTCGGAAGACGAGTACGTTCAGTCGGTGCTCACCTTTGCAACGACCTCAGATCTCTTCCGCAATCTCTGTGGCGGAGTACATATTCTGGACTTTCTCACGCGGGAACCCGATCTCTACACCACCGTGCTGCCGCAAGAATGGCGCGACTGGTTCGAGCGGGTCGACATTGATCGGGTCCTCGATCTACTCATGCGCGATGATCTAGCCAGGTACTCGGATCGCAAGTCAGAAAACTCAGACACCACAACGCCACATCCTCCAGCCAGTCTGATAGACTATATCTGCACGATCAGAAAACATAACCTCAAACGGACATTCACGCCACCCTCGGAGAACATCTCAGAACTACCACCGCATGTCGCCGTGGGTATGAAGACCAAGAAGGCGCACGAAGTGACGAACGTTGCTGCGTACGTGGGTCAACTGTGCGATGAACTCTCCTCGCAACATCCGGACCAGGAACCCCTGACTGTGGTTGATTTTGGATCCGGCCAGAATTACCTGGGCCGGACACTCGCTTCGCCGCCGTACAATAAGCAGGTCGTTGCGATTGAGAAACGGCACCACAATATCACCGGCGCGAAGAGCATGGACGTGCACGCGAAACTGGCAAAGAAGGAAAAAGTCATGCGGAACAAGAAGGAGTGGAAACGCCAGCTTGGGCTCGGCAACGGAAATCAGAACGGGACCAAGAATGTGACACTGGAGCCGCCGCCGTTACCGGTTGAGGATACGCGTTCAAAGTCTCCCTCAGAGAAAGTGTCTACTGCTACGGCACCAGATCCTTCCCTGACAGAGGCGAAAATTGTGGGCATCGAAATTGAAGAAGGGAAAGGCAGCATGACGTACATTGAGCATGACATTCAAGATGGATACCTGGAGGACGTTATCTATCCTGCGACTCCCAGGTCGGCCCGCCAACCACAAGCACCACAAGACCAAGCACAAGGACAGGCAGATTGTTGTTCAGCACCGACGAGACGCGAAAGCGACGGGGACGACCAAGAATCCTCAGACGGCAGGATGGAGATAATCCCGCCGTCCTTGCAAAAACACCCGCCCTCGATAGTGATCTCGCTACACTCGTGCGGCAACCTCACGCACCACGCGCTGCGCTCGCTCGTGCTCACGCCGTCCATCCGCGCCTGCGCCGTCATCGGCTGCTGCTACAACCTACTCACCGAACGCCTCGGCCCAGTCACGTACAAACTGCCACAACTCCGCCCGAACCACCCGCGCCTGGCCGCGACAGGCGGCGCATACGACCCGCACGGCTTCCCCATGTCCAAGACGCTCGAGGATTTCGTGCCACCAAAAGATCCCGAGGCTGTGGCTGTCGCCGTGGCTGGCGTCAGACTCAACATCACGGCGCGCATGATGGCCGTCCAGGCGCCCTACAACTGGGGCCCACTCGACAGCGAAATGTTCTTCCGCCGGCACTTCTACCGCACGCTGCTCCAGAAGATCTTATTGGACGTGGGCGTGGTCAAGCAATGTCCCGACCCGGGCATGCCCAGCCAGGTCGCCGGCGGGAGCATCACGGGCCGCGACGACCAAGGCACGCCCCTGATCGTGGGATCGCTGCGCAAGGCCTGTTTCGTCACGTTCCGCGCCTACGTGCGTGGGGCGCTGGCCAAGTTGCGCGCCGACCCTGTCGATGGCGACATGGTGGCGCAGCTCACGCGCGATCTGACGGACGAGAATGTTGAAGCGTATGAAGCCCGCTACGCCTATGCCAAGAAGAATCTCGCGGTCATTTGGAGTCTCATGGCGTTTAGCGCGGGCGTGGTCGAGAGCATCATCGTTGTGGACCGCTGGTTGTTTCTCCGGGAGCAGGAGTGTGTGCGTGATGCCTGGGTCGATGTCGTCTTTGACTATGCTTTGAGTCCGAGGAATTTTGTCGTCGTTGGAGTCAAGAAGGGGGAGGATGGAAGACTGAGTTAGGGGGTTGGCGTGGAGCGGTCTAGATGAGACTATGCCATGCCATACAGTACTATTCTATCGTGGATACTGCTCGTATGCGTATTGTATACCTATGTATATGCTGAAGCGTTCTATGCAACTGACTGACTGGCTGGCTGGCTGGCTGACCGACTGCCGGTGTCTAGGATGGCATGAAAACTAGAATCTATTTGTGTCCTTCTCTCGATATGATTTCCCAGCATATGCTTCGTCCGAGCCCTCTCCCGCGGCATGAGATACGGAAGACATGAGCGTCGAAGTGTATGTGCCGATGACTGCGGTCCTGTTGGGAGGCGCCACAACTTGACCACGTTGAAGTCCCAGATTCCTCCCGACGCGGTGCCACCTATGATGACTCCTCTTCTGGTGAGTGAGAAGGCCTAGGCGGCACCAAAGCTCTCCCACTACCTCACAACTTCGTGATCGGCGTCACGCCCTCCAAGAAGCCGCCCTTGACCACCGCCGAAATCAGCTGGTTGGCAATGGCCGTCGGAGGAGGCAACCTTAGATTCCCTTCCTTGTACCCCTCTGGCGCCGGGTCTCCTAACCCACTGGTCCCATTCGCCAACGCCTCCTGGATTTCCTCCAGTGTGAACCACTTGGCGATTTCCAACTCCGGGTCGAATTCCAGTCTAATCTCCTCGTCCTCGGGGGAGGCGGCCTGCGCGATCGCACCGATCATCAGATTCGCTGGGTATGGCCAGGGTTGCGTCGAATGAACCAGTACGCGCGACAGTTTGACGCCGGATTCTTCCCAGACCTCGCGCCGGACCGCGTCTTCAACGGATTCGGCGGGTTCAATGAATCCCGCGAGCGTGGAGAACCAGTGCGGCGGCCACCGTTTCTGGCGACCTAGGAGGAGACGCTTGCTGTCGTGGCTGAGCACCGCCACGATGATGGTAGGGTCGGTCCGAGGGAATGTGAGATTTGACAGCGTGGTCCGCGTCGAACAAGGTTCTCGCTCTTGCAGTGTCTCGGCCTTGTCTTTCGGTGGACAGACTCGTTTGGCTCCGCCGTGGACGGAAAAGGTCTTGTGCCCGCACGTGCCGCAGAACGTGTTGCGGAAGTTCCAGTCCAGGTAGTGCCGGCCCTGTGCGTACTCGGCGGCTGGTTGCGAATTAGTGTCGAGTGATCCGCCGGGGAGACGTATATCAAACTCACCGACATCAGCGGGGAAACTCATGGCTCTCATGCCTTCACTGAACTTCAACCCGGACGCTACGAACGTGTCGCTCAATTCCTTGGCCTCCTTCTCGAACGTCTTCTTGGGCGTGATGTCCACGGCCCAATGCGGCGCTCCCGTGAAATTCTTGTACGAGTATCCATCCTTGACTTTTTCGTCTAGGCCCAAAAACACCAACTGAGGGTAATCTATCCGCGAGTCAAAGTCGTCTACTATTTCCTTCTCGGTTCTGTCGAACGGATTCGTAGGGAGAAGCGACTTGAGGTCATCTAATGCGGCGTAATGGATTTCGGTCGGCGATTTTATCAGGGGGGACAGCGTCTTGAAGACGAGGAATCTCGCGGAAGGGTGGGAGAATGCGCCGGCAAGAAAGGTGTTGTCGTCGCGCAGAAAGGACACTCGGTTGATGGGCGAGCCTGGTCTAGTCAATGCTTCTGGGTCTGAATGATTGTGCCACTGCACGCACCTCCAAAGTAGTTCGTCACCTCTTTACCGAACTTTCGACCCAGCGCAGAATCTTGGTCGAGATGCGCGGGATGCGGCAGCTCGGGCTGGGGAGGGGCAGGCATTTTGGTGATTTCGTTGATGATGTGTGGAGCACGAACAGCTGAGTGGGCGAGTCTACGCGCGAAGCAACGGGAAAGAAGTCTAGAATGTGTCCATACAGCGGTTTTGATCATCAACCTTGGAACGAGATTGGTGATACAGGTCGACTGGGAGGATGAGAAATTCAAAACCGCCCCAAAGCCGTACTTGTGGAGTCCTGCCTGGACGATGTACCTGGTTCAGATTGTGTGCTTCTCCGTGCTTCAATCACAACCCCTCGATTACATGATCGCAGCAATTGGGATTCTGAGCCTCGGGAGTGCCACAAGACGTCAAAATCCACTGCGTTATCGGAAGTGACTTGGTAGTGAAGGTGAGGGGATCTATAAATACCCCGCACCGGCGTTGGTCGCGGATGTTCCTCCGCTCCACCCGTGACCTCACGCCTGGGCTCAACATCACGTGGCCTTGGCGGGACCTCCTTTTGATCTCCCTGTTCAGGTTGCCTCCTCTGACAAACATGTACGAACAAGATACAACATCTCAGGATCGCCTATACAAGGGGACTCGACTGATTAGAATCTACTGGTACAGGCTTCACTGCTTCTCGGATCGCTGCACAAGTGGCAGCTCCTTATCGCTGTGGAAACATAGGTTAATTTCGAAATGGAATGTCATGACTGACCGCAACCTGAAGGAGCTGCCACGGACTATATTGAGGCATGGCTCATGTTACACGCCCACACTTACGATATTCCTCTTCGAAGTATTCCAACGCTCGCTCGGCTCCTATACGATTAGGATGATCAGGGTCAAGTCCCCGTCTGGAAGTCTCCACGACATGCCTCATCATCTCCAAAGCCGGAAAGTGCTGACCGAGTTCCCATAAGCAAAGGGCCAGATTGTGCTCAAACGCCAGTCGCCGGGTATTGTCCTCTGGCAATGTCTGCTGGATCCGCACCACCTCCTCCAGCAGCTTGATTGCCCTCTCAGTCTGTCCATTCGCCCTATACAATCGTGCCAACTCATGCTCCGACGCCAGCCGAGCTGGACCGTCCTCCGCTAGTGTCTGCTCAATCCGCACTACCTCTTCCAGTAGCCGCACCGCATCTTTGATCTGTCCATTCGCCTCATACGCTCGTGCCAACTCGTGCTGTGATGCCAGTCGAGCTGACTCGTCCTCCGGCAGGGTCTGCTCAATCCGTACCACCTCTTCCAGTAGCTGCATCGCATCCTTGACCCGTCCATTCGCCTTATATGCTCCAGCTAGCGTATGCTGCGACACCAGTCGAAGTGGATGACCCGAGTTAGTTAAGCCAAAAAGCATCGCCACGAGAAACCAGGAGCGTGACCTACAGCGGCCGGACGCGCTGCGTAAGCTGTAAGCTGATCTCGCTCTTACCCTGGCCATTAAGGCCCGCGATAACTACACGACATTGATTGCTATCCCAGCTATACTGTACCGTGGCGCGGACAGTCCTTTCCAGCTTATTAAGCATGTCTCTTCTCCCTGTGAATAAGGTGTTGGGCGAGCGAGACACTACTTAATATACGTTGCCACTCGCTGGGCTATTGCCTGGCTAGGTCAGCAACTCGCAAGCTACAAATAGGATGACGAGCGAAGATTTACCTCTCAGAGATTTGTTGATGTCTTCCTTGAGTCGGGTAAATGCATACTCCTCTTCACCGTAGATCGGAGGTATAAACACACCCGAAGATCCCAAGTAGACAGTACGCCTTGTCCTCCTGCTTCTTGGTGTCCCGGTTTTCTGCCCACCGCAAACGGTCGTCCACGCTGAATTGAGACAAGGCGGCACCGCGCAGAGCCGTGGTCGGAATATCCGTAATCTCGTGGATCAGGTGTTCAAGCGCCTTCTTATCACCCAGTCGCTGTTCTTCTCGCGAGAAGAACTCGACCGACGTAGGAGCTAGAAGCTCTTGAAGAGTCCAGCCGCGTTGAAACTACCTGCTTTCGCGAAAATCTTGCTGCCACGTCTGGCGAGAGTCGCCGTCTCCGCTGAGCGATGACACATCTACTAGATAGACGTAGCATTTGTCCGCGTTGCGGTACCAGCGAAACATCGAGTTAATCGCCTCGGAGTATTCAGTAAGGTTGGCTTTATTGATGCAGCATGTATCCACCCAGAAATGTGTCAGATTATCCTTTTTAGCTTGTTCGCCACAGAACCAGATCTTAGCGGCCCCAGCCTTATTCTTCCATGAATCACTTCTGAGGTCGACGAAACTGACCTCGTCTTTATCGTCTCCCCAAGTGTGAGAGAGGATGGCGTAGGCGGGAAGGTTGTCATGGAGGTCTTCGGTAAGGGCTGAGTCCACCTGGACCGTCAGTCTTCAAAAGGCGCATCGTGTTGGTTCGTTCTTGGACCGCAGCAAGGGAATGTTCGCTCCGTAGATGAAGTCACACTAGGTGGTCTCACTCGAGAGCGCCGAATTGCTCGTCGCAACCTCCCGCGAGATGGCTGTTGGGTAGGTGAACTGGCATGGGGAGGCGGGTCTAGCGGTGCCGCTGAGAGAACGGTGATTTCTGGTAGAAGAGGGTGTGTAGTGAATACGGGACGATGATGAGCCCGCGATCGAACGTCTTCGTGAACACTCAGTCCGTCCTGGACGATGGCCGCAATTGGCCCAACGATGGTTCAATGGCATTTTGAAAAAAGGCCATCAGGCTGAAAAGAGGCTCTGTAGTCATCGAAGCGGCCCAGGGCAACACAGCCCGGTGCCTTGTATGTGATGTGCAAGCGAAGGAGGCATAGCCACCCACGTGGTGCCCGACATGTTAGCAAGACAGCCACTTACAGCCCATTCGCCTGTTTGTAGAGGCAGCGCGGGAATGGGAACTTTGTAACCAGTGCAAGTACGAGTTATGGAGGGGAACACCCCGCTTGCCCTTGCTACGCAGGTGTGGGGACGGACTCGGTAAGACTGGTATTGTGGTACAGTAAAGCGCTGGTCACTTTTCAAATGACAGACTGTGACTGAAGAACCCCGGCGTGCCCGGAAGTCATTCCCCGGAATTTCACAGCAGCGCTAAATGCGTCATACCCCGCATTCGAGGTCCTTGAGGTAAGCGTTGGTATAATTTACGTAGGTACCTAGACCACTGCAGGTAGCCCTCAGAAAATACTGTCAGGCGTCTCACTGAACTCTGAATTCATAATGTCCTCCGAATTGGATCACAGTGTCGTGGTCACACAGGCGTGGTGGTTCTAGACGACAAGCAGATACACCGAGTCTATCCCGCCGGCCTCTCTTCTCCTCCTCTGAGTGATATTCGCAGTTGTGGTGGATAGTATGGAAGTATATCCTGTATTTACGCCCTCAAAGGTGAGCTTGTGGCACACGGTCGGCCTGGTATGGACGGGATACCCTGTTCCCATAAGAAGGCGATTGCGGTCTATTTCCTGCCGGGGCAAAGAGGGACCTAAGCTCTGCAATCAACGTATCCTGGAAGTTGCCAAATATCCTACGTTGTGGAGGTTGTTGACCATCCTGCCGCCACCGAACCTCCCATTCTATCTATAGAGGGTCGACACTGGTGGGGCTCGGGACGGAGTCAGGATGTCATATTGATTGGGCCTGAACTTGTCACTGGCACCGCATCGCTCCGTCCATGGTCTTTCCGCTCTGCCTACAGCTCCGCTTGCCCTACCAGACAGAGTGTCCTCGAAAATGTTAGGGATCCCAATGCAATCCTACCATTGTTGTAAGGCAACCTCAGCCGCATTCATGCCCACTCTTAATTCAATAGACGGACCATTTCCAGGCGACGGTCGGTGCGTTCGAGCGCAGTCTCCGCGACTCAAGTGACACAGGAATGGTGGCTACTTGCCACAATCTCCGGCTGATGAGATACATTGGATCGCCCTGTGCCCTTAACAAGGCACTAATGGATATCTAGGCTAGTCCGTCAGATGCTATGCGAATCTTCGCACGCGGCTCATCCGCACGATAGGCGAATCGGCTCACAGCACGTAGTACGGAGTACTCGTAACTTGATCCGTAATCATCTCGAAGTCTCTCCACAGTAAGCAAAGCATCATGAACAAAAGTCATTTTCCACTGCAACGAATGTCCTCGGACATGCCTTGGCAAGGCTAGACAATCAACCACGGCAGATTTCTCTATTCAGCCATTATCCCGACCATGAATAGCCGCATCATCGCCGCCAACGGCATCGGGCCAAGCGTGGGCGAGGATATCAAATCCCGATATCATGTCTAGTCGCGTTCAGTTGACTCGAAAGCGTAACATTTGATGATTCAACTTCAGCGGCGGGACAACCGGATGTATCCATCCGCTGTAACTAATCCTTTTGCACAGCCTACAGACGATACAGACGCAAACTGGAATCCGTCGTGCTTCATCCTCATCACACTTGCCACTGTAGGCGGACTTGACCAAACAAGCACAGCTGCCATGGAGATAAATAAGAAGCGCATTCCCCTGACTCCTAGTTTCTTCTTAACCAGTGACAAGCTTCAGCCTTTCTTTCCGAGTCAGTCTTCAAGATGAGGGCCACCACCGCTGCGCTCCTTCTCACCGCCGCACACTTGACCTCCGCCAGTCCTCTCCAGCATGGAACCGTCCGTCCACGACAAGACTTCCCCTCGGAGTTCCAGCCAGGCCCCGATTCCGGGTACGACGATCCTACCATCGACATCGCCGACCCGTCCTTCGCTACCGCAATAGCAGCTGGGTATCAAGGCCCGTTTGCGTCGTATGAAGAGCACGAGCTTGTCGGACCCGTCGACCTGCTGCGCAACGGACATGTAAACTTTGGTGTCAAGCCGAACTTCACCATGCCCTTGTACCAGGGAACTTCAGCAGCAAACACCACATATTGGTGGGTCATCATCGACTCTTCGGACGAGGGCAACGCCAAACAGCTGGGCCTCAACTTTGCGCCGAAGCTCCGATTCGCGGCCCAAGGCATGACCAGCGATGGTCTCAAAGGTGCTGAACAGCTCGAAGTCGTCAACAACACCGTCTATGGACGACGAGGCATGGTCGACTTCTCACCCGTGCGGAACATCGTCCCGGGTGACGCATCCCCTTTTCCACCCAAGTCGGTCCAGCCCGGCAGCGTAGGCGACCAATACTATACGCCGCTGATCCAACTTACAAATGCTGGTTACGAAGTGTATAATGCTCCGGTGAGATTGGCTCGGGGACCCCGTTTTGTGCTTGGGCCTCCAGCTAACACCAACCTCGCAACAGATCATTGCGGGTGACGTGGACGAAGATTATCTGAACCAGGTACGCCTCTGAGCTGTCCCAGTAGTCGCAGGTTTATTACAACTTGTCTCTGATTTGGTACTAACCACCCGCCTGCGTTTAGTTCTGCGACGGCATCCCGGATAACATGTTGGACGAGTTCCGCAGCAAAGTCCACGATCAAGTGCTTTCGATCTGCCCTCGCGATGAAGTCGTCACGCTGGCCACGGTGCGCGGCTTTTCCTTTTCAAAATCGGTGCTCTACTTGGTCTTTGACGCGTCAGACCCCTTACCCGCCACGCTGGATGGCGGCACATACGCGGAGCGCCTGAGAGCCATCCGCACAGGTGGCGACGACTCTCTTTTCAGCGGCATCGAGCGCTTCTTCGTCAGCACGAATGGGTACACCAACCAGGATCTCCCTCCTGGGGCGCCGAACAACGAGACGCACCATCCCTGGCGACAGGGTTTGAACAGCGCTATTCTCGGAGAAGGAAATCCTTTGAACATACTCGGAGCGATTCCAACTGTTGCTTATGGTATGCCGTGCCGTGTGCTCCTCCTCATTACCTTTACATCGGAGCTCAGCTCTGATCTGTCCTGGTGGTGACCTGCGCTGACCTGTTGTTTCTCAGATTACTCGCCCCTGTGGAACTTCAACCTGTACTCCTGGACAAATTACAGCATCGAGAATGGAATCCGAACCAGGCTGACCGGAGAATTCGAGGTGCTGGGAATGGCGGCTGCCGGCTACGTGACCAACCCGGACGGTTCGCCCCTGAGCGACGCTGGGATTGTCACCAACTGTCCGATCGGCCACCGTTTCCTGTAAGGAGCATCGAGGCACGAACGAAAGGAGTACTTCGCGCCATGTGTCGGTGCTTCGTGTTCTGCTCTTCTGTGGCATGATGGCTCAGGTGTACACAGATTCGACTTGATATTCGATTAATGTACGGAGTATTCCGGAGTCAAATACGGGCCCAAAAGAGCAGAGAGATAGGCAAACGGTAGCAAATCAGAGTCTGAGTGGTTATGAAGTAGGATGCTGACTGAGTTCGGAGGACACGACGCCAGCAGAGGAGTATACACCGACAACCACGCAAGTAAATGTTAATAGGTAATGATAACTAGAGCGTACCTTACTTCCAGGATCAATATACGACGCCCTTGGCGGCGTCACTGCGGAACACAGGCCCCAGATAACCCGTCGCAGGCCCAGCTTGTACACAGGCACGTAGACTGGAGGGCATACAACGTCACAATTCCCTCCGTGGCATAACTTCCTCTTCTCCAGTGACCCAGACCCGAGACTGGGAAGACACAGCCCACAGCCGTGCCTCGCTCCTTGCAAGCAGATCAATGAGAGATAGCTCGACTCTCGACTTTCGATCGAGACTGGCTCCATACATCCCACTGTCGGCCTCAAGCCCAACTGCCAACTGCCAACAGGACGGGATATGGAGCTCTGAATGATGAAGGTCACAGTGTCGTCACAGCGAAAGCTCAGTCTCAAATGTGATAATGAGAGGCCAACGGCAGTTCTAAACGACCAACTTGACGGATCTGCCCGGACAGATAACTTGTACGGGATGACAGAGTGTAGTACTGCCGAAAATTTCTGTCTTGTACATAGCCTACTGTACGGCACTGGGCAGTCTTCGCTGCACAGAGATGCAACAATAAAGGTCAGTTGGCACTTCCTCACGACCGTCAGTCCTGCAGCAGGGCTACTGGACCCCATAAGTCGTGATATCCAGTGTTGACTTGGCGTAGCAGGTCCGCTGCCCGGCGCAGCGACTGCTTCTGTTCCCTGTGGGGTGCATCTTCTGGCTCGTACAATATGAATCTACTGTAGCATGTTTGGGTTCATTCCTCGACCCCTGAAGCCTTTTT
The DNA here is from genome assembly GCF_000365165.1 of Cladophialophora carrionii CBS 160.54. Taxonomy (NCBI): domain Eukaryota; kingdom Fungi; phylum Ascomycota; class Eurotiomycetes; order Chaetothyriales; family Herpotrichiellaceae; genus Cladophialophora; species Cladophialophora carrionii. The sequence goes on from NW_008481828.1 coordinate 1,866,109, forward strand.
ACGTCTCATCCCGTGTGACACCTTTTTCGGCTCATGGAGCATCCGCATGAGATGTGTCACACTGATAGAGAGTGGATGGAAATGTAGGAAGAGTTGAGCACCCACTATCTCACTTGGATGCGTTGAAAACCGAAATGTGAGACGCCACACACAAAACTGTGTATTCCTATCCTAACCCAGCGTCCAACCTCGCAAAACCGCTTCCAATCTCGGGTATTCGAACAACAGCTGCCGTTGAGGCGCCACCCTGTTGTTTTTTGTCATGTTGAAATATCGCCAGAACTCCGCCCTGTGCTGCAGTCATTGCCTCGTGCTATCCTATCGTGTCCCGCTTCATATCATGCCGTCCACTACTTGCCTCGATTCAACAAGCTCAAGAACTCCTCCCTTGTCTTTGCGGAACTCCTCATCGCGCCAAGCATGCAGCTGGTGGTCGTGCTGCTGGACGTCTTCTGGACGCCTCGCATGACCATGCACAAATGGCTTGATTCCATCACCACCGCAACACCTTGCGGTTTCAGCACCTCGGCGATAGCCAAGGCGACTTGCTTGGTCAGGCGTTCCTGCACTTGCAGTCTTCTTGAGAACATCTCAGCCAGCCTCGCCAGTTTCGACAGACCCAGCACGCGTCGGTTGGGAATATACCCTATGTGCATTTTCCCGATGAAAGGAACCATGTGATGTTCACAAAGACTGAACACCTCGATATCCTTGACAATGACCAGTTCGTCGTGATCTTCGTGAAATACAGCACCGTTCACCAGATCTCGCACATTCTCCTCGTACCCCTTGGTGAAGTACATCAGCGCCTTGGCGTATCGCTGCGGGGTGTCCCTCAGCCCCTCGCGGTCGGGATCTTCTCCTATACACTCGAATATGGTCCGCACCGCGTCGGCCAGCTTGTCCAATCGGACCTGGGCTTCCTCGGGGCTTTGTTCTAGGCGTTGTCGCGTGCCGATGCACGGCCAGGACAGACCGTCAAAGTCGATAGCCGGGTTCTGGGTGTAAGGGCTGGCCGGGCGAGAGAGTGTCGAGGCCGGCGGCGTGGGCGGGGCTTCGTCTCTCTCATCCCGAGCGGGCGTATGTAATTGTGACGGACGCTTTGAATCTTGTTGTTCTCGTTCCTGATGTTTTGCCGCGTTCTCCAACCCCAGCCACGATGTGCCCGCGGGCATAGTGGCTTGTTGTGTGGTCTGTGCCTCTGCGGTGAGGTCTATCGTCTTCCGTCGCCCGTAGGTCGACTGTATGGAGGTATGGAGGTTCTCGCGCTCCTGGGCACGAGTTTTGGTGGGCTGCGAGCTCTTTAGGGGGGACGAGCCGTTTAGCAGATAAGGCGGCACCGCAGAACGAGGTTTGGGCTTGAGCGGCGGAGGGGCAGGCGGAGGGGACGCGACGTCGCTGCCACCTGGGGACGGAGGCTTGGGAGAAGAGCTGCTCTGATCCATGGCGGGCTGTCGTCGGGACTATTGCACGAACATGCTTTGAGGATGCAGATATTTGGGAAGGGAGTGGGAGAACAGTCACATATCTTGAAAAGCAAATCTGGAGTTACACGAAAGGCAAAAGGTATTACCGTTGGCTGGTCGTTTTCGTCTCTGCTTCTGGACAAGGGAATTATTACCTGCTTGTGCCATGAGAAAAAAGTCGGGGAGGAAATCGGAATCTTTTTCTCGGCCCTTGCAGCACAGTCAGCGCTGGCCAATGAGAGCATTTCCCTTGCGGGGATTTAAGTGGATTGATATTCTACTTCTTTCACTTCTACTTCATTTCTACCTCACTTCCTGCTCACTTCCTGCTCACCTCGTGATTCACACCCAGCTCATCCCTAGGTTCCGAGGCTTCTTACACTGTCTCGCCTGCGGCCCTTCTAATCGACCGTGCCATCTCTTCGGCCATGCTCATAAATGGGGAATGGCTCGCACTGACAGTTTCAACCTTCATATCAGCTCCTGCTTGTTGCGCAGCCTCAACCATTCCCTTCTGTGCATGTATTGGGATCGCCTCATCCTTCTCGCACAGCAGATACGTGCTGGGAACATGTCTCCAACCAGCATAGGTGACCTTGGAGGCGAAGGTGCGATAACTGTGCGGTTTCAACATGTTCACATACTTCTCCGGCTCCTTGACATCGTTGTAGAAGGTCTCGATGGGCGTTGCTGGTGTGACGGTATCCTGAGCGTCGTTGATTTGAAACCAAGGTAGGGGTTTATTGTTGAGCGCGTCCATCAACGATACACCCTCGGGCAGCGCGAAGGCGCAGCAGAAGTAGATGTGCGATATGCCACCCTTCTTGCCCTCATTCTCTCGCTCAGACTTGACGAACCCTTGTACCGCTTGGTTCCCAATCACCCCGCCATATGAGTGCACAACAAGCACGATGTCTCTCCCTTCGTCTGCAAGCGGTTTGAGGACTCGTTGAATGGCTTCGACGTCGGGCCAGAAGTCCTTGAGTGGCGTTTGTGCGCCCACCGATGCGAGATCCACGCCTCTGGTCTCGTATTCTGCCGCTTGCAGCTCAGCTGTGACAAGGTGAAAGCTGTCGGGCGTGTGCCATGCTCCTGGTACGAAGACGATAACAGGTTTGCTTGACATGTCGCTGTGGTTAGGCGTGTTGCTCTCCTTGTCTTGGTCAATCTGATACGGAGGATGGGGAAAGCCGAATCCGCGTGTTTAACGGAGCTTTCGCGACACCGCAAATCACCGAGGTTATATATTAGTTGATACAGACAGCGATATCTCAGGCCAGCGCACCAAGCATTCCTTGGTACACGTTCATTCGCGCTCTGAATCGGCCCCCCTCATTCCGGCACCCAAGGACGGGTTAATGCATACGACGCATGATTGGCTGTTAAAGACGAAAGTTTCAGCTCATCACTGGGTAAGCCTGCAAAGCGAGGAAGCCAAACTCAATCAGGCGCATCCGCTAGTAATGACTCCGAATCTGAGCTGGAAACCGGACGTGTCGCTGGACCAGACCAACTAAGCGACCCTCTAAGGCTTCGACCTGCTGAGCGCATTACCTCTTCGAGGTCACAGAACGTGATTGCGGACGCCGTTAGTACCCACAGAGGCAAGAAGATCTGCCAAGCTGAAGGTTTCCTGAAAGGGGTGTAGCGCGGCGTAGTGCGTTGATTCTGTATACTGCGATGCTGACTATAAGAGCCAGGACTTGCATGGTTCGATGGGCCTCACGAGTCATACAGTGTCATCCCCAGGTTTGAGGCTCTATCCCGATTACCACATCAGTGATTAGTCGGGGATCAATCAGCACGGCACGGACTGAAGCCGGGGTTAAGAAAGCCAGCGCCGTGATAGCACGCAGCGTATTGCTTACACCGGGCAATGCAGCACCATCGTAGTTAAAAGAGGCCACCCGAGGCGCGCCTGACGAACTCCTCACAAGTACCGTAACGGCATCATCGTTGCGACCCCCGTCAGTGGTTGATCCTCCTCTACCAGAATGATCGTCCCATTTCGGACGTCTCCACAGATGTTGAATTCGTGTCGACCAAGCCGGTAAAACGGCTGTTAATGCGGCACTCGAGAAACTCCACCTGTAGCCAGAAATCTATTTCTTCGCAACCGCGATATATGCCGTCGAATACAGCCCGCCAGCCCCTCTGCCTTGCGGATCGCGTTCCTGTGCAATCCGCAGCATCTCCTTCCCCAGTCTGGCTCTCTCTTCTTCAGTCCACCCCTTCGTTGCCGCAGGGTATGCTCTAGCCACCATATCCGGATCGCCGAGAAAGGGCTCCACAATCGCATCCGTTCTCCTCTCGACGATTTTGATACTCTCCGCCCGGAACCCTGCATTCACCAGGACGTTGCGCAGCGTCTCCTCCTTGGACCACAGCTCGGCCCACGGGGCGTACAAAGTCTCCAGATCCGGCCTGATGATCTTCTGCGCCTCCACGATCGTGTCCATGATACGCCGCTCCTTCCACGTGGTGACAACGGCGGTGCCGCCCGGTTTCAGCGTGCGATATATCTGATCGGCCCCCCTCTGCGGATCGGGCAGGAAGAAGATGCCAAAGTTGGTGATGGAGAGGTCGAACAAGCCGTCGGGTAACGTGAGTTCTTGGCTGTCCATGACTGAGATTTCGACGTTCATCCAGCCATGCCGCGAGGCCTTTTGCTGCATCACCTGCGTCACCGAGGGGACATGGTCTGTCGCGTGGATCTTCTTGGCAGATGTGCCCGTCTGGGAAGCCACCTGCTGGAGGTGCGCCGTCATGAGGCCCGTGCCACAGGCGTTGTCGTGGATGACGATCTCCGACGTCGGTGTGGGGATGAGATGGTCAATTGCGTAGCGTCCCACGTCGCCCGTCAGGAGTCCGACGAGCTCGTCGTACACGTTGGAGAGTTGGTCGAAATGCGTGGCACTGCTGTGGACCGCGGAGCCGCGAGGCTCGTCTGCCATGGTGCTGGATAATGTCTTGTGCGACTGTGTCTACGGGAGTCTTTGATGCTTCAGCTGGCTGGCGATACTAGTAGCCCATATATATAATGTGCTCTCAGCTCCTGGGTCGTCGCCCTGCTCGTCTGCACGTTCAAAGGACTAAGGCGTGGTATATTTCATGTGCCCTTGTTCTGACTCGATCAGTCTGGCTGTCCACAGTGGCCGGAGAAAGGCCGTCAGTGCAGGCTCCGGACCAAGTGAGTCAGCTCTGCAGAGTCCCTCGATTAATTACTGAACACTCGGTCGATAGCACGTGACGATATAGGAGCTGAACATGAGACGGCTATGGGACCCAGCCGTTCAGCAGAGGCAAAACTACCGGAGAATCCGTCGGCAGACGAGAGGACAACAACTAGATCCGTGTTTCTGGATAGTCTATACTGTTAGGGAGTAGCTCCCGCTCCAGCTCCAGCTACATCGGACTTAACAGCCTTGTCCGATATCCCCACCATGTCTGTGCTGGGGTTGCTGAGCACAGTCGACAGTCTGGAGTACGGAGTACAGTAAGGAGGAAGGCGCTGGATGCTCGGATACTGGCATCCTCATGACAAGGTCCTGTGGCTTGTGTCTTGTAGGGAACTTCAGTCACTACAGTCCCTTCCGTCATCCTTCACTTCATGGCGATGACAGGACTAATTACAGTACAGCAAGAAGTCGGTGTCCAACAAGTAACTAACTCAGCTTCTGGCCTCTGTCCCGTGCCAGAGAATATCATCTTTCAATCGTCAAACTCCTAGAACAGGACAGACCTGTACCTGTACATGTACCTGTTATTTCCACGCGCTTGTTCAAGTCCCGTCGGCCGCGCCTTGTAGCACCGGGCCCCTGGCCATGAGCATGAAGCCTGTTCGCTGCATACCCGACCGAGCCATAAGACATGAAAGGCCCGGAACATCAAGCCACGGAACCCAAACGACGCAGATATGCCAACACATGCCTTGACCCTCTGCGCCATCTCTCTCTCTGCCAGATACTGTAGTGAACGTCCCAATCTCTTCATCGTAACATAGCAACATCCCTAGCCAAATCGCTTATTCCAGACCTTTCAGAACTTTTACGTTACGCAACGCCCCCAGATCCTCAAAGCTCGAAATCGCAGGCCAGAGAACTCCTCGCAAGCCGTGTATCCATGCAGTGTGCAGCACATTAAACACACTCCCACTCCCCCCAAACACACCATCTCGCACTCCGATCGGCGAGTACCAGGCCGCGCCAAATCCCCTTCTCCCCAACCTTCACTATCGTCTCCCACACACTGCCCAGCACCTCGCCATCCACCTCCTTCAGCCCGCTAGCCTGCGGTAAGCCTTCGTGCTTACGATTCAGCCGAATGATTTTGCCACCGGGAGACTGTATCGCCAGTTTGGCCGGTTTGTCCTTAACCTTCACAACGGCTGCGGCGTTGCTGACGGACGAAGGGTCGCTGGGATTCGAACCTGCCGCGGAAGACGTCATGCTCATTGCGCTGGCTGGCCGCATCATCGGATTGGGACTGACGGGCCTGACATCGAAGCCATTGGTATCCGTCGCGGGTGTGGACGCCACGGAGGCGGCATGCTGTCTCACACAAAAGACATATGTCTCTCCCGCGCCTAGCCGGTAGCACTGCGGTTGCACGACGTACAAGTCCTGCCGAGTCGCGTGGGGAGTCGGGTGCCTCATGACAAACTCATAGTTCGGGTTCTCCCCGCTGTGGTAAAGCGGCAGTGCCAGTGCAAGTGGGTGGACGATGTCGCGCGAACTGAGCATGAGCCCCTTTTTGCCTGCGTAGACTTTGAGTGTTGCGACGCCCTCATCACCCGGCAACACGGCCTTGACCACATATCGTTTCTGCGAAATCTCGGTGTTTGGCACGGTTCTGTACCAACTGGCCTGTGTGAGAGCGCGTTTCTTGGTGACGTTCTCAGCATCCTCGTAGACGTCACCGTCTTGGTCGCGGAGGTATCGTCGCGCTTCGACTTCCGCCACGACTTCCACGTCAGCGGGCACGTTGACACTAAATGTGCACATTTCGAGTCCCTCCATGCGGACTATACTCGTGTCGTAGGCATGCATCGATAAGCCGAGTCGGAAGAAAGGGGCACATGTGCCAGGCAAGGCGAGGAGAACGTCCGGGCTGATGTTGGGGATCATGTGTTGCTGGGAGTCGTCAATGGGCACATGCGTCCAACACAACTCACTGGGTCGAGTGAGGAAGTACCATGCCTCTGCGATGCTGGTGCTGACGCTAGAATACAGTGATCGCTTGGGGTTTGTCGGGCTGGCAAGACTTGCATCCATCATGCGCCATTCATTGTCAACCAGGAGAGCGTTCCAGAAATGGTTCGGTCGAGAGATTGCGTCCAAGTCGAGGTCTTCACCTGGTGTCTTCAAATATCCCTGCACTATCTCCGCGTGAATCCCGATGGCGGTGCACATTTCAAGCACCAATGTTGCGACTTCTTGACTACTCCCTCTCTTGGTATGGATCACTTTGCGGGTATCGACTGGTTGATTGTACTGGTAACTGTCGAAATCGTGGTCATCTTCCCAGCTTATCCTCTCAGCGCACCAGATGAAGATGGCACGGAGGCGCTGAACGCCACTTCGGTAGGGCCTGCATATGAAGCCTGTCGCGAGGGTCGCCGCTGTGATGCTGCTGGGTACGCTCGTGATGAAGCGCGCTGCCTTGTCGACCTGGCTGAAACTGGGATTGCTGAGCTGGAATGGCTCATAAACAGGTCGACCATCTGCATCTTCGTCGCCTTGTAAGTTCTCGTACAGTTCCTCCACAGGACATATGACAGGCTGGTCGAGCATATGGCACCGATCTGCTCGTTCCTGTCGTTCAGAGGGTCCAGGAGTGTTGGATCGGTTTATATCACGGCGGGTGAGAATATAGTCTGCTGAGGCACCGCTCAGCAAGCCCATCTCCCTCGCAGCATCTCTCCCGAAGGAGCTGTTGGATTTCGAGCTGGCGACGGGCGCGTTGAAAGCCGTACCGCCAGCTATGCCTGTCAGCTTCGTAGGCGACCCCGGAGTGCTGCCAGCCTGGCTTGCTGAAATGGTACTCCTGGCACTCGCGGCGCCGGTCTTTGCAGTGTCAATGAGTTTCTTGAAGAAGCCTTGTTTTTTGGCCTTCGGCGTGGTAAATCCTCCCAGTCCGCCTGTCGGACCACGGTTTGCGTCTTCCCAGCCAATCGCGGACTTTGCCCCTTGCCTCGAGTCGTGGCTTGGGTGGAAGGAGGCGCCACTGGTTGGAGTCTTCGGCCTGATATCTGGCTCTGACCATTGCTCATGTCTCATCCCTGAGCTCGTCATCGGCCGGGTCATGCGGTCTCGAATGCTGCCCATTCGTTTTCTGGCCAAGCTGCCCGCACTTGTCGCACTGAATGCACCCGCGGAATAGCCACTCATGATGCTCTGACTCGTTATCGCGGTGTTGCGTGAAAAGTTTGTGCCGTTGCTTGAATTGGTCGAATTCGTCTTCTGCGTCATTGCCCTCGAAAGGCCCCCTTCCCCAAAGTCTAGAGCAGATTTTCTCTTTCGAGCCGACAGCCGTCGAGCTGCCATTGATGAGTTCGGTCTTGATGTCCATGGGGAGTTTTTGGGAGGAGGTTCTGGCGGATCACTGTCCACTGGATCTGATCCTTGGGCTTCTCGCGCTTGCTGCATACGACGAAGTCGGCTCTCCATCCTTTGCACATAGTTCTCCAGGCGAGGCTCGCCGTCCTGGAAGCGGTCGGGGCTGTTATGACGACTACTGTAGTTGATCCTTGCTTCTGAAAAGGAGCTTCCTCCGGCACCGAGTCCAAGGCTGGTGAGCGGTCTTGGGCCTGGACGGTCTTCGGGACGACGGAAGTCATCAAAAGCTTCTGGCGACCACGGATTGAATTCCTGGTGAGGTTCCTTCTGGATTGAATCGTGACGGACAAGAGTCATATCGTCAAGAGAGGATATCACATCGTCCATGGCATTTCGGATCATGGGCGGAGTGTGTCCGCTGTCGGACGGCGGTGCTGGGGATGGAGTGCGCGAAAACGTTTGATAGCGGTCATTCATGTCGAAAGGCTGTGGCGCAGGCGACGCAGCCCGGCCACCAATGATGCGATGTGGTGGAGGAGGTGGTGGAGGAGAAGAGCCGATTTCATGATGCGGCATGGGTGACGGAGACCTCGAGGGAGCTCTGGATGCGGGCCTTTGCTGCCATAACACTGTCGACGGAGGATTTCGTGGGTCATACTCGGCGGCCTGCTTGGGCAATTCTGTTGTGGTGGCTGTAGGGCCTTTGGCATGCTTATACCCACTGAAAGGTCTCCTCGATTTTGCCTTTTCCTTCTTTTCTTGTAGTTGGGCTGAATGGTTCTTGCTCGTACTGTCGCTTTTCTGTAGGTCGGGCATGGGACTGACGGAACGGCGCATAGGGACGAAATCATCCCCGAGAACAGCGACAAAATTCGAGGGGAAGAGGCCCATCATTCTCTTGTCTCTGTGCAGCCTTCCCATCCACCACGAGCCATCCCCGGCGTTGAGACATTCTATCAGATCGCCTTCGACAAATCCCAGATCTCGGTCTGTCTCACCGCCCCATGAATACACTGCGCGACACCAGCAAGGGAATTTCGTGGGTAGCAGGGGTGCCGCCATAGCCAACGCGCTCCAAAATGTATGTCGCTTATCTCTTCAAGTGGGTGTGTCGCGCATTGCTTGATGCGAGAGAAGCATCGGGCTGCGCGTCGACCGAAGGAGAGGGTGTGTTCTGACTGCGAAGTGAAAGTCCGTGTCTGAATGCGTTGGATGAACCTGGGCTTGCACCAAAACAAGTGATAGAGAATGGCAATGTTAGAGAATGTCCGACTGCGCCCCGCTCAGACGACAATGGGCTTCCGCAACGGCAACGTGTAGCTCACAAACTCTGTTGCGCAATCGATGGTAGAAGTGGTTGCTAAGCCAAATGCAGCGAGAAAGTAAACAAACCTGATTAGGACTAGCTCAGCTCGACGAGGCTGAATGTGACGGCGAGGCTGAGACACAAGGCTGCGCGCAAGGCTGCCATTGATTGCCTTCCAGACGCATGATTGGCTCAAATTTGCAGCCTTCCACCTACAGCACCAGTGTATTACCAAACTACGGCTCTGCGGTTGTCGGCTTTCGTTCGGCCTGCCACTTCTTCGGTTAGAACGGCTCTTAGCAAGCGTAACGAGAGGGAGGTTGATTAATCGTCTACTGTGGTACGCTCGTGTTGTCAATATTAAAGCCGACCTTCGCCCTCCAGATCTGTACTTTAATTCGACTTTGGAGACCTCGACATTTCGCCCAGCTGCTTGACACCCATTCCACGGCCAGGTCATCCCGAATAATTCTCGACAAACTGCCTGAGATGGCATATGCAACATTTGCTAATCGGGCATCGCTTCGGCACACGTGCAGGCTCAGATGTTCCCCAAGCAATCCCCGTATGCTGCCAGATTGCCAGGCTCGGTGACCATCGGCCGCCATTCTCAACCACGCCGCAATCTCCCAGTCACCATGAATGTTCGAAACCTGCCGAGGACACCTCGGTGACTGAGCTCCCAAGAGATTCGGCCCGCGGTTATGCTCGCTACCCCGCACACTCTCTACTGGTTAGTGGCGATACCAGTACCTCGTACTGGAGGCACGGGTCAATGACCGATTTCGACCGAATCGACCTCTTGGCTACTTTGAGCCCCCCACAAGCACTAGCAAAAGATCAACATGGTCGGGGGCCCCGCTTGCCACCAAATTTGTGGATTGCAACAACGGCTCTCGAGGCCCAACCGAGAACGTCCCAGCCTCAGGATTACGAGGAAACAGGGAAGCCAAGAAAAGCTAATGATGCACCATCAGCAGTCCACGCTTGCATAACTCCTCTTGCAGTAGCGCCCATGTTGCCACCACGTTCCCTTGTTATCTTCGATCGACAGAGTGAGCCTTGTTCCCCCGGAGAGGGTGGGAAGATAGCAAAACCTTCGCTTCCGAATACAACGGGGACTCCTCTGCCGAAGAAGCTGCAAGGGAATGCACTTGGTTGAGCAACCGCAGCGGGCGAAGTTTACAGCACTGGCTCCAATCTTCTCCTCGGGGGTGGGTTTCCAAGCTGTCACCAAGACTTTGGCGCTCGCCAGGCGCCCTGACCGGGTTTGGGAGGTGCACGCTGCAACTCAAGCATCGATCTCTTGTTCATGCTCGAAGCTTGCGAGTGCTTTGGCGGTCTTTGGTGCCCGCGCTCGTGTCCTTTTCCGTCAAAGGCTGCTCGCGTAACGACTGTCAACCAAACGGCCTTTTCAACAATCCACAACAACCACATTCATTACTTTGTGCAGCGGAATTCACTGTTCACTCTGGCTGGGCCGGCCGATGACATCCACTAAAGCACGTTCTATTGTGCTTCGGGCAAAGTACCCCGGACTCCACCGGAGGCGCTCAAACCTGGGGTTATTTCAACTCTTCGGCACTCTTCTGGTTGGTACCTTTCCAAGTCCATGGGTCCGCATGGTCGGCTCCGTTTCTAGCGTATCGCTGGGCAGGTGTTCACCTTCGCGCAGTATGGATCACCCCTGCTCTTGGTTGATCTCACATTGCATTCTCGAGCCCGTTCTCGAGCCCTGGACTGCGCTCTATCGCTGCTTTGGGCTTGCGGACAGCTTTTAGTGTCTTGTCAACCACGCGCCATGTTCTTCGCTTGACTCCACGTTGATTAACTGTAGCACGCATATAGGATCAGGCGATATCCCGTCGAACGCTTTCCCTCTCTCACAATCTTCTCCTTCAATCTCCCCCTTTCCCGCTCCTTCACCCATCCTTATCCATCTCGTTCATCGACCGTCAATATGGCGGCCGTTGTCCCAGCACAGGGATCGCCTCTGGAGAAGAACACTGACATCAGCGAGCTTGAGCGTGCCGACACCCACCTTACATCTGAATCTGACAAGGCCAACAATGCTGCCATTGACGCATTCACGCCGGAGGAGCAGAAGAAGATCATCCACCGCATTGACAGGCGGCTGGTGCTCACCTTGGGCTTCATGTACTGTGTGTCCCTAATGGATCGAACCAATACCGGTATCGCCGTCATTGCCGGCATGGCTGTCGATCTCGTTCTTATCGGAGATCGGTACTCCATTATTGTCCTCCTCTTCTTCATTACCTACGTCTTGCTACAACCTCCAGCGACGGTCGTCCTCCGCAAACTTGGTCCTCGCAAATTTCTGCCGACCATCACCGTACTGTGGGGTAGGCCTCACCTGTGATCCCCGTCGTCAGAGCTTCTCCGCTAACTGAGAGAAAGGTGTTACCATGATGTGCGGCGGCTTCATCAAGACATGGACCGACATGATCGCCATTCGACTGATTCTGGGTGTTTTCGAGGCAGGCTTTTTCCCGGGCTGTGCTTACCTGCTCTCTTGCTGGTACCCTCGCTACGACTTGCAGAAGCGAAACGCGGTCTTCTACCTGATCGGATCGATGGCATCTGCATTCGCTGGCATCCTCGCTTATGGCTTCTCCCAACTGAAAAACAAGGGATCTGGACCAAGGTGGTGGGGACAGCACTACGGCCCTACAGAGGCAAACCCGGATCTCGAACCAGGCATTCTTCCTGGCATTGCCGGTTGGCGATGGATCTTCATCCTCCAAGGCGTCCTCACTATCGTTGTCGGTCTTGGTGGCTATATCTTCATTGTGGACTTTCCGGAAAAGGCTACCCAGACGTTCGGACTGAAGTTTTTGAACCAGAAGGAGGTTGACTTTGTGGTTGCCCGCATTGAGAAAGACCGACACGACGCCATTCCGGAGGAGTTCAACATCTGGAAGTACCTCAAGGGCGGCCTTGATCTGAAAGTCTGGGGTTTTGCGTCCTTGTTCGGTCTGACAACCACCAACACCTACGCAATTGCCTATTTCCTGCCTCAGATTCTCAACGAGGGCATGGGTTTCGGTGTGGCGGCTTCTCAGTGTCTCATTGCACCGCCCTACGTGCTGGCCGCCATCCTCATGTACGGCGTTGCAGTCTTGGGAGATAGATGGCACCTCCGATCTCCCTTTGTCCTGATGAACGGAGTCCTACTCCTGATCGGTAGGTTCTCTGGGAGCGATACTGTCTTGCTTCAATACTGACACTTTCATAGGGCTTCCTCTTCTCGGCTACCTGGACAACGTTGGTGTCCGCTACTTCGGCGTCTTCGTCGCCGTTTCCGCCTGTAACGCGAATGTGCCCGCGGTCTTGACGTGGCAGGCCAACAACATCCGAGGCCAGTGGAAGAGAGCGCTCTGCTCAGCAACCCTGGTCGGTTTCGGAGGTATTGGAGGCATCATCGGAGGCACGGTCTTCCGCTCCCAAGACGCACCGGGCTACCATCCAGGTATCCTCACCTGCATGCTGTCTAGTGCTCTGATCATCCTCATCACCTTGGCCATGGATTTCAAGTTCTGGCGTGCAAACAAGCGGGCTAGGGCTGGCGGCAAGCCCATCGAGGGTCTCGAGGGATTTTATTACACCTATTAGCTGTGACGAGCTGAGAAGGAGGGCAAACCGTGGGCAAGGTTATCGCCAGGGTTATTTTCCAGACTGTCGAGGAGAGACCCTTATAGAAAGTCCACATACTCGTATAGAGGCAATATCCATTGCACGTGAAGCATCAGCTCTCGGCCTCTCAACACACACAGGACTTGGTTTCACGCCCCGCCCGGGTTTGCCTGTTCCACGCCTCTGTTTCTCGCCATTGTTAATCTGAAGGGTTCTTTGGATGCATGACACGATGCTATTCCGCTAGTCGTCCGCATGGTCACCACCCCCCAAGGATGCCACGTTCGGATCCGGATCTGTTTTGCGGCCGGACTGAGATTGCTGTGCACTATCTCATCACAACGTCGCATATTCCATTGACCAATCGGTAATGTCAGCTTTTATACAATCCCCACAGTGGCTGGAAGCGGCGTACGACCGACAGATGCATGTCCCTGGGACAGACTTTGAAGCTACGGAATACTTTCTCACCACCTGCGATCTTTCTTCGTCTTGCTCGCACAGCCACCGGGCCGGATCAGAACGCAATCTCCTAGCCTCTTACCCCGCGAACAGACACGATCCTTCGTCCACCGGGGCAGCTTCGTTGTCCCAGCCTACTGAGTAGAGCTGGAGAAGCCCCGCCATTTGGATCCTTTCGAACTCCCCACCCTGGGGGCTCACGAATATATCACCGAGGGACATCGGATCGGCGCCGGCGGCAGCCGTTCAGTCCAGTTTCTCTGTGGAACCAGTCCCCAGACGACTGCATCAGTTGTCAAGACTATACACTTGGCGGGGTGCCTGCAGGCTTTGATTGCATCATAACGGGAATCACGATGCTCGCCCAGAAACCATCGGCTCCGCCATCACATCCAGTATGGCTTCTCGAAAACCTACGATCGGAGCGGGTGTGGTCGACGGTGTTTGCGAGACAAGATGCCTCGGCTGTGACACAGTGAGTCCAGCGCTGAGTGGCTGAGGACACGCGCGCTGGAGTCCTCGTACGTGGGAGTTCTCCTGCCACTAACCAGTCGGCGATACTGCTCGCTACCCGCCGAAGGACCATAGGCCTGACAGGAGAGTGTGCTGGGCCGATGCCAGGGCCATGCATGACTGTTTGGGGCAAATATTACGAGCCCCTTCAACCAACTACTATTTACAGCCCGCTACCGGGTATTTGCCACTACAGAGACTGCGAGCTGTCTCGGTCAAGGTCAACAAGGCAGCGGCTCGCTTGGGTTGCAATCCCTGCAACCCCGTCGTCTGGTGCATGCTTAGGGCGATCCCCAGCCTGAGACGCCAGCCACATTCAGAAGTGAATGTGAAAGTCCGTTCCTGTCGAAACCTCCGACACCACTGTCCCGTGTTACCAAACACTATGTACGTCGACTGATGGCACTCGGCCGCTTGCCTGCCCGGATGGTGACAGGGATAGTGTGTCATCCAACAGGTCTAGGCCGATCCGGCGCGAGATCCGCTGAGTCGCTCGCTCGAGCCTTGCACAGGGATCTTCATTGGGGAAGACCCCGGCTCAGGTAACGAGGGCCACAGTCTACAGAGTCTCAACATTCAAGGCCTCGGTCAAGGAGACGCATGTGTCGCGTCAGGTCTCGTGAGATCGAAGGAAGAACACGGGGAGGAAACGGGGAGAGCGCAGTCTCATCTCATTGCGCGTTACCAGTGGATCTCCACCCCCCAGATGGGCATGCTGATTATACTCTTGAGTAATGGTACGACCTTATCTTTGACAGATCAATTAGAGGTCTCAGAAAGACGCTGCCTTTTCCAGGTGACAGGGCTGTCTAGTTACTGGAAATCAGGTACTGTGTAGCTTCCTACGCGATATCTTGCCGTACATAGCATTTACCTTCGTTACCTTACCCTTCCCTCCGTCCGGGCTCTTCGGCGGTGGTCAGCATATCTGTACAATGCCACTTGGAGAAACGGCTTTCAGCTTCCCACCCTCAGGAACCCGATTGTGCTGTCGATTGCCGTGCCGGGTGCCAGCCATTCTTGATGCGCCATCAGTGTCGAAGCACGTACCGATTGTCGTCAGCTTCAGGAATTTGAAAACCACGGGTTAACACGCGACTACAGCGTTCACGTCGGATTTCTCAGCATACGTCCTGGTAACAACAATGTGAGTGTAACGTTGCCTCCGGAAGTAGGCCTGAAATGTGAAAACTGGAGCATGCGCTCAGGCGTACTTCAGCTATCGCCTCCAACATGTCCGCACCGTACTTCCAATGCTTTGGAGAGTAGCTTGGATCTTCTCATCCCTCACAGGGGGTGTGGTGTGTCTCTCACTGCCGCATGGCACAGCGCCCCTAGCTAGGCTGGTAAACGCTGTTTGAACACCGTCCTGATGACACGAGTCCGCCCGCGACCGAAGCTATCCTAGCCTCAATCTCAATTCCCCGAGGACGGCTCGGCAACCACACACATTCAGACACACATTCAGACACACATTCAGACACACTGCAGAACTGTACAGATCGCAGCTCACTCTTGCAGTCTGGAACGCGCCGAGGGTGAAGTTCATTGAAAAGGAAGGAATAACGCGCGGGCCCACTCCCCTGGGCAAAAACACCGGAATATACCGCGGTAGACGGTGGAAGAACATGCAGGTAGACTTGTATCCTTCGACCCAACTTTCTGAGTGCAGCCCTTATATCTCTCCATCCTGTTGTAGCAAGGAGTGAGGTCAAGCGCAGGACAAACAAAAGGCATATTGAGTCTCTACCTGGTACAAGCCGCCTGTTGGACTCGCCGAATCGAGGCTAGTGCGCCAAGACAGTCATTTGAACAGCTGTGTGTCATTTGACTTTCCCATCGCTTCAACTGCGACAGGTTCGAACTCTCCCTTCTGCGCATCTTATCATCTACGGCTTGTGATTCGAGACGTCAGCCGACCTCATAAACTCAAAAAGGATCCTGGGGCCGCAGAGCTTGGTATTCGCCGTCTTTACGAGGCTGAGAAATCTTCCCATGATGTGGTTTGTCCATCACGAAGACTTGCCGACGCCTCCTCGTATCCAGCATTCCAGCCCCATCTGGACCACGAGCCTACAAACCCAACCATCACCAAGATCTATGAGAGAATCCAGAGTGCAAGACCCGGTTCTCCTGGGGACATGCTTCTAATAGGTGGTCTCGGACGGGTCCTGGTTAGGGTATGACTCGTGCTGGATCAGGACTCTCACTTTTGACTCGAGCTCAACCACCCAGAAATCATGTATTTTGTGATTCAGCCGTGAACACGAAGTGTCGGCCCTGCGCCCGGGGCCAGCAACCTTTACGCGAGACTGGAGCCAATCACATACCCTCTCCTTTCCGAATACTGCGTCTAGGTCGTTGCTTGTCTTGATATCTTTTCCAGCTTTACGGTTTCTCATGCACCTCAGGCAATTAGCGAGACTTGGTAGTGGGCACAAATGCGCTCAGCGTCAACTTGCGCGTAGCCTGATATACTTCGCTTGAGCCTGTGATGCCTCTTCCTCTCTTTTAGGCTTTCCTTTTCTCCTCTCGGTTCTAATCCCCCTCCACCCATTTGTCCAAAATGGACATGAACTGAACCTACCATCGATATGGTAAGCAACATTTCTAATAGGACTAATTGACACTTCAACTGAGGCAAGGCATGACAGGGAAGCCAGGAACAAGGCTGGCGGAATGGTGGAAGTAATGAGGAAAGGTAGAACATTCACCAGCGCCCGCAGAGGGGTGGAAGGCTGAGATTCTCAAGCTACCCTCTTGCTTCGCACAGGCCCCATGGACAGAGAAGGGGAACAGATGAGTCGACCGAGTACAGCCCCCACTACTACGCTCAACCACTAGAGCCTGCGCGAGTCCGGCAAAGCTATGGCAGGATACCGCGGAGACCAACTGCTGGAGGACGCCAGCAAGGGTCGCCATACGAGCCTCTGTCCGCCCACGATACAGGTTATATGCTGCCTTCTTTTAACGACCTGGCACCGCCGCCACTTAATGTAGGTGCTCCTTCCCATCATCTGCCTGACTGGCGAAGCTGACCATAACAGTATGATGCTACAGCCCACTCTCGTGCATCATCCGATCATTATGCTCCCAGTGTTGCAGCTTCCACTAACAATGTGGTGAGTATTCCTTGTTGTGGCTGGAGTGCTGCGGCAAGCCATTAAAGATCTACAGTCATTCAATGACGGCCTGTCCGCACACAATGCTCCTGACACTCCTTTGAAACCGACCTCAAACCATTACGAGGTCCAAGATGCGGCCAACGACAATCCTTATATTTATGACGCCGATACCTTTCTCAACCGGGCCGCCAGCAAATTGCGCATCAAGTCCGCCTTTCACTGGGTCGATCCGAAATTCTTTCACGAGCGGGCGTGGTTTGGCTGGGGTATTCCGCATTCTTATCAACTTCCGGGACATTACTACAAACCGGTAAGTGGCAAACCGATCGACGTTTGGAAGCACCGCGATGTATTTCGACGGAAGCACGCCGGCTTGAATGACGACCGCTATCTTGACCCGCTTGATGGAAGAGTAGAGAAATTATTTGTCCAAACTATCAGTGAGCTCTACGACACTGACAACGACACCACTTGGCGGAGAACGTATATCGAAAACGTCAGCCCGTGGATAATCCGCCTGGCCTATTGGCCATATTCTCATATGCCTGATCCAAACCGACCATACTCGTTGGATTATGCAGTTCACAGAACGTCCCCCTCCGGCATTCGCGCGTGGAAGCAAGAACAATGGGTTCATGTTGGTGTACGGTGGCTCCCTGCCTGCTTCGGCCTGCTCCTCCTCATGAGCTACCCAACCGATATAGAGGGTCAGGTCCGCAACCACGGCAATTACGATCCTGTGCCTTACCGATACTGGTCTTATCCAGTTACGGCGCGCAATTTCCGTGAGAATCTGGGCGAGAAGCTGAATTCCCATTTCATAAGCTCAACCAAGGACTTCAGACTGTCTGATCGATGCCTCAGACCTCGACTGCTCTGTTTTTTGGATGCGCAAACAGACGACAATCCCAGAGGACTCGTTGATCCGCAGACGTGGATGGACGCCCACGGCGGCGGTGTCGAGCCAACCTACATCTTTGTCTCTTACACTGCTGAGAAACAATTTGAACGGCGGTGTCGTGACGCGAGGAGGGACATTCAAGGAACTGGATCCTCTAGCTGTGCCTGTGATGCATGCCGCTACGCCGCCGCCGATGCAGAGGCACTGCACGCGATAGCCTATCAGGCAGCCCGCAACGCCGGGGTCGCGGCATATTGGACAGACCAATGCTGCATGTCCACTGACAAGGACGAACTGCAGGATGACGTGTACCGAATCAGCGATGTGACCCGCGGAGCTGCGAAGATCGTCGTGGTCGTAGGCCGTTCGGGGCGGAACCATCTTCCCCACGGAGTCACCACGCTTGACCTTCTCAAAGAATGGGGCACCAGGATGTGGACATGGCCAGAAGTTCTGCTCGGCCCGGTAGGAGAAAGGATCCAGGTCTACACACGCGGAGGCGATATAAATGCGCCGCTTGAGATCTCGAAGATGGAGTTCCCCGCGCAAGTGTGGGACGACGGTGAAGTCGCGAGGCAGCTGATCGACAATTACGAGGGTACTCTGACGTTGAGTCGGCTCGAGCTCGTCATCATGGCGCTTGAATGTCTCAAAACCCGCGTCGAGAAGGGAACGACCAAGTATCTCGACGGCGACCTCTCGTACGCCCTGATGGGATTGCTGAGACAGCGGCCCAAAGTTGACCCTACCGACTCTGCTTTTCAAGCGTTCGCACGGCTTTCCCTCGCGAACGACAGCGATCAGCTGCTGGAGCGAATGATATGCCTCCTTCCTGTTGAGGAGCTCAACGACACTCGGCTCGATGCTACCTCCCACCGGGACTTGAATGGCCCTCAAGACAACCGTCAGAGACACTACTGGGCCAACATGAACGACTACTGGGGCGCCAAACTGTGGGACATTGAGCCCACGTGCCAAGTCGCGGGGATCGGCCACGATGACACTGTCATACTAGACGGCGCCCACGCCGCGACCATCCACTGGGATCGATTCCGCCGCGTCGCCATTACGACCCGTGAAACCTGGTCCCGGACCCTGGCTCGGTACTTCGTGCGAGGCACGCCGGCGTGGTTCTTCACCGGCGTGTTGACTCTCTCGCTCGCGGCTGGCAGTTCCTCCACAACGGGCATTGGAGCGTTGCTCCTCGTCGTTGCACTTCTCACCGTCCTCCTCTCGCCAATGCTCATCCTGCATATCTACGGCGGGAAAGTCTGGAACACGCAGCCGTGGCTCTTCGGCTTCGAAGGACACATGTCCCTGCGGAAGATCGAGATGAAGATCTTTGGGTTCCCCTCGGAACGTCTTTCGTGGGCCCCCTACGCGAGTAACATGTCCCACCACCGAGTTAATACCGAATTTCTGGCCGACGAGTGCGAAGGGACGGATCCACTGCTTGCGAACGAAAGCGAGCCCGAGGTGATGGTTTCGCGATCAGGAGCCAAGCTGAGGCTGTTCACACTCGTTGATACAAATACTATGTATGACCTGCTCGTCCAGCTTCGTCATGCATGAGACTAATCAGTCAAAATCAGGACAGTAACCACCTTCCGCGCAACCCGGCCCCCTACGATCGCCCTCCTCTGCGGCTCCGAGGGCGGCATGCAACGCGCCGTGCTGTGCTCGTACGACTGGACGAATCAATGTCTCTGGCGAGAGACGGTGCTGCGCATGGAGACCGTGGTGCTGGAGAAGATGTCCCGCATCGGCAGGGTGCGATTCGGATTGCGGCGACGCGACATGGACGTAGGGAGGAGTCATTTGCGGCCGCCTTGACCATGTCCTTTGACTGAAGATCGGATCTCGAGTATCATGATGTTGGAGCTTCATCGTCTTGGAACTTCCGCCCCAGACTTACGGTCTAATCGTCGTCCTGGGTATGGACGGACGTGTTGAGGGACTTGTGCCAGTTGAAGATCCGAGCTGTGTATCAGTCCCTGCCTATGCCTACCTCGCATTTAGCAACTGTCTCTGTTCAGTCTCGGTCTGTCTCAGCGATGTATTGCACTAGGTCGTTCACGGCGGCAGTTTCCCGAGTTGCAAAACGACGGTCGGGACTTTTGATTGGTGGCCGTCCCCCGCCCCACCATCCAATCCACGTGACCATCCAGTCAGCCATGCTGAGATGCTCAGACAATTCTGTCTTCAGCGGCACCTCAATGATTCTAATTCTCAATTCTTGATCTCGACCAAAGTCTTGGCTTAAAGCGTTGAATGTGGTGTTATGCCCTCGTCTTGGGTAGTCCCTCCCTTGCACGGCCCGCCAGGGACTAACTAGGAACCGGCTTATCACCCCCGTGATACAGGTACCTGGCTGATAAGTAATATATTCGGTTACAGTATTATACACCCCGCAAATTGGTTCTTCCTGCTGACGGCATTAGACTTCAACCATTGTAATTTCGAGCTGTTCCAGGATGCCCATCTTGCCGCACCGACCACATGTCACAACCACTGCTGCCTCTCGCTCCACGCACCGTGACCCAGAGCAGTGAGGAAGTCTCCAGGCGCAAGCAGCCAAAAAGTCGCAATGGCTGTGTCACCTGCAAGGCCAGACGCATGAAATGCGATGAGTCGAAGCCAACATGTCAGCAATGCAGCCGCCGTGGGGTCCCCTGCGGTGGCTATCCGAAGTATCTCAGGTGGAAGTCAGTCGGTCCGAGCAAAGATAATGGCCTACCTCGACTGCCAAAGGTCCACATACTACCAGCTGAGGACCAACTCGGCCTTGAACCCCTGGAGAGCGGTACTTCGACTTCGCATTACGTCTGTTCAGCACCATCACACGAGCGATCCGAACGGGGGTCTAGAAAAATTGTCAGGTCTTCTCCTGATGACACTGCAGATACGCAGCGGTCATTCAACGAGACTACTGTTGTCGAGCGGAGAGAATCGATCCCAGATGGCGATGGCGATGGCGATGGTCACAATATCGGCGGCGAATGCAGAGTCCCATTTCCAAAAGCTCAACAGCCACTGAGTTTGCCACCTCTGATTGAGGCCGGTCGTCTTCTCTCGACACTAGGGACGGACAGGAGTCCATACCAATCGTCACCATTCAGCATTTCCGCACTGCAGGGCAATAGCGAAAGCCTAGGGTTCGACGACAGCGACTGGAATATGTATGGGCTTGAAGATCTGTTTCGAGGCACCGAAGTAGCATGGGAGCCAGGCACTGGTCTCATGGCTCTGGAGCAGCACGAGCCCGAGCTCGGCAACGAGACAGCTCTTATATCGCTCGTGGCGCCGTCCGAAGGCGTTGTGTCCACCCAGGAGACACAGGCTGGGTCTGTGACCCGAGAAACGATCCAGCAGTTGTTTGAAAACCGAACATGCGGTATTCTCTCTATAAAAGAAGACCAGACCAGGAACCCATGGCGGACTTTGGTCTGGCCACTCGCTACCCACTGTCCTGCACTCTACCATGCACTTGCCGCAATGGCTTGTCTACACATGTGCAAGCTCCAGCCCCAGTTCCGGCTCCCAGGATTACAGCATTTTGAGCACAGCATGAGATCGTTGAGTGGCGACGGCAACATGCAGGTGGAGACAATTGTCGCCACAAGGTTGGCGCTGGCGCTCGCCGCATCCTGGGATCGTGAGAAGTCGTCAACCGTCATCGACCATACCAATGCCGCGAGAATATTGATTCGGCAAGCCAGCTACAAGGAGCGGATATCAGAGCTGCGACCCACCGAACTGAGTCGTTTGAGCTTCTTTGCCAACACTTGCCTATATATGGATGTCATCGCGCGTCTGACATGCACCGATCCCCAAAGCTCTCACGATAGCGAGTTCATGGCAGCTTGCAGTATGCTAAGCAGCTCCATCCCAAGCAAACAACAGCTTGACCCACTCATGGGCTGCGCAATCACACTATTCCCGCTGATCGGCCGCTTAGCAGAACTTGTTGGACGCGTTCGAAAGCGGACCGAGAGGCGCAATTCTCCAGCCATCGTATCCAAAGCCATCGAGTTGAGAATGGCGATAGAGGGATGGGTCCCACTGATAACCTCGCAGGGGCCGGTGGGACTCAACACCAGTCTCGCGGATTCGATCCAGACGGCTGAAGCGTACCGATGGGCGTCCCTTCTTCTTCTGCGACAAGCTGTACCTGAGCTTCCGTGGGCACATTCGCTCTGGGAGCTGGCATCGAAAAGCCTAGTCTTTCTCGCTACAATTCCACTTTCGTCCCGCACCACAATCGTGCAGACTTTCCCTCTGATGTTAGCTGGATGCGAGGCTACCGAGGACGATGATCGAGACTGGGTGCGCGAGCGCTGGAGTCTCATGTCCAAATGCATGATTACTGGGATTGTCGACCGGTGCAAAGAGATCACTAGCGAGGTCTGGCGTCGGCGGGATGAGTATGAAATACGCCATGGACTGCGTTCGAGGTCCCACTACAATTCACCCTCAATAGGAGAACGCAGTCCTCTCAAGGCTGGCCAGACGCCCGACACCAGTGCCCTGGAGCCTGGCCTACAGGAAACAAAATGTGCTGGCTCGGATGCATCACCGTGCGCGGAACACCTGGATTTCCCGGACAGTGCCGCCTTCAAGAAGGGCATAGACCCAGTGACGAGAGCAGGACACTTGCACTACACCGTGAAAGGCCAACTGCACTGCTTCGGGGTCATGAGTGATTGGGATTGGCATGGTAAGCTTCCTCTCGACTCTTCGCGACGAGGCGATCTAGGCACATTTGCTTATGCTAATTGCGTACCCTAGTGTTTCTGGGCTGAACGGATCACTTGTTCTTTGGGCCGCTCTTGGGGCCAGATAATCTGTACCACCACCACATCGTCGACAGCGTCCGCACAATGCCGGGTCTTGTACGTTCTGGGTCTGAGGGAAGCAAGCTGATACCACTCTGGGACGGCTTGCTTGATCGGGCTTCTTTTAGATACCCAAGTTCAAGGACCCAGCTTCGGGTTTGCCCAGAAGGCAAAACCAGTGCTGCGCTGGAAACAAGCCACTTGCCTCGTCAATGACACCTTGTTCGTCATCGACGGGGCCAGTAAATCTGAGCCCAACGTCGCCGCAACGAATTGCAACCTGGCCCTACTGCCTGACGGAAGTGTGTGGACATGAAAGTCGCGGATTGGTGAGGCCGCTTTGGATGCGCTTCGGCCAATGACCTTGTTTCCGCTACCGCACCGTATCTAACATTTGCCTGAACAGGAAGCAAAGTCCGATGCTGTCATCACAATCTTATTGGCGTCCGAAGATCCCCATAAATGCAGTGTTGACTTATCTCACCCTGTGCTGGGCTGTCGATTTGACATTGATCGGGCATTGTGGCAGTTGATAACTTTGTAGTGCCTACCGGAGATTTCTCACAAATCGTGCCTCAATGGGTAAACATTTACTTGTCCACAGTGGCATTGACGGAATACTCAACATCACCAACAACCATGCACTAACACACACACACGCTGAATGCAACTGCGAGAGAGCTTCAACGCCGATCAATTGGATCGCTTCCGAGTAGCCTACAGCCAACACGCCCCGCTTGTCATGACACAAGTATGACCCCCTAGTTCGCGCCATGCATGTGGCACCGTCCAATTCTCCGAACTCCCTCGCTGAGTCAAACAGAACGCAACAACCTCAAGCCTGGACAATCTCTTTGTTGGTACAGCAGAGCCACTCCTCCTGCTGTTTCAGGAAGTCCTTGATCTTCGCCACATCCGTTGGGTTGCCGGCACGATGGTGCTCTCGGAGCGTGTCTAGCATGATTTGCAGGCGTGCCTGCAGTACTT
Organism: Cladophialophora carrionii CBS 160.54; assembly: GCF_000365165.1. Classification (NCBI taxonomy): domain Eukaryota; kingdom Fungi; phylum Ascomycota; class Eurotiomycetes; order Chaetothyriales; family Herpotrichiellaceae; genus Cladophialophora; species Cladophialophora carrionii. The sequence continues at coordinate 1,889,915 of NW_008481828.1, forward strand.
CAACCCTGTACTCTGTCCATTGAAAGTACAGCTCTGAAAGATTGGAGATGGGTCGAATGCTGGTCAGGACGGACGAGTCTGGAACAAGTGCATCACGGGGCCGGAACGATGTGATCATGGTGATGCGTTCAGCCCCTCCAACGGCGGCCAGTGCCTGGTGGGTGATGTGCCTGCCCTGAAGGACCACAGCAGAGCCCTTTTATCGAACAAAATCAGTAAGTTACCTACGTCCAAATCAAGGCGGGGGAAGCCTACCATTTGTGGTCCACGGACTTTGATAATCTCGCCAGAACCCGTCTTGACGGCTGTCTCGCCTCCAATCATCTGGGAAGCATCACTCATCATGACTACGCACACAAAAGGGTAGCTGTCAACGTGCCACTTGGTCACGGGAATGTCATCGTTGGGTTGGTTCACCAACTCGTCGTGGTTCTTGAATGGCTCTTGGACCGAAACATTGATGTTGCCGATATCAATGTCGATCATGGGTACCAGGTCGATTCCGGCGATTTCCGAGACGATGGCGAGCGTCTTGGGGTTCGTCCAGGCATCGTACATGAAGGGAGCATATCTTCACAGAACAGAAGTCAGCTCAGGACCACTGCAGCCCCGTCTCTGTAGAGCCCACATGGCGCAAGGCAGGGAAAAAGAGGGCATCTAAAAAACCGACTTTGGACAATGTCCCCTCAGCTGACACCCAGCAAACTCGGTGCTGTGCATGCAGTCGTCCCACACTTCATTTGTGAAGATCTCGCCCCTCATGATGTTGATGGCTTCCTCGGTAAACAGCGGGAACGGCTCGGAGATGGCTACTGGCGAGATCCCCACATCCCCCGGCAGCCCGATGTCCTTCAACGTCAACACTCTGGGAGCTTCGCGGTACGCCAGGTGGGTGTCAGGCTGGAAAGATCGGCATGAGCGTGTGCTGGCGCTGCTGCTCAGCTTCTCCTTGATGATGGGCTTGATGTCGAACTTGTGGACTGCCGGTCTTGAGTCGACTTCTGCCATTGTCGAGTATCACAAGTGCTGTCGACGCGTCGGTCGAGAGCGCGTTCCGTGTTTGTGTGTTGTCGACACCGAAGTTCAGGTGAGGGAGAAATCGTCTCTAGGATATAATGATTTTGCTAGGTCATCATAGCCACCCAGATTGTACCGATAAGCATGTGATAGCTAGCTACATGAATTATCTGTCGTTTTGCCGGTTCGGATATCGGACCGCCATCTGTTCTAGTGGTATTGCATGAACAAGAAAACTATTCCGGCTCACCACGGTCGGCGACGAGTCCAGGCGGGCCTACCGTGTCTACGCTGGCGAGTATCCTCAGTCCAGGCCATGGAGGACACAAGACCAAACAGGAAATCGAGTCCAACTCTGCTTCGACCATCCGATTGGGCAGTCTCGCAGTCCAGCAAGGCTCCAGGGGGCCTGGCATCGGAACCTCGGACTTGAGCGCCAATGGCTCCTACTTGTATGTGGTGGACAGAGAAACGTGGACAGTGGAACGGTGGACTTGACTGCCATTTCCTTCAAGGCCCATGACATATCATGGGGGGAAGCCACTGATTGCATCAGGGAATTGATTGAGTCGCAATATATAGACCTCTCCGGCAGTTTACTAGTAGTCCTGATGGCCAACAGGCGGGAGACGTCGTGGACATCGTGCGGCAAGCAACAATGGGACTGACAATGTTTGACCCCCCGACACCAATTGATCCGTCCTATCAACCATCCGCATCTATTGTGCGCATCCCAGCGAGCTCTCCGATCGAGGACATCCTTGCGATCATCGAAAGAGATGGAGGTGTGATCCTGACCGATTTCGCGACGCCGGAGGACCTTGCGGCCATCGACCGTGACGTGGAGGCTCACCGCACGCAAACCCGCTCGACAGATAAAGGCGCGCTGAAACTCATCCCGAAGGAAACGCTCGCGGTGCCGGGTCTGGTGGGCAAGTCGCCGACCATTGCGCGGATCTGCTGCGAATCGCCAGTCCTGGAACAACTGCGCACGTCGATTCTCGAAGAGAAGTTCAGCGTCATCCGCGAGGACATCGTCGAGGACCACACGATCGACCCGCTGCTCAGCATCAGCATCACGTTTTATATCGGACCCGGCGCGCCCCGGCAGAGACTGCACCGAGACGACAACGTGCATGGAATCAGGCACGGCGGGGTCTTTGACTTGAAAAGGGCCAGCCAGTTTGGCTGTCTGATCGCCGGGTCCAAGACGACGCGGCAGAATGGCGCCACCATGTTCATCCCGGGTTCGCATCGATGGGATGACACGCGCGCGCCGAGGCCCGATGAAGTCTGCTTTGCAGGTGAGTCTTTTTCTGCCCAGTGTCCAGTGTCCGCCTAGTCCGTCAGTGTTTTTATATGTATCGGCGCCGGGGCGTTGGACCCCAAGCACACGGTCCACGTGTGCGTGCGTATGTCAAGATCGCCTCGAACAGCTCGCTGACCTCAAATCGCAGAGATGGACCCGGGCTCCGCGCTCATCTTTCTCGCCTCCTGCTATCACGGCGGCGGCGACAACTCGACGCACGACGAGGTCCGCCGAGTGCACGGCCTGTTCTTCGCGCGGGGCAATCTACGCACCGAGGAAAACCAGTTCCTCGCCGTGCCCAGAAGTGTAGCCCTCGGGATGAGTGAGAAGATGCTCTCCCTGCTAGGGTACAAGAAACCGACCAGCATCCTCGGCGTGGTTGACAATGACGACCCGGCGGTAGATTTGCGTGGGGTGCTGGACAGGGCCAACGCGTAGGTATGTACAGTAGCGAGCGAGGCACTACGTACATACGTAAGTACATAGAATTGCGAGTGTGTTCCTGGACTGGTACGCACCCGTAATTATACAGTTAGTACAAGCTGCTCTGTCGAGGTCGAGGTCGAGGTCGTCACGTCATCTGGATGTGATTGGGAGAGTCGGCGTCTTGTCTTCGACTTCTTCGACCACGGCTTGATTCGGGACATCGAAGACCTCCCTAGGTACGTAGTACTGTATGCACCTACTGTAGTCTGCTGGTTGATTGCCAATGGCAATGCCATGGAAGCGTCTGCTTGTCAGTGTTGGCGGCAATGATTGCTCGCGCGCTGGTCTTCCTCTTTCTCTGGTGTTGGTGTGGTCGACTGCTGCTGGCGCCATCCACTATCGCCGACACCACAGACAGACTGAGTAATTAGCTGCACGATGGATTGGTCTTGTGGTTTAAATCGTCATCAGAAAACTGGGTCAATGTTCTTCTTGAAACACTGGCTTGCTACCGGCGTCGATGAGATGTGAGTCTGTAGATCAATTTGCATGCTATAGTAGATACTCTACAGTTTGCAGCAGCTACGGTGTCGAAGTGTCAGAGTCAATGTCAGTTCAAGGTCAGTCAGTGTCAGTTCAAGGTCAGTCAGTGTCAGTTCAAGGTCAGTCAGTGTCAGTTCAAGGTCAGTCAGTGTCAGTTCAAGGTCAGTCAGTGTCAGTTCATGGTCACTTATCGGTTGAATCACCTCCAACTCACCTCCAACTCACTTCTAATTGGGGTGCAAATCACCCACAAATCTCTGCATACCGCCGATGACGTCACCGGTTCTATTCCACGCTCAACGCACACGACGGCAGATTCAGTCGCGTTGAAGCTCGGTAATCTCAGGCTCGACAGCTGATGGATGATCAACCTCGTTTCTTTGCTCCTAGCATCTCGAAGTCCGCAGGCAGCGCGCGATAGCATCTCAACTCGCGCGTCTGGAATGGAACCCAAGTGAGTGAACCAGGCTTGTCCAGCCACACTCTCGCTGAACTCCAGCAGAACGAACCCTCGCTGGGATGAAGTCCAGTCTCGTTCAGGGCGCATTCGCGAGACCGCCATGCAGGTGAGGCACGACGTCTACAGATTCGTGCGACGGTGGTATCTGACATCTGCTCCCGCACGGACAGCAACTTCTGGACGTCTTCTTGGAGTACAAAGACATTGACAATTACCCGCCCTTGTGGGGAGATGAAGTGAGTAATTATATTCGGCCCAGGACCAGACATGTACAAATGTACTGTATCGCTCACACGGACAAACTATACCCCAGATTGAATATCAGCTCTTGTCGTTTGACGAATCCAACAGGACGGTAAGACTGCTGCTCGAGCAAGATAACGTGCTCAACAGACTCCATCGACGGGAGGAGAGTCAAGAAGCAGACCGTGGTCATCTGCTCGGTCCGCGGGATGAAAGTCAAGACGCAGACCCCCAACCTTCTCCCCAGGTAGAGTATGACGCCAGACGGTGGTAAGACTGGCCCCTTTCTCACGTCTCGCAGTGAGAAGCCGAAGCCCATTTTCCAACCCGAATTCGGGAGCTTTATGGTCGAAGCTACGCCCGGAGTGCCATATGACAACAGTCTCACGAGCATGTTGAGTGTCCAGGGCAACATGGCCAGGCGGTAAGGCGGCGTATTGTTTTTCACGCGACGTCCTCGCATTCGTCTGCTCGGTCCTGTAGCCTGACAACACCGTTCAGGAGACGAATGATCCAGGAACGGCTAGGCGAGAACGAGGCGGTCGTGACGATACCGGGCTTCCCACGCCTAGGCGCTCCAGGGACATTCACCCAGCCGCCGCTCCCGTCTGGGGGGCTATTACTTCGGAGCCAATTCCTTCCCGATGGCCTGGTGAGCACGTATGAGCGATATGGCGCGATTCACGACAACATCTACACGCGCCGAGAAGGACGTGCCTTCAAGATCAAGGCTCCTATATTCAAAGATGAGAAGACGCCCTGGCCTTGGAGAGAATCGAACCATTTCGGCCAAGCGAACGGCGCACAAGAGCACGACGCCGGGATTTACGGACACAATGCAGAGAACTTCATATACGGTGACAGCATGTCATTCGGGCCTACCCTCTGCGGTCTCCAGGTCACGTTACAGGCTCGCAACCTTCGAGAAGCACGCTACCTCCACGACCAACTCTGTCCGGTTGGGCCGATCCTGATGGCCCTGACGGCTGGAACGCCCTTTTTCCGCGGCTTTCTCACAGACACAGACGTGAGATGGAACCACGCTGCCGCAGCGGTGGACGACAGGACTTCAAATGAGCTATCTTCAAAGGTATTGCGGTCTGTCTAAGTAGTATACCAGTGAGTATACCAGCCTATCGGTTCACCCTGACTAATACTCCAATCCCGACAGACAGAAGAGGCTTCAATTCAACCTCGCTGGGCACCCACAGCAATGTATCTCGCCGACGACGCCCGACTTCGGTCAGAGTACAATAATTCAAGCACAAACCCCGACCCCAACCGCACCATCGCCGAAAAGCTCCAAAACAAAGGCATGGACACCCTCCTCGCATCGCATTACGCCGCCATTCTAGCCCGTGACCCCATCGCCATGACGGAGAAGGACCTCGAAGCTTACGCGCATGGTGATGGCGATGGCGATGCTGATACCGATATTGACGTCTTCGAGATCCTCCACTCGGCCGTCTGGCCGCACGTCGATTTCAAACTCCCGTCCAAGAAGGAGGGGCGAGCAGGCTGGAGAGTCGAGCTCCGTCCTCTCGAGGTTCAGCTCACAGATTTCGACAATGCGGCCTTTGTTGTTTTCGTGGCGCTTCTGGCCCGCACGATCCTCCATTTCGATCTCAACTTCTACATTCCCATCGAGAAGGTGGCTGAGAATATGACGAGAGCGCACACGCGCGATGCCGTCAGGGAGGAGCAGTTCTTCTTTCGGCGGGACGTGTGGTCGTCGTCTTCAGCAGCGACGGCGGCAAATGCAAAAGACAAAGGAACCTATCCGCCCATCGAAACGGAATATACGTTAATGACGGTTAACGAGATCATGAACGGGTCGAAAAGTGTATGCTCAAACGGATCGCAGTGTGGCAACTGCTCCTCATCATCCTCATCTTCTTGTTCCTTCGAAGGTCTCATCCCGCTAGTCGAACGATACGTCCGTGAAGTCTACGCAGGAGAGTCCGAGGATACACATGATCACAAGCAGGATCATCAACAAGGACACGAGCTGGGGCACCAGCATAAGCATGGACACCAACACGGACAACAGCAAGAACAAGGACAAGAACAAGAACAAGAACCACCACATAGAGACGACCAAGAACACGGGGCCAACCAACTCCTAAAATACCTCGCCATGATCCGCAACAGGGCCTCAGGAAAGATCCCCACACCAGCCACCTGGATGAGACGATTCGTGCAGATCCACAAGGACTATCGTCAGGATAGCGTGGTTTCCGAGAGCACATGCTACGACTTGATGTGCTGTATTCGAGATCTCGGAGATGGGGACGCACGGAACGTATGAGGTCAAGCACAGAGGCAGTGATACAGTACTGCAGTAGCTCTGACTGTGGCCTGGCGCTGCTCGGCTGAACTGGATCCTGCCTGTTTGTCTGCCTGCACGCCTGTTTCTGTGGCCCAGGCGCTCAAGGTGCCGATGCCGACGATAAATATGTCGATCCAGTAGAAAGGGGGCGCAGACATGCAGGTAGCATGGAAAGGAGGTTAGAAAGATAGAAAGACTGGAAAGGGAAGATCAAATACATACATACATACAATCGACATAGATACGGTACTTAGGTACCATGGTATCTATTACAATCCGTACTGCATTACGATATACAATATACAATGGTGGCCATTTACAGTACCGAATATGTAATGAAGGTGGAACGCAGTACCGGATACAGGATACAGGATACAGGATACAGGATGCACTACTATGTACAGTACAGTATCTACTGCATTGACGGCAGGTCTATCAGTACGAGTACTCGTTGTAGGGGAGGGACGAAAGGAGGGAGAGCAGAACGATACTGTGTGTCTCATACCGTGTCTCCTCTACCACAGTCATTGCGTATAAAGGGTGCTGCGTGGATTACTGCCATGTAGATTCTCCGGCATTGAGATTCAGCCATAATGATGGTACAGGTAGATTCTCCGACATTGCGATTCAATGATTCTGACGGTACTGTACAGGCAGATAATGCAACGGATGAGATCCCCTGATTGCGAGAGGGGACAGTGCAGAGGCCAGGTCCGAGCTAGCTAGCCTATCCAGCACTGAGGATTCAGTTCGATGATCGCGACAATACCGGTATACCGTGCAGCGACAAGTACCCGTAGTAGGTACAGCACGGCACAGTATGCACGACTCACGAGTCTGTATGACATCGAATGGTCGCAGGTACCGATGTGCACGCACGCATGCACGCACGCATACTACATGCGATCCTTTGTATATAAGTACTCCGTACTCCATGTTTAGATCCGTGTGCCGTGTACTGTACGTTCGAGCCAGCATGGACTTCCCCCGTTGGGTTGGTCCGTGTCCGATCCGGATCGGTTTCTCATCTGTCCACTTCGGTCCGAGGCACGGTCCTGTCGCTCTCGCTCTCGCTCTTGCTATTACTATCACTCTTGCTATTTCTATCACTATCGCCTTTGCTTGGCAGGGCAGGGCATTGCAGTGTAGGCAGTGTAGCTCCATGAGTACGGAGTACATTGCCACGCAAGCATCGTCCGCCTACTCACACTCACTCACTCACATACTACAGTAAGGACAAGTACATGTACGAATATTAGCATAGAGAGGGTAAGTCGATAGTACTCCGCAGCTGGCGATCTACATACTTACTACATAGGATATTTAGGCCCCTATCGCACCTACATAGTCGGCGCTGGTCCCCTCCTGGTTCGCGCGTGGGGCTTCAAGCCAGAGGCCCTCTTCTGCCTAGGCGTGGTCCGCACGGCATCTCTCGAATACACGCGGCGAACGCGCTTTGTCGGGGCCGTCGCACTGACGGGCGGAATCTTGCTCAGATCGGTAGCATACAGGGCGATCGAGTTGGCAATCGCCTTGGTGTTCAGCAGGAAGGCGTCCAAGTTGAGATTGTCGATGTTGTCGCCGGGTTGGTGGTAGTTGGCGTCGTAAGCCACGTCGGCGGTGCCCCCAAACGCCGCCACTTCCTCAGGGGTCTTTGTGTCTTCGGCACCGGTGAATAGGCCGCCGGCGGGGATGTTGTTCTCGAGGAACGGCCCGTAGTCGGACCGCCCGTCGAAGGCGGTCGAGGTAAAGTTCTCGCCAGCGGACGTGAAGAAGGCCTCGAAGTCGGCTTCGATCTCAGCGGAGCCAGGCGGGCCAGTCAGGTTGAAGGACGACCCGTCGCCGTCGTAGATCATGTAGGCGTAGTTCGGCGAGGCGATCATGTCGAAGTTGAGGTACGCCCGGACCTTGGCTGTTTCGCCGGCCGTTTGGTTGAGCGTCGACACGTAGTGTGTGCTGCCTTTGAGGCCGAATTCCTGGACACACACACACACGAAGAGGTTAGCATTTGATTGATCGGCGGATGTCTGGGGCGGAACATCGACTCACCTCGGCGCTCCAGAAGCCAAATCGCACGGCGTTCGTGATGGTGAAGTTGGATAGCGCGATGGCCACGTTGAGGATGCCGATCGTGCCGGAGCCGTTGTCGTTGATGCCGGGGCCTACTTCGACCGAGTCTGTATGGGCTCCGAGGGCGATCACGTTGTCGTGGTCTCCGCCTTTCGTCTCGGCAATCACGTTGAAGGTGGTGCGGTTCTCGAGGACGGCGTTGACCTCAAGCTCGACCGCCACGGGCGCTCCGGCTTCGAGTTCCGCGAGGAGCGCCAGGCCATCCTCTTGCGAGATGCTCAGTGCTGGGGCGTAGTCGCCTGGTTCTGACAACGTGCCTCCGGAGATGGCGCCGGGGACATTGTTGTAGATCAGCGCGCCCAGAGCACCCGCGGCGGCGGCGTTGGCCGCCTTCTGTGCGAAAGGACACTCGCCGCGCGAGATGAGCACGACCGCATTGGCCGATTCCGGCGGGAAATCCGTGACCTCACATCCCAGGTTGCTCACTGCCACGAGATTCGCGCTCGCCGAACCGCTGCTGTCATAGGTGAACAAGTCGGCTGGCACAGTCTCGCCGTTCACGGTCAACGAGGAGGTCCCGCCGGAGAACAGCTCGACGAAGTCTTGGAGGTAGACATCGTAGTAGCCCGTGGCAAGCAAGGTGTCGTAGAGAAAGTAAACGGTGTCGTTGTGGCCTTTGGACCCAAAGACTCTGTTCCCGCCCGCTGCGTCGGCGATTGCCTGCAATTGTTTGGCTCCGCTGGTGAGCTCATCGAGCGATATCAGCGCCTGTAATGCCTCACTGGTGACGGGAGGCAACGTGGGATGAGTGGCCGCGCATGATGCTGCGAGCGCAGCGAGGACAGGAAGCGTTAGGGGGCGCATGGTCAAACGATTGGAGGCGGGCAAGACTGATGAGTGCCTCGGAGGCGGTTCATCCTGCTTTTATCACCTTGACGGACGCTGCGATCACGCGAGCTTGGAGCTGGGATTGCGACCATCCATGCACAGATTTGCGTGGCCACGGGGTGCCCGGCCATGCTGCGGTCTTGTGCAACTTCTGACTGATCCGGAAGTCGTGCGGAAAGGAAGCAGGATGATCTTGTAGACAGGGCCAGGAACACGTCTCTCGCTGGTTTTGAAGCGTGCATAAGCCCTTGGCGGTCGGAGAGCTTGTACGCTTGAGGCAGGCGGGATAGGTTGGCCATCCGGAGAAGATAGATTGAGGAAGGTAGCTACCATGTCGCGCATGGAGGAACAGAGCATCACTTGGTCGATCGGGCATTGGCAAACATTGGCATGCACGGTGACTGCCCTGCTGATTGGCGAGGAAGGTTGATTGTCCCAAGATTGAAGGCTTGGAAGAGGCGGGGGATTCAAGCTTCCGATAGCGACGTCGTATCGGCCGGCATGAATGCTCTGGGCATCGTCAACTGACAAGCTCCAGAAGCTGTTGTCAATGTGTCACTGCTGCAAAGTGTCATCGAGTTCAGAGAATAGCCCGAGACAAGATATGCGCCAGGATCTCATCAACGTACAGCAGGATCCCCAGCCGAGCTCCCGATTCAGCAAGCTATGTCTTAAACCGGCAAAATGGGAAATGCAGCTAATGAGAAGAGCGCCAGGCTGCAAGTTGGCAGCGTGTACTCCGTACTCCGTACTGTAAACATAGTGCAAGGCAGGGAACGGACCGGCGTTATCAATCACATAGCTAAGGTTCTTGTGCCTTCCAGTGTGGGAAATGTAAGCACGCATCGACTGTCGATGACTGAAAAGCTGAACGTCGCCACCACCATAGGGCTGTCTGCATTGAACTCAATGAGATCGGCGTTACCAATCGAGCTGGGGATAAGGCCTGCATGGTATGAGGCTACACTCTGCACATCCTCGTGGATCAGATGGTCATGCGAGATGGGACATGCGCTTGTAGTCGAGATAGTGGTCGATGTCGACGTCGACGTTACCGAACAGGTATATCTGTCCCTTCTTGTGACCGACCGAATCCTGCAATTGCAGCCGAGCAAGCTTCTAGGCTTCGCACCTCTTCTCCAAACCCTTTGCTCCAGGCAAAGTCAATGATGAAAAGGGGCGTTTCGCATCACAAGGCGATAGTGGAAGGCCCCGGACACACAAGGCAAGGGGCCTCTCTGCGCAAGGCATGGCTGGCCTCCTGCCATATTTCAAAGAATATCTTGAGCGTATCGGCCCCTCGTAAGGGACATCCTAGCGGTCAAGCTAAGGAAGAACAGTTACTACACTTGATCTGAGCCGGATAGGCAAAGAGCGTTGGGAGAAGAGAGGAACGAGTGTTGTGGTGGAGGGACAGGAATATTTATATCTGATCTAAGTAGGCTCCAGAGGGATAAACACCAAGCTGCACGCTGCTGCCTGTTGGGGGGTTGCTGAGTCTTGCGACGACGGGCTGCTGCCTGCGCCGCGGCAATGGCCTGACGTTGGCGGATGGCTCAGGCAGTCGAAGCTGCATGGGTGAAGGCAAACCCGTGAACGCCGCAGGGCCAGGGAACGAAATCATACTCGGAACCGAAGCTCGGTGGAGTCACATATGCTTTTGGATTGTTCCATTCCTTCACAGCGAAGATATGCCCACATCAAGGAGAGTGCAGTCCGTGTTTTCTCATCCACAAGCGTTCAGACCTTTCTGATCCGGCGATGATAGTCCGATGAAAGAAGGTGGCACCACAGGTTGACTGGCTGTTGTTGGCCGAAGCACTGTGCACACTTCAGATGCAACCAACAGCAGACAGACGAAGCAAGTAAGCAATTTCCAGCTCCCTCCACCGCAGTGGCAGTCGATAGAGGCAAGTAACTTCAGAGGAGCACGAACAGTTGATCTACTGTAGCGGCTGTCAACGGGTGATTCTTGATTTCATAAACTGGACAATGTGATACGTACAGCCCGAGCCAAAGAGAGCTGGTCTTTTTCCAACATAAGGGCTGGGGGATCGATGTATTTGTCGGTGGGAGAAATGCGTCTGGCTTGGCGAGTTTGTTGTGTTTGCACCGACTGAAAGAGTCTCTCATCAGCCTCGTAGCCTCGTCGACTAGCCTCCGCAGATTGAGCCATGTCTGACAGAGGGACTTAGAGTATCTGAAGGTTGAGGGGTGGCTCCGTCAAGCAGACTACAGAGGCTCAGAGGGTAGCTAAGCTCGCTGAGGATAGTTTCAGTCCCGCATTGGGCTTCAAGTCTCTCCATGAGAGTGACTACAGAACGAGTACGCGGCACCCGAGCAGTTGCTCACTGTAGATTGTGACTGTACGGCCACTCTGGTCGGATTTCCAATTGACCGTCATTTGAATCTGGGCCACCGTTGCGAAGCCCACAAAACTGGCACGAAAAGTGAGGTCCTTAGGTAGTTGCGATCATGCCCGTCATGAACGAGCCGTGAGACCAAGCCGAACGCCCGTCAGTGTAATTCGGATCGGACTGCTTGTCTATCCAAACGCGAGTGTTGGGGCCCTCGAACGATTGTATGTGCCTCAAGAACGACTTTGTTTGACGAGTTGCCTCCCAACGGTAGGTCGAACTCACCACTATGGCCTATTTGACGTCTTGCTGTCCCTTCCTACTACAGTACCTATCTTCATGTGCGTGATCATCTACAGGAAGAACCCCCCCCTGTATAAATCGCGGGCATGACCAGACCTCCGCTTCCGTCCTCTCTCATCAACACCCTCGCCTCGCATACAGGCCCCATCAACGCCCTGACCTTCTCCTCCCTCGGCGGCACCTACATCCTCACGGGCAGCTCCGACCGCCAAGTCCACCTCTCGCGCACAGAGCCCTCGGCCTCCAGCTCCAGCTCCGCACAGCCGTCGAGACCTATCCAAAAGTACGCAGCGCATGGATACCCGATCTTGGACATCGCAGTCTCGGCGGACAACCAGACCTTTGCGAGTGTCGGCGGCGATCGAAGTGTCTTCCTGTGGGATGTGCAGAACAACGAGGGCACGAGTCGGAGGTTCGGCAGTAATACTTCCCAAGGCCACACCAGTCGCATAACCTGCGTTGCCTTTGCGGGGGAGGGGGATACCGTGCTGGTGAGTGGGAGTGACGACACCAGTGTACGCATGTGGGATGTCAAGTCCCGCGACGGACGGCCGCTGATGGTCCTTGAAGAGGCAAAGGATGGGATCTCAGCATTGGTCGTCCCGGACGCTGGCTACGAGGTTGTCGCGGGTAGTATTGACGGACGGGTCCGCGCTTACGACATCCGCACCGGAAAGGTCACGGTGGATGTGATGCCCGGAGCGGTCACGAGCTTGGACATCAGCGGGGATGGGAAGACGCTGCTTGTAGGATGTCTAGACGGACGGATCAGGATGATGGACCGCAGTGACGGGACTTGTCTAAGGGCATTTCCTCCAGAAGGTGAGGCGGGATACAAGAATGAGAGCCTGAGGCTGAAGAGTTGTTTCGGCATGAATGGCGGGCTGGTGCTCAGTGGGAGTGAGACCGATGGCGACGTCAGGGCTTGGGACGTGCTGAGCGGAAACAACGTCGGACGCGTGCAACTCAGTCCTACCGGTAAGGTCATCAGCGTGGTCAAATGGCGCGAAGGAAGTCAGGCGCAAGGAAGGCAAGCTCTATGGGCCGGAGGCGGTGCTGACGGTACGGTCAAGATATATGCTGAGGGATGAAAAAAAAGGAACCTCGAGCAACTCCATGGGTTGAGAGCCTGAATGACCCGACGTGCCATGCATATTTTCCTTTCTCCGCCAACAAATGCAATGCTCACCCCATCTTCGGGATCACGGCTCTGCGTCACCGGCTCGCTTCATTCCGTATTCCAATGCCCCAAGCGCCTTCTCCAGCTGATTCGCTCTCACAATGACCGTGCCAGCCCTCGCCGTGCTCAAGAATGAAATCTCGATCGGATCTCCCGCGCCTGTGGACACGGGACCCAAGCTCAGCTCTGTAGGATCCGTATCGCCTTGTGCCAGCCGGCCTGCCACCCCACAAACAATGCCGGTAGCCTCGAGAGGCAGCTCGCGCAGGTCAAGCGTTATAGGGAGCAGCGCATCGTCTTCCGACTTCGCACCCAACAAAGAACCGCCCAGACGGTCCATTAGTCGATGCTCGAGAAGCACGGATATCGGCTCGCCTGAGGTGATGGTAAGTGACAAAAACTTTGCGGCATAATTCAGTTCCGGTGACGGTGATGGAGGCAACCCGAGGCCGACGACTGACTTCGCTGCTGCGCCGCTCCCTGGTGCCGCCGTTGCGAGCAAGACTTGAAGAAGATCGTTCTTTAATCGTTCCTCAGATGCTTGATTGTACTCCCGACTTCCGGCACAGTTTGCTAGCAGGATATGGCCGTCCACCGCTGGACTCACGTTGTTCCGCTTCAACTTGGTGAAAGTCCGGATCTGAAGTTCAGGGATGTCCTTGGCCGGCGGTGTCGTGGGAACCGAGCTCTCGTAGAAAGTCGAAGACGTGGCGGGTCTATGTGGTAAGGTTGGTGACGATGGCGAAAGCTGCGACACAAATGCATCGACAGTCTTGGAGAAGACGAAGCCCCGTTGTTGCAGAGCTTTGGTGACGGTCCTTTGTGATCGAAGTGGAACGAGAATGTAATCGGAAAAATAGGTCGTGATGAAGAAAATGCTTCTGTTCCCCATCGTTAGACAGCACTATCAAAAGGGGGTGCGCAGACTCACATTCCAGCCATTGCAAGCGGTGAAGTGAGCTCTAATACTCTTTGACCAGCGTCGAGCCCTTGACCGTCTACTTGGATAACGATATAGTCTTCGACGCTGATTTGGATTTCCGGCTGGCTTGTGCCCTTTCTGCTCGCGTACAGATTGTTCAAGAGATCAGCGTGGGGCCGCACGTAGCGATCCGCAAGATATCTCGAGCAGATGATGGAACACTCGACAGGAGTGATGGAAATGTTGAGGAAATCGTGTCGATTCGTCCACGAGATTTTCGCGGCGTCTTCATCGTGATCTTCGCCGAACAAAAGGCGTAAGATCGGCTGTAAACAAAGTGCGTACAGCTCGATGGGAATATGGATCAGAGCGAGGTGCGGTTCCTGCGTGTCGAGGGCCAAGTCAATCCGGTTGCTCTGTTCAGGGATGAAACCGCGTCGATGAGACAGGCAAGCCGCGGCGGAGCGCTGCAAACTCACCAGGAATGATATCTGCGCCGAAATGAGGTTCATCGAGTCGGTCATGTCGCCGTCGTGGTCATACGCTCAAGACACGATTCTCGGTTATTCCACCACCGGCGGAATCTTCTTCCGGTCGCTTCAAGCGTTTAGAATCTCCCGATGGGCCCTCAAAGATGTAGTCGCGATCCTGGGATCAGCGGTCCGGCATTGATCGAGAGCACTGCTTCACTTGATACTGGACGGTGGTCTGTAGAAAGTTAAGGTCGAGGTCCGCATTCTGGTAGTATGGCTATTCTAGGGAAACTGCTCCGGTCCAAAGGACGTGTGAGGAAAGAAAACGGCGAAGGACAGACAAGGTCTACGCAGGCAGAATGGAAACCAGCAGCGACGTGTGATCGTGGGTCGGACCGCTGCATAAACGTGATTGGCAAGTCCATGCATGATTGAGAAAGCTAGTCACGCTTACCTTCTATGCGATAAGGAACGCGGGAATAACAACATGTAACAGAGCAATTCAGTGGAGAGTCTTATGGCATTTGCTCGTATTCTGCGGCTGCCACCTGTCGAGTTCCACTGCGTCTGCGGTATCGGACGGTGCAGGCGTGTATCCTGTGCGAGCAGGAAGAAGACTAACCCGACAGCTTTTCAGGCCGCAAGTCACGTATTTCGCGACAATGACAAATCCTGCTGCGAACCTATCGACACTCAGGCCATGTGCGCTGCCATGAACGCACAGCCCGTGAACATGTTGATCCGATGTGAGCATGGCGAGGGCGCAGTTCTCGACGTGGGTTGACGGTGTGGGGAACCCGGCATTCGGTCATTCGACATGAAGTTGCATGACAGCGAACGTGTCTGACGCTCGATAGCGTGGGGGAAGCACCCACCCTCAGCTGTTGAGCAGTTCTGACGTGAGTGAAGTGTGGCGTGGAGAATGTCAGGAACGCCGCAGGCTCGTCGAATCAGCATCGGACAGGGCGAGGGGTGGTCGAGTGGAACATGTGGCCAGCGTTGAAACGCTCGGGTGAATGTGAACCCTTTCGACGAAAATGGGCGCCCTTCGGAAAAGCTAGCGGAGCAGTGCGCAAGTGCGAACACGGGGGGAGACCTGCGACAACCTCAGGCCAATCAGGGTGGCAATGACGTGCATTTTGCGTTGCGTAGGCGTCGATTCGTGAGAGCAGGGGTCAGTGGAAGCGGCAGCTGGAAGTACAGTAGATCGGCCGACTAATCAATGATCTGGTTGCCGCAGTGTCGAAATGGCGGTCCTGCTCTCTATCAGGCTGTGCCCTCTCTCGCGGGCACGACGGTAGTGCGAGGCGGTATTTCCGCATGTCCTCGAGCATGTACGGAGTAGTGGTTGCTGGTATTGTGTGGAGATGGGCGTCATGCTCGAACTGCGGGGGCTACGCCTCTATGCACAGACGGGAGCCAGGATTGCTAGCCTCGCCGAAGGTCCAATCATTCGAGGCTCCATCTGGCAGCAAGCATTCGACTGGAGCGATAACAGTGTCGCCTCTGTGTGACTGAAACGCCTTACTTACCAGCAATCACTGTCACCTCGACGCCATCACCACGCACAATGGGTGCTCTGAGCCTGAGGGGTTTAGGCTGCCCGCACAATCTTTCGCTAGCGAAGAGTTCAAATTCAAGCAGTTCCCCGCGGCGTTGCACCTCTTCCTGCTCGAGATGCACCACCTCGTCCACGTCCACGACCTCGTGGGGTGGAAGGTTGATCCAGGCTCGACGGCGGAGGGACGTGGTTTTGCGCCTTGGGCCGAAAGTTCGGGTTTTGCTGCACGACACCAGCTTGAGGGTCGCCGCGATCAACGACTGTATAACCGGCGCGACTGACATGTCCCATGCCTCCACGTCCGCCGCGAGGATACTGGCCGTTTGTGACATTACCACGGTTTCCATTGGCAGGCGGTCCGTTCCGGAGAGGCATTGCTCTTCCATTCTGCTGGCCACGACCCGCACTGCCGTTCATGTTTCCACGGCCCGGGGCTTGTCCTGATACGGCTCCTCGCCATGATCCTCTCAGAGCTGGGGGTGTCTGAGCTGGGCGCAGTTGACCCTGGCCATTGATCCCAGGCAAGCCATAGCCCGCAACAGTCAGCGGTGTGGCCGCTCCATTCGTCCGTCGATTTGCACTCGCTTGAGACGATGCAACAACTTGACGATTGCTTAGATTCAGAACCGACCATGTCGGAACAGTTGAGCCTCTGAATGGGGAGCATCTGTCGCCCAAGGATGTTCCACTCATGAAAGAAACATCGAAAACGACATCGAGCCACGTCTCTCTTGTTGTCAGGGTGAGGCCCACAATGGTTCCCTTGGAAGCGATCGGCACTTTGCCCGAGTCAGCCACGTAGATGACACGATCTCCAAGACCAAATTTCTGGTTTCCTAGACGCCATTGTGCATCTGATGGCTTCAAGAGGCCATTTCTCGGGACACCGCCAAGCGTCTTGTTCTCCGGGGGTGGTTCAGTGCGCAGGGCCTCATCTGCCGCTTGTTCGATGAGCTTCACGATCTCTGAATCGAGCTGCTCCGCTTCCAGTGGCACTCTCTCAAAGCTCTTGGACTCGATCTCTTTGAGCCACGCTTGGATTTCCTTAATCTTGGCCTTGGCTTCCTCAGGTGAGCTGCCTGGGAAATACGCAGTAGCCGGTAACATATCGCCCTGAGGGTTGTTGTGGATTCCAGCAATGAACTGTGGAAATTTGATCATGTATTGCTGGATCAGTTGAATTGCAGCCTGGCTGAATTCCCAGCCGCTGCCGCCCTTGCGCGAGTAGCCCAAGACTTTCAGCTTCTTCGCCTCAAATTTCAGATTGAGACCGAGGTTCACTCTTTGATCATCGACGCGAACCGAGAAGGACGAGGTGATCTTGGCCAATGCCAACGCGTTTAGGTTTAGACTCTGCGCGATTTGATATGATGGCACATAGGGAGACAGTCGTTCGGCTTGCCGAGCAATGTCGCGTCCGAATTCGACTTGACGACCTTTTGACAACGCAATCAAGCATTTTGCCTTTCCATTTTCGTGGCCGATGACACTCAAAGGCCGTCCGTAGGCGTAGTCACCTAAGAAGAAAGCGTTAGTCCCTTCGGGAAACTCTTCCTCGATAGGCAGAGCGGCTTGTTCGATAAAGCGAACATCCTGGCTGATCACGTTCTCGACAACAACCTGTGTGGCGTGGATCGTTTCCAGGCCGGGCATCTCTGCAAACTCCTTGACAGTCGACCCGTCATCCAGTTTCTTCAAGCCCTTGAGCATTTCCACGTGAACAAGGGACTCGACGTCACCGATCAACATCCCGAGTCGCTTGCTGTAGTATTTCTCGATTCGTTCCGCCTTCTTGTGGAAGTCGTCAATTTCTTTTCCAGAATGTTCAATGGCCCTCACTTGATGGGGAGCATTTTCATCAGTGGTGATCGGAACATAGTCGAAGAGCTCGTCGGAAATCTTCACCACTTTCGCTTCCTGCAAGAATGGATAGCCAACGTGTACACGCTTGTTAAGCAGCACTTTGGCAAACTCCACCTTGGCGCGCGTCTCGGTATCTGACACTGTGACCACCATGCTCTCATTTCGACTGTCTTGCTGGAAGACACTGACGCCATGGAAGCCCAATGACGCAGTGAAAGGCAGGGTCTTCAGACTCGGAAAGCCAGCCAAAGCTGCAACCCCAAGCTTAACGCCCTCGACTAGACCGACATACGGCTCCAGTCCATCCATGGTCGGCAATTCGAATTCGTTCTGGATGCAGCGACAGTGTGGAAGGTCAGGGAAGATACCGACAAGAGAGGATGGGTAGATGTAGTCTACCTCGGGAGAGTAGACAAATTTGAGGCTGACGCCGAAATCGTTTCGCAAGCGCTCCTCTTCCGAGAGCAAAGCATCTTTTGGCGCCATAGCACTGAGCAAGCGCTGTTCCTCGATGAACGGGATCTTGACAACAGCCTCCCATTCCTGTTTCTTGCCGTTCATGTCAAGCTCAAAATCTCGTGGATAGAAGTCGATAATAGGCGAATCCTTCGACGTCATCAAATCATGGTAGACGGTAGGAACAATCTTCTTACTTCGGTCTGGAAGCACTCCCATGAGTTGCTGGAACGGTCGGAATGGCTGTCCAAGCTGGAAGTTCATATCAGCCCCAAGACCCTTCTTGACATCGGAGATCATGGGTGAGTAGTGATATCGATAAAACCATGGCCAAGACGCAACTCCACGATAATAGTAGAAAAGAACCCATTGCAGACCCTGCACGTAGTTCTCTGTCAGATGCCGCAAGCCTTCTTCGTTCTCAAGACCCCAGCCAAACTTCTCCTTGTAATATGTATCCTTCCAGTCATGGAATTTCTGGTCGTACTTCTGCTCCATCTCCTTTTGGGCCTGCTCATCGGTAGCCTGTTCAACTTTGGCATGTTCGTAACGCTTTAGAACACGCATGATAGCCAACTGGGATTCTTCGTCTTCTTCATCGCCCGAGTCATCCGCCCGTGACGCGGGCGGGAACTCGAGCTGAAGAAAGCGGTCACCTTGTTCATTTTCCTGGGTAGACCATTGGAGGTTTAGATCAGTCGCCAGCTGCTGCACAAATTTCCGGTCTCTCGCAGGGAGCGTAGGAGGAAGATTGAGGGGCTGCCTGGTGGCAGGGTCTTTATTGACAGGCGAAACGAAGAACTTCTTGACGTCGTTGAAAATCTTCTTCTGTTCAGGAGAAATCTTGACGGGCCCACGCGACGCTGTGAGCGGCCTGTCCGCAGCTTGACCATTGCGCTTTGCATCGATCCATTTGGAGTCGGCGTACTCTGCCTCAAAAAAGCGGTGCTCCACTTCGGACAGTTCATCCAGGAGCACTTCCATTCTTTGCAGGTTGATGACACCGTGTTCATTGATGTACCCGCCCAGTGTAGGAAGAATCTGCTTGTACTTCTGGAACATAAGCGCCAATGCACCCTCGTTGATGTGCAAGTTAGGAAGGTTCGGTAAGAAATCGTTTCCGACAAAGAAAGCCATGAGGATGAAGTCATCAATAATCCGTTCCATATCATACTCAAAATCAAGGGCACCTTCCTGTTGGAGATCTTGAAATTCCAGTTCAAGGTATTCTCGTACAACGCAGAGATGCATTAGGTAGAAGTTCTGGTGTTCTAGCTCTTTCGACTTCTTCTGTGACTGCCTCCCAAAGGTGACCTCTTCTCGAAGCAAGCAGAAATGAGGATCATGACTGAGAAGACCCAACATGATCAAATCTGCATCAAGACCATAGAGGCAGTGACGGACGTTGGGATCGTAACCAGGCTGCGCTTTGGCCTGGCGGATGTATTCCATGATTTTGTGTTCACCTTCACCGGGTACTTCGTGGCCAGATAGAACGACTTCGACACCCTGCCACTCGACGTCCTCGGAGACTTTCTTGCTGATGAAATATTTGAGTTGCTTGGTGAGTTTCGCCATGAACTCGGTACCAGGAGTGATACAGTTGCTGTCAAAGGGCTCTTCTTTGGGGAGCTCTAGGCCCTCCTTGATCGCTTTCTCCCGAGCCTTTTCCGCGTCAAGGGCCGTCCGGAAGCGGCGAGAGCGCTGCTGGTTCATCTTGGCGCGGGGTGCGACACCGTCGATTGCCATGAAAAACAGCTTCTTGGGTTTGATTTTGCCGAAGAGGTGCTCAATGTAGTTGAAGATGGCGATGAACATTTTGTCCTCCGTCATCCGGAACGAAGGAGAGTCCGAGTCTTTGTGGGTACAATTGTGGATGATGCCGTTCATGTCGAGGTAGAGACAGTCGAACTCGGGAATACGGTTTTCGGCGATGAGCTGCGAGATGGCCGGATACCGCTCGCTCATCCATCTGAAGAACTTCGGGACACCCATGGTGGCGGTGGGCGCGGAACCACGCGAGAGACGTTGATGTCGGTAAAGAGAGGGCGAATGATGAGACCACGATTCCTGAAATTCACATGCAGGATGCGCAGGTACCAGACGCGCAGGGCAGAATGAAGGATATCCTGCCTAGATATTTGTGACAGATAGTAGCTAATTGTTTGTTGGTTCGATGATGAGTCGTCGACTCGATGGCGAAAGGCAGATCTGGGGAATTTGGGCTCGGCATCTTTTCCTCTTTCGGACGTCATCTCTGGGCGATCGCTCCACCGTATAAATTTACGCGACCGCGCCGCGTTCCATGCAATATGAACTCACATACAAGTCTCGTGGTATTCATGAACCGTTCAACCACGTCAAGCACACCTTTGGCTATTCATACTACCACGCCTGTCGCCGCTTGTTTCTCTGCGCCCTGGAACCTTCGCCCGCCTTGCTTTTTCAGCCACCATGGCAGACGAGGATGAGAACAGTAAGGCGCATTCGTATTCCTGCATGCAGTCACTAACCAGGTTCTGAACCCCCAGTGAGCGAGCAGGAGCTCAACCAGGAAGACGCTGAATCTGAGCAAAAAATCATCAATGAAGAATACAAGACATGGAAGAAGAATGCGCCATTTCTCTATGACATGATCCTCAGCACCGCCTTAGACTGGCCCACTTTGACCACCCAATGGTTCCCAGACATCACAGAGTCAGCCAAATTCCTCCCTATGAGCCGCCTGGCTTACTGCTAACATCTTGCAGCGCACCCGACGCAAACTACTCCAAACACCGGCTGCTGATTGGCACACATACCGCCGAGGGGCAACCAAACTACCTTGAGATCGCCGACGTCCAGTTACCCAAGCCAAAGAAGCCGGACGTCAAGGACTACAATGAAGAGACGGGGGAGATTGGCGGTTATGGCGGAGGTCCATCGGGCAAGAACCAATTCGAAGTCAAGTTCACCATTACGCAAAAGATCGACCATCCTGGCGAGGTGAACAAAGCTCGATACCAACCACAAAACCCCAACATTATTGCGACCATGGTCACAGATGGACGTATTCTGATCTGGGACAAGACAAAATTTTCTTCAATACCTACGGGAACGCCTAAGCCGACGCTGGAACTCGGCGGTCATACCAAAGAAGGCTACGGACTCAGCTGGGATCCGCATCAAAGTGGGCGGTTGGCAACAGCTAGCGAAGACTACACAGTTCGACTGTGGGACATCTCACAAGCCTCGAAATCGAACAAGCTGCTCAACGAATCGCGGCGATACACGCACCATGGCGGAATCGTCAACGACGTCCAATTCCATCCCATTCTGCCACACCTCTTGGGAACCGTCTCGGACGACCTGACTATGCAGCTTCTGGATCTGCGGCAGCCTGACACGACGAGAGCCTCTGCCAAGGGCGAGAACCAGCATCGCGACGCGATCAATGCGATCGCATTCAATGGGGCTGTGGAGACGGTGGTGGCGACGGGAAGCGCCGACAAGACCATTGCCATCTGGGACCTGCGGAACCTCAAAGACAAATTGCACGTCCTCGAGGGGCACAATGACAGCGTGACAACTCTGGAATGGCATCCGTTCGAGGAGTCGGTGCTCGCGTCCAGCAGCTATGATCGAAGAATCATGTTTTGGGATCTCGCGAAAGTCGGAGAAGAGCAGGCACCCGAAGACAGCGAAGACGGTCCTCCTGAGTTGCTGTTCATGCACGGAGGGCATACCAACCGCATTAGCGACTTTGCCTGGAACAAGAACAGTCCCTGGGTGGTGTGCAGTGCCGCGGATGACAACCTGATTCAAGTGTGGAAGGTCGCCGACGCCATTGTTGGGCCTGACGATGAGGATGTGCCTATGAATGAGCTCGAAGGCTAGAGACCTTCGACTCCAAAGTCTCTCGTCTCCCGCTCCTCTCCTGACGAGCAGGGGTTCTATTGGCAGGACACGGAGATTGTATACGAGTAGTTTGACTGGGTGACATTTGGCGATAGGTGACGATCTGAGAGATGCGATGCAAAAGAACATCGTTTGATGACTTTACTCTTTGCGGCCTACAGTGTAGGCAGGACAGCCTCTAGCCGTGAGGCTGCGGCCATTCGGCAATGCGATAGTTAGGCCAGCGGTCCGTATGAAACCAAGAGCGCTGAGACGGTGGCTGCGCACAGCAGGCTTATCTCGCCTCGGTTAGTTCATTAGGGCTGAGCCTCTGGATATCACCATTCTCTCAGATAGAGGTAGACTGCCGCCACAAATCGTCGTCATCATCGGCAGCACTTGCACGGTGCCGTGGTGCGTGTCTATGATTTGGCAGTCCGTATGATTTAGTGGAGAGTCGCTGTTGCAGCTGTGATCCAAATATTGACCTGGTCCAAGTCGGCTCGGCGTTCACAGCGCAGTTCTGGCAGAAGATTTCAGGCATCAGCCATTCCAGTCGCAGCTTTGCGATAACTATCTATCCATCCACCGATCCATATACGCCGTCCACATCTCGGATCGTGTTCCAGGAGGACCGGTCTCTTCAATGCCTCCTGCATATCATTAGGCATGGTCGGCGTTCCGCGAAGCAAGGGGTGTCGAATATGTGTTCAGCGTCGGGTGAGGTGTGACTTGACGCGCCCGACCTGCAACAATTGCAAGAAGGGCAATCGTCCCTGTCCAGGATACGACTCCGATCTCAGAATCCACGACGAAGGCTCGAGGCTCAGGAAGCGCTTCGCTCAGAAGGATGCGACCGAAGCTCAACTCAGCGTTGATAGCGAGTCGCCCGCGACATCGACGAGTCACCACAGTCAGTCCTCGGAATCCTCTCCAGAAGAAGTGCTAGGGGTAGTCGCCCGCATCAACACTCCCGACCTAGACGAGCAACTTCATCAGCACGGCCAATGGACCCAGGCTGGCACAGACCTTGCCGGCCCCCTGAACGGCGGGTCCATCAATCTTGACATGACCTTCCTTATGGCGCTCAATGGCAGTGTCTACTCTCCGTATCTGGCGCAAGAACAGCTTCTCAGCACCTTCTCGTCCTCCTTGAGCGGTCATGGGCCACTTCTCCTTCCTCCTCAGATGCGGAGCCACCAGAACTGGCTCTCCCAACTACCACGCATGTTCGGTTCGAGACTCCTCGACAGCACCGTTCGAGCTGTTTCGCTGGTCCACCTAGGTCGAGTCCAGCAGTCAGAACTCTTCGTGCAAGAATCGAGGCGGTTCTACGGCAACGCTCTCCGTCTGCTCAACAAATCCCTGACCAACGACACAGACGGCATGTCGACCGAGACGCTGTCTGCAACCATCCTGCTCTCATTCTACGAGATGTTTGCTTCTGACTCGAATGATTCATGGGTACGTCACTCCGGGGGCGCCGGATTGCTGATGCGGCTCCGGGGGCCGAATCGACATCTAAGCGGCTTGGACCGGGACGTCTATCTTGCGTATCGACATACCATCATCATCGATGCATTTATGCGAGATGAAGCGTGCTTTTTGGCCGAGCCACAGTGGCTTGAGATGGCTGAGAAGATCCACAACGATCTGCGAGCCTCGGGCATCACTGACGAGCGGCTCGAAATCTTTGAACTAGCCGAAGAATTCTACCTGGAACATGTGCAAATCCCCACGACGCTCAGGGATGCCAGGCATTTGGACGAGTCCAAGCGAAAGATGACACCTGAGCAGTTTGCAGCCCACACGGAACTGGTGCTGGCGCGAGCACGACTGCACAGGGCAAATCTGAAATCTATCAATCTGAGGTTCCGAGCGGCTCTCACGAGAAACGGACTCGAGACGGTATCAATGGACACCATGGATCCAGTCTTTCCTAAACAATATGTTTTCGCCAACGTATTCATCGCATCGCAATACACAGGCCACTGGACAATCATGCTGATCCTCAATCTCATCTTGAAGGAAAATGAAAAGGAAATTGCGCCCGAGAAGAACTCGCTATATCTGATGGAAAACCGAGAGATGTGCCGGGAAATCTGTCGGACCACGCCTTTCATGTTGACCTCGTCCTTCCTCGGGCCTTTCTTTGTCATTTTCGCCTTGAGACTGTGCTTGATGGTGTTTGAGCCAGGGCAAGAGAGAGCTTGGGTGGTCCGCAAACTGACCCAGATTGGTGACACACATATGAAGATGGCTGCGGACATACCGACCTTCGAACCTGAAGACAGCTTGCAGGAGCCAGATACTCGATATGCAGACGCAGCAATACTGCCGGAACCTGCTTGAACGTGTCTGCCCTCAAGACCAGCAGTAAACGCATTTAATCGCAAATGTCTTTCACAATAAGTGGAGGTTGGCAACGGTTAGTCGCCACCGTGACGAGCAAGATACATACACTGTTGTCAGAGATCACCCAGGCGCCTGCTGAGTGGCGGTGCAGGGCCGTCGACGAGGATATATGGAACGAAAGTTCGCTTTTTGGGCTTCCCCCGTCATCTTGTCGAATTATACCCAAGACACGGACGAATTTTCAGGCCTCTATGATCCTCCGTATGACGACGGGTCTTAGTAATGAGGCTTGCTTGCCTAGGGGTCCAGGTCCTGTAAGAAGGAGGCAGAAAGAATGAGCACAGCGGTTTGGAAATGCGAGAAGTCGTGCTCAGTCATGCTCGAGGCACTTCGTCTATATAAGGTGCCCTCTTCCCATGAGTATTGAAGTCAGCCATTACACAACTCATCAGCCCAAGACACAGCTTTCACCAGTTCGTCGACTCACACCGCGATCGAGAGCCTTGACCATTCACAGCAGCCCCAGCATGGCAACCCATCCCGCCGTCGTCACAGTTGGGCCAGGCCTGCCTCTGGAGATCCTCCAAGTCCCCACACCGACACCGACCGGCAACGAAATCCGCGTACGAGCACTCTGGACGGCATCCACGCCCCTCGATCTCCACCAAGCAGACGGCGGCCTCCTGGTCCAACATCCCCAACTCCTAGGCGACGGCGTTGCAGGCCGAGTAGTCGAAGTGGGACCCCTCGCCACCAAGTACCAGCCAGGGGATCTCGTCTTCGGCTTCACCTGGCGCAACCAGGCCGAGAAGGCGCATCAAGAGTACGTCGTGGCGCCGGAGTTCTTGTTCGGCAAGCTGCCACGCAACTTCACCATGCAGCAAGCCGTGACGCTGCCCAACAACTTCGTCACAGCATGGCACACCCTCACCAAGGAGTTTGGGTTCGACCTTCCGTGGCCCAAACCGGACGGATACCTGCCGGAGCAGGAGGAACGCGACGCAGGGATCTTAATCTGGGGAGGAAGTTCCAGCGTCGGACAATTCGCGCTCCAAATCCTAAAGCACTACGGGTATAGGCGCGTCATCACGACAGCTAGTAGAACACACCATGAGAAATTACACCACCGGTACGGCGCGGCAAGGTGTTTCGACTACCGAGATCCAGACGTCGAGCGGGACATCATCTCCTTTGTGGAGCCTCATGAGTGCGCAACCACAGCTGATCCTATAGCAAAAAACGGCATCGCATACATCCTCGACTGTATCGGCAGCCTCCAAGGCAGCGTCCTCCCCGTTTCACGCATCGCCAGGCTGACAGCGACGCCGCGTGGTACGAAAGTCGCGATCCTCCTCCCCATCATCGTCAAGGACCCCTCCCCGGGAATCAAGCCAGTCTACGAAATGGACGTGCTCGCGGCGGCCGACTGGCCTGTCGGCGTCGAGGCCGTGGGCGTGAGGACGCATTTCTACCTAGACGACGCAGCTCTCAAGGACAAGCTGCAGAGCGAAATCATGCCGTCGGTGCTGGAGAGGGGCATTGTCGAGCCGAACGAGCAGTTGATCGTCGAGGGCGCCACGATGCTCGAGAGGGCAGAGAAGGCGTTGACCTTGTTGAGAGACAAGAAGGTCAGTGGGGAGAGACTGGTGTGGCGGGTTGCGGACAGTCATGAAGATTGAGGCGTGAGGGTAGTGCAGCGTGCGGGTGAAGAAGAACTTACAGTAAATAGGATATTGAACGAACTTGTTGAAGAACGGATGCTGGTTTTTTTTGTTTTCGGAACACATATTACACACTACACTCCTTCCTCACCTCGCTCCTCAGTCCCCAACTCTCGAACCCTTCTTTTTATTCTCTTGCTTGGGCCGATCCATTACCCCCCCTTGCCATTGCTAGCCTGCAATGCCCCTTCCGTGATTCACCAGAATCCAGGCAGACTGACTCGGCATGGGACACACAATTTCATGCCGGGCTTCCTGGGTGGGCGGCTTCTTTCTCCACGCTCTCTCGTCGCACGTCCACCATCACCTCCCTCACGGTCTGGCTCTTGTACCCTCTCCACTTCCGCATGGGCAACTTGGCAGCGTACATCTCGTCGATTTCGGCAGCAGAGCGCGCCATGGTTTCCGGGATGTAAAAGTACGACCAGATGACCGTGACGAAGACGCACCCCCCGAAGATGAACGCGGCTTGGGCCCCGAGATTGCCGGCATCTGGGGCGGTGATCTGTGGCACGGCAAAGGTCGTTATCACGGCCGTGCAGTATGACCAGAAGGTCGACCACGCCATTGTCGGTTCCCGGAGGGACGGCGTAGGGATCTCTGCCGGGAGAAGGAAGGCCCTGGTGGTATCAATTGTTAGCTGCATACCTCCGAAAAGAGCTGCCTCAAGTTTCTTGACTTCTTTCGTCGGGAGCAGGCAGACTTACAGTGACTGGAATGACGCGGCGTTGAAGAAAGCAAAGACGATGAATACCGCCGCGAGACCCAGCTGTTGGCCTTTCGTCGTCAAACCCGCAGCAGCGAGACTGCCCGCGGCCATGTCCAAGACGAAGAGAATCGAGAACCCCGCCAGTGCGACGGGTCTTCGACCGACCTTGTCAACCAGTACAGGACCGACCATGGTGCCGAGAAACTGCAAGCATGTGATGATGATGGTGATTTGGAATGGGTCGGCGACGCCGCTTTGCACAAGGATGACTGTCGAGTATGTCTGCATGAGGATCTGGCCGCCTACCTGACCGGAACATAGGAGCGTGCCAGCGGTCAGTGTGCGTTGCAAGTGGGTGCGATTCAGGATGTCCCAGAATCTAGACTGCTCACGCCGTTCACGCTCGGCAACAACGGCCGCCTGGCTGAGGGATAGCTCAGTCTCAACGAGCTCCGTGGCATTATTGCGAAGTGCCATGAGCGCCCGTCGCGCGTCGTCCAGCTTGCCATTTTGAACGTACCAGAGCGGTGACTCGTAGCAGAACAGCATCAGAACGCCAAATACAACAGGACAGGTGGCCTGGATGGCAAGGGGCACCTTGTACTGACGACTGTCATCGATCTTTTCGGTCCCCCAAACGATGGTAGTGGCGATAATAGCCACCACACATACTCCCGCAACACAGAAGCCAACCGCTCGGGCCCGGATATGGGCAGGCACCAGTTCAGTGAGGTAGAGTGGTGCCGTGGTGGTCAAGACGCTGATCCCGACATCTAGAAGAATCAGCTCGGGCACGCAGGAAGCTGATATTCCGGGAGTTGCTTACAGTTCCAGAACCTGCCTACCACCAGTGCGCCAATGTTGGGTGCAAAGACTTGCAGGATCGAACCAGGCGTACACAGGCAGAAGTATGCCAACATCATGGTCTTCTTCCGCCCGATGCGTTTCATCAGAGGCACAGCAACAAAAGAGCCACTTGCAGCTGTGAAGCCATCAGAAATGTCCAGATCTGATCAATGCTCGAGGCAATGACGTCGCCGAACAAATGTGTAGTGGATGGGGCTATTTGATTTCGACAGATGGCTAGGTAGATTGGCCGAACCTACCTCCTACGAGCGGTACTGTGACAATCAAGTCCAGGTTCCGGGCCAATATGGAAGTCAGTGACAGTATTGGAAGGAGGATCCATAACATCACACTCACAGTAAATGCGGGCCCGTGTCCCTGGTACTTGAGGATGAAGAGAGGTAGCGCCAGAAGAGGTGCGACAAAGTTATTGTCGTAGCCGTACAGACCCAGAGAGAGCCCGATAATTATCACTGCGGCAATCCGTGTCAGAACTATACAGAGGAGGGTTCGGCTGAAGGCTGCTTGCACTTACTGTTAACGATGAGCCGCCAGTTCCAAAACCCAGTAGGATGGTGAACGGGATCCAAGGCGGGTTCGGCATGGACACCCTCGTCGACGCGCTCCTCATGCGCAGCAGCATGGTTTTTGGCCCCGGTGAACGCCATGTTCTGTGTGGTAGTGATCGATGCAGTGTATCGCAACCGGGGCGACGTCTCCGGGGTAAGGGGACTGATATACCTCGCTATCGAATGGCAACGCTCCTGTTCTAGCCCCCTTGCTGGGTCCACCTCGCTTGCCCATGGGGAATTTTCCAGTCCAGCGTGACCAAGTCGTCCAGCTCCTTCTGGATTTACGCGGGGACCTGGGGTCAATGTCGCCGTATCAAGAAGCGAGAAGATTGAGGCAAAGGAGACGCTAGCCGCTTGGAGGATTTCCTCAATCGGGATTTCTCCATTCGTCAAAATTCCAACCTCAGACCAAGGGCCGAGGTCATCTTGGGAAAGCACATCATGACAGCGCTGGGATCAAAGTCTTCAATGAGCTCGAAGCAAACCAAACCCTCGACTTCAGTGCAAATCCAGGAAGATGGCTGAAATTGCTCTGCAAGAGCCAGCCATCGCGGTGGCCGAGCCCGTCCACGCACAAGGCCAGGACAAGCCCCCAAGCGATGTCTCGGCTCTTGAACTGCTCTGTAAAGCGTTGGGCATGGATCTGCACGCAAAGAACCCGCTAGAGGCGCCTGATGTCGACTTCTTACAGGTGTGAAGTCTCCAGATTGCACACTGGTTCGTCACTGACTTGTTCAGCATATGGCTAGACTCCCTGTGGACTTTACTGCTGTCCCCAATGGCGCTGACGTGGAAAACATGCGGAAGTGGATAGATAGCACGTTGCTGCACGGGCCGCTCGCTGAGGCTCGACTACAATGTGATCTCAAATGTCAACAGCCACCAGTTCCGATCGACATACGCAACATCTCTGTGCCATGTTCCGATGGCAGTGGACACAAGTTCGGGATTCGCATGTATGTCCCGAGGATTGCAAGAAACGAGGGAGAAGCGCAAGGAATGCCTGCCATCCTGATGTTACATGGAGGAGGTTGGATCCATGGGAAGCCGGAAGGCGACGAAGGTTAGTCCTGCTTTGTCACGCTCGATACACCCTGCTTTTCGTCGCTCACAATACTGCAGCCTTTTCGATTCATCTGGCATCAGAACTGCGAGCAGTGGTGCTTGGTGTCGACTACCGGCTGGCCCCTGAGCATCCGTATCCCGCTGCTCTTGATGACTGTTGTGAGGCATTGGAATGGGTAGGCATCCGCTCCGAAGTGTTGTACCAGACGTTGACATGATCGATCTAGGTGACCAGGCATGCTTCAGAATACAATATTGATGCAAGCAGGATAGGCATTTGGGGTGCATCTGCGGGAGGGAATCTTGCGGCGGCTCTTGCAATACGGCTGTCACAAGCAGCGTCATCCGAGAGGTGTCGAAGTCTTCGGCTAGTCAGCCTCGTCGTCCCTGTAACTGCGCATCCGAAAGCGCAACTTACGTTCGAGCGCGACCGCACAATTGGAAAGAGTCAGAATGGACTGTCTTTCGATGATTCTCAACGTGCCCCAGACGCCGTTGTCAAGGATTTCGAGAAATTATACGGTTGGTCCTGCTTCACGGCGTTGAAAGCGATGTCGTTGCTAATGTCAATGTTCAGAACTGTACACAGGCGGTCGGACTGATCCCTGCGACCCTCTCCTGTCCCCCCTAATGGCAAAGCTTGACGCCAGTCATCCGCCCACACATGTGACCGTTGCTGCATGCGATCTTTTGAAGTTCCAGGGCTTGGCATATGCGCAACATCTCCGGTCAGCTGGGGTCAAGGTCGTTGAGGAGGTCCTGCCTGGTGTCCCTCATGGTTTCACCTTTCCTGTCAATGCCGAGGTGACGAAGTCCTGGTTAGCCAGGCAGGTGGATGCGTTTGGTGCAGCGTTCGCGGGCAAGCCTTCTTGAAAGAGCGCAAATAATCGCGGTCATGAACATTCAAGTTAGATCGACCAACCAGTTTAGATCTTCCACACCAGAATTGTCAAAATCTTCGTCAGCGCACGTATATGTGGACAGCGGCATCGCCACGCATGATGATTGCTGTGGCGAGCAAAGGTAGGAATGCAGCGTCGGCTCGTTATCGGGGCCACCTTCCATTGGTCCATCGATGACCGGGTAGAGCGTTGAAGGTATTGTGGAGACCATGGGTAGAACGACATCCGCAAGTTCAGGTGCGAACTGTCTTTCATGGTCCTCCCTGATGATGGCACTCACGAGACCAGCAACTTGGTAGGACGGGCACCTGCCTCCTGAGAGGGCGACAATGTTCTTCGCAAGCCCTGACAATTTGCCCAAACCCACGATTCTAGGCTCGCCCTCTTTGAGCAAGCAGATCCAAGCTAGGGCGGCGTTGCCCAGACCCTCAATGGTTGATTGCCTCAATTCCTCGACGCCTGTTCGCTGGCGAAAGCCGGATACAAGCTTAGACGAGAGTTGCCATTGTCGACTAACAGCAACATCAGCAGCCTGGATCCTGCAATAACGGTGCATCTCAAAGGCTGCTCCAAATAGCGTTTTCATGTCAGTTTCTGATGCGGTGCTAATGATCCGTAGCGCCTCTGTGTCCTCTGCGACGTGAATCTCTGTAAGTCGATCAAGCAGGTGCAGTGCAACCTGCTCAGACTGTTCACTGGTCTCGATTCTTAAAGGCTTGATCGAGGAGTGTTCGAGGTTCACCATTGGCTTTTTGGCTCGACGTCTCCTGCCTTTGCCTGCATAAATTGCGAAGCTTGCCGCTTCGGTGTTGTACAGGACCTGCTCAATGTGCATCCTCCTGGCCTCCTCCTCAGCACCAACAGGTTGCACTGTTTCCATTAGCGACAGAGCCTCGTCGAGGTATAAGAACGCTCGATTGTGCTTTTCGAGCACATTGTAAGATGTAAACAAAAACAGCGAAATGATCACCTCGTCTAGCGTTGGGCACTCGGCGAAGTCATAACAAAGCCGTGATCTCTCCACTTGCTCGATGAACTTCTTGAGATTCTCCGCATTGTTGGAAGTCATCCGATGCTCCCCAGCGGCCGTTACCATACGTACCGCAAAGAGAAGAGTC
This sequence comes from Cladophialophora carrionii CBS 160.54, assembly GCF_000365165.1. Taxonomy (NCBI): domain Eukaryota; kingdom Fungi; phylum Ascomycota; class Eurotiomycetes; order Chaetothyriales; family Herpotrichiellaceae; genus Cladophialophora; species Cladophialophora carrionii. The sequence continues at coordinate 1,921,479 of NW_008481828.1, forward strand.
CGGAAGTCGGGTGCCACGCTCCATTGGGGCTCGAGAACAAAGCGAGAAAGAAGGTCAGTATACGTCAAGACCGGGAAAATAACGTGCATGGTCTCGAAGAAGTGCTGTACGCTCCGCCAGATCTCGGTATCTGGCTTCGGCTCGAATGGTGATTGCATTGCCACTGTCGGGGAAATAGGCAATTGGTACGGTGACGGAGCGGTGGTAGCTGCATTGTCGAGGCGGTCCGGCAGTATTTGCGGCTCCAGCGTTTCGGAATCCTTGGATGCAGGTTGCTCGGTGTCTAGAACGGGCGTCAGAGCCCAGCTGCTAAGGGAGAAACCATCGAGACGCTGATGGTCCTTGGGAGCGTCTGCGACCGGATCCAGACACCAATCTGATGTGCTGTGCACCATATCATGTCGCTCGAGCGTACTGTCTGATTGGAGGTGACCATAAGAAGAGTCTGATGGAAGCTCGGATCTGTCAGAGTTTGCAAGACTGGATTGAACGCTCGGTAAATTCCGCGGCGTTACTAGTGGGGAGGGTTTAAAGCTGATCACTGTCTCATCATAGGGAAGGCTCGAGCGGTGTAATTCTCTGTGTACACATTAGACAGTATCGACTTGACAGGGGCAAGAACTTGTTTGCATACTGCTTGCTAGGTCGCCCTCGCTTGGGACGTTTCTCATCGTACTTGCATATCGAACCAGCCCGGCGACATTGGTCACAAGGCAACGACACCGAACCTTTGTGTTTGGCAGGCGTCAAGCTTCGACACTAGGGTGCTCGTCAACTGGCAATCCGTGGACACGCGGGCTTTGAACGCACTTTGATCTTGAACCGACGACAGCGATCACAAGCGCGATCCGCTGTCGAGGGAGTCGTCGAAGATGGTCGGTTGGAAGGAGCAATGGTGCTATACATCGGGAAGGATCAATGGGCGACATCTCATCCCGAATTAAGTCCCTTGTTGAGAACGTATGAACTTGTGGGTGGACTGTGGGAAGGTGTGTACTCGAGAGGGACGAGAAGTATTGATGAACTGGATGGACTTACCTCGGCGGAGGAGAGAAAGTGGCTGACTGTGGCATCGGCTCACCTACGGTTTTCAGTTTAGGCCTAGACGTGCCTTCTAAACAGGCTTCAATGCCCCCTAGCCCCCTGACTGGACCGCCCGTTGAGCGCCAATGCCCCCATTAGCGGTTCGGGGAGCCAGCCAAGCCGCTCTCACGGGCACTCTGTAATTACTGTGAGCCGTGATTCACAGTGAGCCTCGTGACCCGGTCGGATTTCTTGATCGTGTCGAAGTTTACGTGTTCTCCCCAAGCTCTGAACAGCCAGCCATTACAGTAACTAGTGTTGCTCCCCCTGATTTCCTGCTGTCACTGTTCAGTTGGAAAGTTAGATATCTGCGCATTTTGCCACCATGCGGGTGATGCCAAGCCAGGTACGTGAGAGAGAGGATGAAGTGTGGCATATTTCTGATAACAAGCCACGCTCACTCGAGCATGACGGATCGTGTTGTGAGCCTCCTCGAAGCTTGAAGAGTCCGTCTGGTCCATCCCTGCTGCACTATGGGACCCTGGAAGACTGCCTTGCGTTTTGAGCATCTGCACACTGTACATCTCCACTACCATCTTCTGTGGGAGTCTATATCTGTGCTCGTTGAGCAGCAAGACCCCAAAAGCCAGAAGTGCACCCGCTTCGCCAGGTGGTCAATCATATTATGCGACGGACCTATGAGTCTAAGATTCGGAGCATCTGTGGCAGAGCTGAAGGTATTCCTATCCCATGTCCAAGATCGCTATCACCTTTTCTCAACATTCGGCATATTGGATGGTAATGATCGACTTGCTCCTTCACTTGCGATGCACCGTTGCAGGAAATTCTTCAACGACATCTTCGAGGAAGACGGGTTCATCGATACCAGCCACAATTCACGGTCAAGCATACTGCCAACTCAACGGGGCCGGCGACGGCATGGAATGTCATCGCTTCTGTCAATCTCATAGAGATGTGGTGGGCGCGGAATACCCTCGCTGCATTTGGGTAGAACCACCAGGTCTTGGTGAGAGGACTCTTCTACTCGGAGCCGCTTTCATGGTGAACGGAGCCATGAACACCTTGGCGAAAGCATGCCTCCCAAGGCTCATGTTGTGACGGCTCCATGTACGCTGGTTGGTCTGTTGCAAGCTACATCTATAAATTCACTCACCTTCCACCAACGACCCTGACTACCAGAAGATTTGACCTTTGCGTGGGACGAATGCGAGCACGACATAGCTGGTGAGTCAAAATGTCGGATGGGTCAACACCACCCTGCCCACCGCCCAGACATCTGGTAGAATCTATACAAATTCGCTACTCGCACGCCAGCCTTCTCCCAGCGCCGCACTTGAACCCCTCATCATCCATGCTTATCAACAAGATCGTAACAAGATAGGGGATGGGAGGTACAATGACGCTCGGAGACGTGGTGAATATCAGCAACGGCACGCGTGTGAGAAGCAATGGCAATCGACCCGTAGCAGAGGATTTTGACGTCTTTCAGTTTTCCACGGTTCCGGTATCGAGCTTTTCATGCGCGCTACAAGTCGACGACTCGCTAACGGTCTCCTCCTGGTCCATTTTTGGTTGGTTATCATATACACCGCAACTGCGATCTGGAGTGGAGATGGGCATTCAAGCGTTACTGTCCTCCCAGAGGTCATCGCTCTTAGCATGGATTTCGAGGTCCAGCCAATCGCTGGGTAAACATGTGCGGAAGTAGCACGGCTCCATGCGTCCAAACTTATTATCAAGATCGGAGGGGCACCTCATCTCGAGCTCGTCATCAACGACGAATTGCCTTCCGTGCTCGTTCGGAACGGAAACTGTGTCAACGCGAGCTTTGGCCTGAACAGACGACATTAACTGCATGGTGGATGATATGAAGTTTGTCCTTCGACTCTAGTCGACATGAAGGAGTGGGAGAAGGACAGGTTTCGAGAATCCAGTTATGAATGCGGTATGCGTCGAATGAGCTCAGTCTGAGCTTCGAGGAGATTTAATATTGGTTGACGTCCCAGTTCCGACTTGTCTCTGTCGCGCCAACGCACTACAAGGCTCCTCTGGCACATGAATTCTTGCTGTCACCACTTGGCATGCTTTCATGTCGCCTTTTGAGAGCATCAAGATAACCAAAGAATACCCCTCGTGATATACGTATTCACCAAGGTCGTGCAAGGTGTAGGTATCTTGAGTAAACCAAAAATTACGCTCTAGAAAGGTGAACAAAACCAAAAACAATCAACAGCTAGGATTCCCAAGTGGTCACCCACCTTAGTACTAACTAACCGGCATGTGGCTTAAGTACGGCTGAGCGAACGGGAAGCCCTGTTTTCCACATCCTATGGTCGATTGCGAAGAAGAATATTTCTCTTAAATATATATCTCTATTTCCAAGCCCGCTAAAACCGCGTCACTTACCCTGCCCGCAATATCCTGTGGCGTTCCCCGTGGCGGGCAAGCGATTGACAACAGAATAATTCCCATTATCCCAATCTGATCGCGACCACCGCTCAATTCTCTGAACCGATGCAGCAATGACTCTCTGGGGTCAAGACACGGTCAAAGATGTCGCTGAATCTGTCGGAATTTACAACTTCAACAAGGAAGTCAACACCTCCCTCTGCCGCGATGTGGAGTACCGCATCTCGCAAGTCCTCCAAGAAGCCCTCAAGTTCATGAAACATGCCCGCCGCACGATTCTCTGGTCGCAAGATATATCGCAAGCCCTTCGCGTGCTCGACATTGAACCACTCTACGGCTATGAATCTACCAGACCGCTGAAGTATGGCCAGGCGTCACTGGGTCCTGGGCAACCGCTGTTCTACGTCGAGGATGAAGAGATGGACTTCGAGAAGCTTATCAACGCGCCGCTACCGAAAGTGCCCAGAGAAGTGACATTCACAGGTGAGTGATCGCTCTTTACCATTGTGATGAGCTGCGTCTGACCTGACTACAGCGCACTGGCTTGCCGTCGAGGGCGTCCAACCCTCAATACCTCAAAACCCAACCTCAAATGAAGCGCGGAATCTCGAACTCATACCGAAGGGACCGAACGCGAACCACGCGCTGGCTGCTATGAGTGGCGCAGACAACACCACCACCAAACCTCAGGTCAAACATATCCTCTCCAAAGAATTACAACTGTACTTTGAGAAGGTCTGCTCATCGGTCCTGGATGAGACGCAACTGGAATATCGCACGGCGGGGCTGGCCAGCTTGAAAGAAGATCCAGGTCTACACCAGCTGGTGCCGTACTTTGTGCAATTCGTCGCAGAAAAGGTCACGCATAACTTGAAGGATCTGTTTGTGTTGACTCAGATGATGCTGGTCACGGATGCGTTGACAAGGAATGAGAAGCTCAATCTGACACCATACGTATGTGATCAAGGAACGGCCAAGGTGAGGGATAACTGACAGTCGAACAGGTGGCATCCATGGTCCCTCCCGTATTGACCTGCTTGATCGGACGAACATTGGGCACAGGCATAGGAGCACTCGATCACTACGACCTGCGAGATCTAGCTGCGGCGTTGCTGGGCCACCTCTGCAACAGATACGCCAAATACTCACATAATCTCAAACCTCGGCTAGCACGGTCGTGTCTGAAGACCTTCCTCGACCCCAAGAAGCCGTACGGAAGCCACTACGGTGCCATCCTCGGATTGAAAGCCGTCGGTGGCGCCGAAGTGGCCCGCCAGCTCATTCTGCCCAATGTCAAAGTCTACGGTCAGCTCCTGGAAGAGGATATTCAAGAAGGCAGCGTGAAGAAAGCCGAAGCAGAAAAAGTGGTTGCCGCAATTCTGATTTCTCTGCGAACACTGGTGGATGACGATATCCCGATGATGAACGGCCATTCAGAGGCCTCTGCTGCCAACATGCGAGCCAAACTCATTGAAACTCTTGGCGAAGTGGTTGGCGGAAGAATAGCGGACTCTGGCAATATACCGTTCGCCAAAGCCGTGCTCGAGGGGGATTTCGCAGCGTTATGAGAACGTGGCGGCGTGGTTCCGAAGCATCAAGCGTGGCGTTGGGTCTTTTCGTCTTGGAAAGGGAGAGGGTCACGATCTTGATACCCGACGGTTGTCTGCATCTTTCGCGTTTCGAGAATGGGTTCGCAAAAAGGGTGTGCATCAGGTCATTAACTAAGGCTGGCTCCATATCTCGCCTGGCTTACTGGTTGCATGCGGTGTATTGCAAGTGCGTCCATGGCACATGCTTTGGAGGACCTGGGGGGGATTGATCGTCGATCAACCCTGAAGGGAATGAGGCTGAGAAGGACCGCAAGGAACTTAGCGAACCTGGTACTTTCGGAGGGATTCTTTTGCTACGGCCGAAGATTTGCCACAGCTGCCCTGCGCCCTGCGTTGCCCTGCCCTCCCCTGCTCCTGCGCAGGCTCGCCAGGTCACTGGATATGTAAGACCACCATGTTGTAATCATTAAGCAGAGAGGCGGATAGCCAATGAGGACGGCCAAGGTCAGATCCAAGACGAGACGAAACACCAGGCGCATCTGGTCCGTGTGTGCTTTTGAACGCGACCACCACGGGCGTTATATTGGCGTCCTGACAATGTTCCTCAGGTTTCTCGGCAGTTTCGGGGCTTCAAGGTGGCTGACTGAAGTTATCGACTCGGTCTCCGAGCACGAGCACCAGTCCTGTTCCATCCGACTCTTTCCTTTTTGGCACCTATGGGGACGCAGCAGTGGTAGGGCTGATGTTGGATGAAGTCAGCCCCTGCGCCAAGGTGTTGTACCTGCAAGCTTGTGTAGCTAGCGAGATTGGCTTCGGTTCCTGTAACGATCCTCCGGGTGTTTCTGACCACTCACGCTGACGGCACGCATGCATGCTGGTTGTGGCTGGCAAGAAACCGATTACTGAACGAGGCAACTATGCCTCAGCGGCGACGGCTTTGTTGTTCCGTCGTCTTTTGTCGGCCGTTTCGAGGTACTGATCACCCAACCATCATCTGATTATCAATTCACCGTCTACGAGGTACATGCGAGTAACTCGTAGGGGGCCGGGTTTTGTGGGACACCTACTGTGTTCAGGGTGAGTGACATCCTCAAGCCCCGTTGGCATCGCTAGCCGCTGATAGCATGGCGGTGACCACTTGTTGGTTCCCATCATGGAAATTCGATAGCTGCTCTCCCACTGCAAATCGAGCCACGTCTGCGTCGCCGAGCACGTCCAGCCCGTTGGGATTCTGGCCGGAAACATGACACGAAGGCGCAGGATCAGCCCCCAGCGGACCTCAAATCTCCTTGACTCGGTTCCCTCGACACGCGTTCCCCGCCCGACATCAGCCTCAGTGCTTTGACGCTATCATTCACTCGTCTGTCTGATGACCCATGGGCAACTGCGTCGTTACGGATCTCCCTGGCCCCGCCGTTCTCGGGATCTGCCAGAGACTCAAAAGTCCCTCGTTCCCCATCCACACCGCCGGTTGGTTTACGTATCTTCGCCTGAGCCGCAAGCAACAACACCTTCGTCACTTCTTCCCGCTTGCTCTTCCTGTACCATATGTTTGGAGAATTGTGTCGTTGCTGCAAAGTATGAAGCTCCTCAGCCTCGCTGGCGCTGTTGCGTGGTTCGCATTTAACCTCCACCGGGCCACTGCCTTGTCGAATATCACCTTCTACTCGGACAATGCATGCCAGACCTTCAAAGGCTGGAAGACCGGTCCCGACGATGGAACATGTACACCGTTCCCGACAAACGTGCAGGGCTATCTCAGTTTCATGGTCACAAGTCTGGACCAAACGTGTGCAGGTAAGTGGGAGCGGGCTGGGCGCAACGTCAAACCATACTAACGTACACACAGTTACGGTTTACGGCAGCGATGTGGCCTTTTGCAGTTCCACCACCCTATTCCTCGCCCCCTTCTCCGACTGTATGACAGCCACGAACGTGAGCCAATTCTCCGTCGATTGTCAGGACCTATCAGTTGCGACTTCGGCAGTGCCATCCGTGGTTCCGACCGGAGCACCTGATCCTACTGGTTCGACCGCGAATGGTACTTCCACCGGGATCAGCAGTGACGATACAGGGTTATCTGGCGGCGCCAAAGCCGGCATCGCCGTTGCCGCAGCGGTTGTGGGGCTAGGACTCATTGCGCTGTTGGTTTTCTTTGTCGTTCGAAGCAACCGCAGGAAGAGAGCAGACATGGAAGCCAGAAGGGCTCATGAAATTGATTCTCAACCCGCTGCACCGCCCTATTCCGAGCTGCCACAGAATGAAAAGAAGATCGCGACCGAGATGCACGCAGCCATGCCCCAAGAGATTGCTTCGTCGGTGATGACGCCGGTGGAAGCTCCAGGAGACGAACGTTGGGGTCCTCGACAAGAATTACCGGGCGACTGGGTACCGACCCCGGTGGAAGGGTCCCATGCTTCACATCAGCCGGGTGATTCCAACACAGTGGTGTCCTCGGAGGACACGACAGTGGTTGGCGGTGAAGGCAAGCTGAATTCAAAGATTCGCGGTGTATCACAGCCCTAGAAGTGGCATGACGAACTTCGACTGAGCCGAGGGAAAGCGTCCTGAAGCTCCCATCCTGATGGGAGATGAATACCCCCAACGTGGAGTTAGACGAGGAGGCGACATAAGGTCAACATGCCCGCTACCAGTTTACACGGAACGCCTTGTTCACCATCTCAACACCAGCTGGAACACGATTCGACCCTCCACCAAAGTCGAAGCTGACCTCTTCGGTCTCAGCACCGCCAGATGCTAACGACCCTCGGTACAGCGTCCGCCCTTAAGCCTCCAGGGTAGATTATTACAGGAACCAAGTCGAAGAAATGACAACCACGACGTAATCAGACGATGGCTTTCCCCACGTCTGGATACGCCAAACTATGTCGATCTTGACAACAAGATGAAGCATCAATCAGCACATTCCTTGCTTTGGCTGTTCACCGATCCACATGAGTCCGCGCCTGATCGACGAGAAGCAACACAAAGTGCAAGCACACCAATGTCGCACCACCCATCCGATATCCCCAGGCCATCCGCTACTCACTCAACTTTATGCCGATTGACTGCCCACTCGTCGCCAAGCGATGACAATGCACATGGAAGCAGGAGAAGCTCAAACCACAACACCTACAATCTGCCGCGAGGAGGGTAATGTCTTTTTCATCGTCCTCAATGGAGCGTGACACTCCGACTACCTAGGATCCTGCCCACTTCCTGTTCTTTGACCTCGCCTAGTCGTGGGAAACCACCTCGTGGCAAGAGGTCGTCACAGAAAAGCTGCATGGGGTGCAATTCGGACCGCGCATCCCACCGACAGTGCGAATCAATAATATCTTGGAGTTCATCTGCCATCTAGATAGACAGCGAGGCGTTAATCAGAGGGGGGGAGAATTCTCCTACAAATCAGGATCCAAGAATCCTCACTTGTATTATTACTCAGTATCCAAGTCTGCTACTACCACAGCACGGAGTACTGTACTCTGTACTCTGTACCATTCCTAGTACGAGTAGCCGCAATACCTCCACCACTATTACCACCACTACGAGTACCATTACCTACCTACCTCGATACTAATGACGGACGAAAGTCCTCTGCCCCTGCTTTGGATTTGGTCCCAAGGTGGCCAGTCTCACCGTTGTCGGGACCCCAGTTTGTGCTCCGTACCGTCAAGCAAGCTGATACGACGTTGCTACAGTACACAGTACACAGTACCAGGCAGTGGTACCGCCCTATCCATCCATCAGACCGAGGCCATGCGTGTGGCTCCAAGGCTGAAAGACGGTCCGTCCGCTTATCCCTCATCCCTTATCCCTCATCCTACTGTGTATTGTGGACTGTGTACTACGTACTTTGTACTGTACAGTTACCTGAGTAAAGAGAGATCCGTGCGCCACCATCGAGCCCGCCCACACACACCCATACACACACACACCCATACACACACACACCCATACACACACACACAGGCACACGTATGTCTACACCCTGCCTTATCTGCACCAATATTTACGTAGACCCGTATCTACAAGCCCGTCTACACGCCCGTCTACACGCCTGTCTACACGCCTGTCTACAGTAGGAATGAACATCCAGACGTGCAGTGCCATGTGTACATTGCTCCGGTGGCCTTTTCCTGGAAACAGCGCTTGCAACTTGTAACCGCCACTACGTGCAGTTCTCCAGACAGAGAGATGAAGTGTCGGTGTCTCACTAATACGTTAGGTGTACGTAAAGCATCTGATCTGATCTGATCTGCTCTCCATGCCTCGCTTTGCCGCGCTTCGCCTTTTGGTCAGAGACCCTGATACAGTACGGAGTACCGTGTGTCTATGTGCTGTGCGCTCCGGTACGACAATTAGCCCACTTGTAGACAGTAGTTGCACCGTCCCAACGATTCCTCACGCGGCATGCTTTTTCAGTGGCTGCATCGCTCGTCTCTCCTCCTCCCACCAGCTAATGCACTTGTCGAGAAACTGGTCCTCGCGCTCCCGCATCACCACCTCCGCTTTACTCGTCTCTTCCTTGACAATCGTGTACGGACTCGTCTCCCTCGGCTGGCCCAAGTCCAGTAACGGATCGAAGCCCTCGTCGCCCATACCCAGCGCAGCCACTCCGCCCACGAGATCGTCAACCTCGTACTCATCGTCTTGGATCTCACTGATCCGCCGGCCGTACGTCCTGGGCGCATAGTCCTCTAGCGTGTCCGGCCTCACGTACCCGTATAGCAAGAACCGGAGGTAATGCTTCTCGAAGCGCATGCCCCGCTTGATCGCCTCCCGCACGATCAGCTGGTCGGGCCGCAACAGGCCGTGCAGTTTGCGACCGATGTCCTCCTCGGTTTTCAGACCCCAGTACTCCAATCTGCCGCGGCCGATCTCGCTGGCCGGCACGCCGAACATGTCGAGGCCCACCTCGTCTTCCTCGGTGATCACGTGCTTCATCCTCACCCACTCGCGGAGGACGTCGAACCTGATCGTCCAGACCTCGCGCTTCAGGACACGGAGAATGCGCGTGAAACTGCGCTGCGCGAGCAATAGCTTGCGCATTCCGTCGCGTTTCTCGCCACTGATCGGGTCGTTGAGTCGCATGTCCAGCTTCGTGATGAAGCACGCGCAGAAGTACAGATCCAGGTCCGTCATGAGGGTCTTGTTGTGCACGAATCCAATGCGGCGCGCGTTGTCGGGGATGTCGAGCATGAACCACAGCCTCTTCAGGGCGAGCGCGCAGCGCGCGGGCAGCGGGATCCCGTCCTCGGCAAACACGGTCATCAGCTCGTGGATCACCTTCTCGCGGTGCAGCACCATCTTGAGCCAGCGGAAGGAGGGGATCTTGCGCGGCGTGCCCTGCTCGGCGAGCTGCGCGTTGGGGTGCGCAATCCGCGCCGCCGGGTCGGACCGGCAGAGGTGCGCGTAGCTGCGGAACATGAATGTGCGCGCCGAGTCCGGGGCTTTGGAGACCGCTTGCCTCAGCATCACCGTCGTGAAGCGCGTGTCCAGAATCACGTGGAAGTCCTTGGAGATGGCGTACAGAGAGATCAGGTCCTTGACTGGTAGGTGGGCGGCCAGCGCGAAGCACAGTTCCGGGTAGAGCAGCAGGCCGTGGAAGATATTGAAGTCTGGGGACCCCGTGTGCTGGTACACATAGCTGGCTGGTGGGAGTATTGCATCGGGACGCTTGCGCTTGAGATTGATGCGTGCGAATTGTTGGGCGCGCTCCACACGGTTGGGCGACGTGTACATGTGTTCGGGAATAAGGGAGTCGAGGTCTGTCCCGCGAAGGCGAGGAGCCACGGTATTAGAAGAGTGGCAGATGCCGTGATGGGCTGTGGGCCGGGGGACGTAGTCTCGAAGCCGTCGGCCGTGTTCGTCACGGTCCATGTCAACATAAGGTGCGTTAAGTACATTTGTTTGGAAGGGTTGTTTGGGTGTCGTCGGATCTTGTTGCCCATGCCGATTCAGAGGCCCGGTATCAGCGTGGACGGCTTGGTGAGCGATGCGTGCCAAGCCGGAACCGATGGGGTGTTGGTACTGATTGTAAGCCGGTTGCTGGATCGTGGAAGGAATTGGCAGATCTTGCGTGAGTCTGAAGTTGAAGGCAAATTGGCCTCCAGCTGTGGTGGCATTGGGGTTTGTAGGGACGCCGCTAAATGTGTAGCTGTTGCCAGGAGGTGCTAGGGCAGAGGGAGCGGTCAGGATCGGACCTTGTGCTGGGATGCTATGAGGATTGTAGATGAAGCTTGGAGGCTGAGAAGTCTGCTGTCCACCAATTTTTGACCCTTGTGGGAGAAGAGCCTCTGCGCCGTAGATGGCTTGTCTTCGCTGGTGTCGTTGTCTCTGAATGTGAAGGCTCGGTTTGGTGTTCTCCTCATCACTCGCACCACAATCTGCTTCATCTTCTCGGCGATCTGCAATCGACTCAACCTCTGTCTCGGCTTCGCTATCCGGGGCGTGTCGCGGTGGTGGAGGGCTCTGTCGGTGGTCGTGATGTTCTCTAGCTAGAAACGCGCTCGGTGGGGCAGGAGCACTACCAGTCGCCGGAGTTTCATTTGGTGTTGTCGTTTGTGCTGGCAATGTCGAGGGAACAGCAGGCCGAATGTTGGACAGTAGAGAGGGACCTTGCTCAGTCGAGGGAGTACCATCTCTTGGAGGGTCGTTGGCTTCTGCCTCAGCCGAGCCATCACCTTCGCCGCCTTTACGAGCCTGTTTGTTAAGTGGACGCAGAATGTTATCAACGACGCTCATTCCATTCGAAAAGAAGCGAGACTTCTTCTTTGGAGGTGGATTGTCGCTCATCTTGAGGGCAGGGTGTGTGCTCGTCAGACCACCAGAGATTCAACGATGGGCTTGGTTAGGAGGTTTTAGGTTGATGAAGTGAGTGGAAGTTAGGAAGGCGTCAAACAAGACGGTCGATACGAGGAAACGTCAGTTGTTCATGAGCGAACAATGTTAAGCGGTGAAGGCAGAACCATTTTTCCCATCCAGGTCCGGCAGAAATGACTCTGATGAATGCTTCACGAAACGATGAGATTTACTCACAGCCGTCAACCTACCAATAAGGATCATGCTACAGCGTTCGAGAGGCATCTACGCCCCCGGTTACGCTCGCGAGTCGTTTACTGATCGGGAGCCACTCTAGCTACTGGTGATGCTGAACTGTGGTGTATGTGATTGTCAGATATTGACCGCTCACCTCCGCTTCATAGAAACGGAGAAACCTGCGCATCTGGCTTAGTGCTTCACCGCTCTAATACGGCGGAGTGCGTGCGATTGTCCTCGCTTGCACATTCCGATTTCCTTCGCTTATCGTCGTCAGTGGCTGCAAGTGCGCGCATCGATCTGCCTGGTTCTTGACGAGATCTCGCTTTCCGATTCCATTTCTTGGACCGTGCCAATCATTTGTTCCAGAGCTTCCGTTAACATGCAATTCTAGCGTTCACAAAACCTGGAAGACGGTAGCCAAGCAAGATGGCGCCGTTGAAGCTTTGTTATTCAGCTCTCTTCTCACTATGGCCTCCGTGATGCATATTCTCAACATGAGGCACGATCTTCCTGACTTTCTGTCAGTGACTACTCTGAATTTCTTCTCCAGACGTCACTCGTGATGACCTTCAATCACCGTGAAAGCCTGACTGAGACAGAGCATCACATCGGCAACCTGGTCGATAGTGCCAAACGCGCCAAAGACAAGGCCAAGGAGAAAACTAAGCAATTGTTCTCTCCGGCTGAAACTCGACCCCTTACCGACGATGAAGATGATATCTTTGCTGATGCAGCTTTCGACTCAGCGCAAGCCCTGAAACAAGCGTCGGAGAATCGGGGGAGGTCAACCAGCGAAGCAATTCGAGATGACCTCAAGAGCGCCAAATATCTGGTTACCCATCCTCGGAGGGTCATGAGAAGCAAAGCTACACATATCGCGTCTGAGAAACTAGGCCGGCAACACCCGTTATTGACGCTTGACCGCGACCAGGATTTGCTTGACGCACATGATGCTTTCTCGCAAGCAGTGTCGAGCAATGCGTCGGATACCTCGGACATTGAAAATGTGATCTCCGAGCTGGACGAAGCGCACGGCCGCGTACAGAAAGTCGAACAGCAGAGAGAAAGTCTACAAACAGCTTGGATCTTGAGTCGGCACGTCTCCCGTGTCAAAGTTGTGCGTCCATTATCTCGCCCAGCCAAATCACAATTCAAGAAGGAAGATCGCTTCGAGTGGGAGAGGTATCTCGGCTATATGGCCCTCTACTATACCCGAAACTTCACATCAGGGTACATCGATGACTTCACATCTCCACCCTTTGACCTGGAAGATCTTGCTCGAATCATTGAACGGATTGCGATTACTTCTGCACCATGGCAATCATTTCTCGTCAAGGTGCGTCAGGTCTACATGTGGAAAGACCCAAAACAGACGGCGAAATGGTTGGCGCTGTATCTGGTCTTGTGGTACACTCAGCATATCGTGGCTTACTTCTACTTTTACGTCATCTATTCTACCTTACGCAACAGATTCCGCGAAACCTCTATACGGACGGTACGAGAGAGCGTCGGGAGGGCTATTGATCGTAAAGCACGAGTCCAGGCATGGGGTGAACTCATTCAAAGACACGGACAGCATGACTGGCTGGAACAATTTCTCGACGAGATCGGGCCGATGATCCAACTGCAACTAGGCGACTTGGCCGACCTACTCGAAATCCTTGTCAATTTCCATCGTTGGGAACGATCAAGCCTGACGCTTGCGACACTCTTCTTCTTCTCCTGCTCTCTGCTTATCTCATTGTGTGCGGATATGGAGTTTTGCATGAAACTGGTTTGGTTCATTGCAGGCGGCGCGTTCTTCTTGACATATCCGATCTCTGCGAATTTCCCCAAGTATAGGCTGTTGCTGTCGCACTGGAGATGGGTATTTTGGGATATCCCAACACACGCAGAGTTAGCCATCTTAACCTTGCAAAGGAAGGCAGCCTCAAAGGAGGCGAATTTCGAGGAATTTGAATACAAAGATGACGACCGGCGAGCGGTGCGACCAAAGAAGTTGGCTTCGTCCTATTCGTTCAAAGTCCACGACAGCGTCGAAGGAAGGTGTCAACTCACGGTTGCCAGGGAATGCCTCACCATCTCTGCAAAAGATGGATCCGAACGAAAATGGCCATTCTCCTCCTTCGTCGAAATTCGCAAGCTCGATCATATCGACGTCCAGTCCACTTCGACGCTAAAGAATCTCAGCCGTCTACACTCTCGATATGCGGAGGTGCTGCAGTTCAGGTTCCTGGATGACACAGATCTCACGGTACTGTTGCACCCTGCGGACAGAGACCGCGTGTTTAATCTTGTCCTTGCTTGGAGCGGGCTAAAATGGCAGTGCTTGCGCATGGAACGACACAACACTCTTGACAGCGAGAGAAGCAATCTGGACCGGGCCATCAAGCGGGCCTTTCTATGATCAGCCCTGCCGCTAAGTAATGGGATGTGGGAGTCAGCCTACGAGGCCTACTGTGGTAACTCTAGGTAGTTCCCACCGTAGAAACCGGTACTACAGCGGCTGGCAATTCTGATGTTTCGGTCAGAAGCGTCCAACGAGCTTTTGAAAGTTTCTCCTCCGAGCGTCTACTCTATTAATAAAGTGCTACTTTTGCCTCGGACCTTAACTTCGTTCGAGGACACAGACAGAATCCTAGATCAGCGTCCAATGTTAGAGCCACTGTCTGCTACCCACTACATTCGTGCTACTATAGATAATTATCTATAGGGAATATGCCATGAGTCCTGCGGTAAACAAATAGTCAGGATTCGAAACTTGCTTCTACATAATCCACCGACTTTCGTCTCCACAAGTCGTCGTCCCACGACTTCGCCGTCTATCATGGAGGGCGGCACGCTAGCAGATTGTGCCTGCCCATGTCGTGGCGGTTCGTCTGGGTCATTTACAAGTAGCACGGACACCGATACTCACTCGGCTGCCTTGACTCCCACTACACTGGCCGGCTTCCCGACTCCTGCTACCGGTCACGTTTGTCCTTGATGACCCCGGCTATCTTTTCTGGATTTCCTGAATCTCACGTCTGTGTGGATCCAATCTCCTTGCCTTCCTCGACGGTACCCGGATAGGTTTGAGGGGATCATGAGAGCCCCGTCTTGGAGGCTCACGGTGTCGTGGCCGATACGACATGGCAGCCATACCGGGGGAAATCGAACACATTGCTTGCCACAATCAAGGCGAAGGCACATGGACGAGCATGCATCGTGGACGGTAGAGAAGTTGTGCTGCGACACAAAGCATGGCAGGCTGCTTTGAACTCACATTTGCTTTGCTCTGGCACATTCACCCGACTTACTCTGTCTGCCGAATTACGTCTCACATTGTCGTCATGACCTCGACCGAGTTTGGATAGAACAATATGTTGCCGTTTTGAACGCCGTTCTGAACAGATTCGACCACCTCTCTGCTGTCTGTCTGGTCCCCTCTCCTCTGCCCGCGCATTTTCATTCAATGCCGAAAGGCACCAACCCACCTCCTCCACCAGGCCACAAAATCCACGGTGCCAATATCGATCCCCAACGCCTGCAACTCACTCGTGTCGAGGTGGCAATCATATGGCCTCAGCGTCCCGTCCGGGCCTGGCTTGCCTCCATCTTTGTCCGCCACGATGCCGTCGATAGGTAGTCCCATGATCTCCGCGAATTTCTGCACGATCTCATATTTCGTCATGCGGTCTTCACTCGAAAACTGCAGCACTCGAGGTAACCGCTCTGGGTGCGAGGACGAGGTATAGAGCTTCGCAATGTCCAGACACACACGAGCCACGTCCTCGATGTTGGTGGGATATCGGATCGCCCAGTCATCCATTTTCACCTTCTCCTTCTGAGACTTCCACAGGCTATCCATCAGGACGTTGACCGCGGATTCTGCGTTGTTTTCTTTTGGCTCCGTCGGCCCGTAGAGGACAGGCACACGGAGGACAACAGTGCCGCTTTCATGTTTGAGCACTGCGGTCTCGCCGTCGAGTTTGGTCTGGCCGTAGACGTTGGGCGGGTCCGGTCTATCGGTCGTCTTGTAGGGTGCTTGCCCCTGCACGCCGGGGAAGACATAGTCGGTGGAGATGTAGATGAGGAAGGCGCCGTGAGCGGCTGCGCGGGAGGCGAGGAGCTCCGTCGCGGTTACGTTGAGCTTACGTGCTGCTTCGGGGTTCTTGGTGCAGGAGTCCGGTTGTCTGTCTGCGGCGCCTGTGCTCGGTCATGGCGGGTTAGCTCTAGTTTCTGGCTGTACGTGGAGGGGAGTCTTCTGCGAGTTAGAGGATATGAGACGAAGCGAAGCGGCTCTACAGTACAGTGAACGACGACTTGAGGTCTGAGCTGTCGTTAGTCCTGACTTGGTGAGGAGGCAGGCCTCGACGCCTCCTATGGAGTGAACCCGTAGAGCACATACTTGACCTGATCGAAGAGTTGGGTCACGGCTTCGGCATCTTGGATGTCGACCTTGCGGATCGGTCCTGAGGCGCGGCTGAAGCCTGTGCCTGTGGCTTCCCAGCCAGAGTCTGATAATGTCTTGAGGACTTGCCGGCCCAGGAAGCCTGAAGCGCCTGTGATGAGGGCGGATGGCATTTTGGATTGTCAGTAAACGAGGATTGTAGTGAAAGTTGTGGTTTGGCTCGGAGACAACTTTTGGATGATCTACTCTCACAGTTGATGGACTTCAACAAGCACCAAGTTCACGAACTCTACTCGGCCAGTCTGATGAGCGAAATCTGAATGTCAAGTGACGCGCTCAGTTTGAAGTTGCCATCTACGCAGTATCGGTTGGTTGGCTTATGACAGTTTCTCGAACGCGTCCTTCGAGCCTCTCTATCTCTGCATTGTCTTTTGCAAAGCCTTTGCCCAGACCTCACGGAGATAGGTACATTACGCCTATATTTCCTCCATCTGGCAGAGTAGCTTGTCTCGTCTCACCATCTCTTCATCCTGTCTACATCAACTTCAAGCCGACCAGCTGAACCGTCCAACTCAGTGCAACGTGTTCATGGTCTCTTCTCCTCTTCTCCAGATCTTCGCTCAAGGCGCCGATAATGATGAAAAGGTAAGGTAGATGTGTTTTCCAAAGATTCCCAAGCGAACCGAAGTCCACAAGGAGCGGTCAGTTGTATAGTTTTCAACTGCACCTGTTAGCATGTTTCGAGAAGCGCATCAACAAGGTGAAGGGAACATACCTAGCAAAAATCTGGCATCGGCTGTAGCCTCACGCGCGCAGATAATGCCCGTGCACCTGTTCATCATTGTTAGCAAAAGACCCAAAGGTAGGGGTCGCCTTGGAGTGCACGTACTAGAATAGAGAAGGAAGATGGGTTTGCAAAGGGAGCTGCAGATAGAAATGTCCGCGCTGCCGCCAAGACTTGACCCGGCTAGTCCGGAAATAGCTTAGAGCAGGCGCCAGTGGACTCACCAGGATAGCCCCACTACGGTCGCGCCAACAGCCCTTAAGGCAGTATGCCCAGGACTGTGTAACCTGCGCGGTGGTTTGGCGAGTGAAGTAGCTTCTACATTCAAATGTAGTTGAACTTTTGTCATTTCGAGTGTACCAACTTACATTCTCAT
This sequence comes from Cladophialophora carrionii CBS 160.54, assembly GCF_000365165.1. Classification (NCBI taxonomy): domain Eukaryota; kingdom Fungi; phylum Ascomycota; class Eurotiomycetes; order Chaetothyriales; family Herpotrichiellaceae; genus Cladophialophora; species Cladophialophora carrionii. The sequence goes on from NW_008481828.1 coordinate 1,939,079, forward strand.
GCTGAACCGAAATGGCCACCCTCGACTCCCTAAAGAGGACCTTGAGGCAGAATGCCACGGCAACGGCCAAGCAGCCGTTGTCCGACAGAGATTATAGCGTCGGTTTCGATATTTTAGTGCGGGGCTCGGGATGGACCTCGTACCAAGACTTCGTCATCCCTCAACTCTCAGAGCTGCTCACCAGTCTCTTCAACTCGCGTGCCCATATCTCAGCACTAGAAATCGGACCCGGCCCCCAGAGCGTCCTCGGGTATCTGCCTGACCATTTGAGACGGAAAATCACCAGATACACCGCATTCGAACCTAACTGCTTGTTTGCCACAAGATTGGAAGAATGGCTTTGCTCTACATCCGGGACGGAGTGCCCGTTGCCTTGTCTAGAAAACCTGCCCAACATCCGTCGGATTCCATTCGCCCTAGGGGTCAAGAACGGGACCGGGACCGGGACCGGTACAAGCGACGACGATGAAAAATACGATGTCATTCTATTCTGCCACAGTATGTACGGCATGAAGCCCAAACGCAGATTCATCGAACGGGCGCTGGAAGTGCTTGTTGAGCAGCCAGAAGGCGGAATCATTGCAATTTTCCATCGCGACGGACACCTTCACCTCGACGGCTTGGTATGCCATCGAACGGCTTCCTTCCCTACAGGTGTCGTTCGTGTGGCAGATGACGACGAGGTGCTGGACAGTTTCGCGTCGTTCATCGCGGGTTATGTCATGAAGGATGTGGATGCAGACAAGGCTATCCGAGTTAAGTGGCGTGAAGTGTGTCGCGCTTTGGGCCGTCGCGAGGAAGCTTGCCCAAACCACCTCATGTTCAGCGCGCCCGACCTCATGATGGTCTTTACCAAACATGCGACCACCTTGCCGGAGTTGACGGCGCAGGTCGCCCTGGTTGAGGGCGACAAGACAGTGAAGAATCGGGAGGCTCGCCTCCACCGCCCTGCCTCAATTGTCGCACCGACAGACGTCCAACATATCCAGCAATGCGTTCGATGGGCTCTGAAGCACGGGGTAAATCTGACAGTCGTCGGCGGGGGTCATAGCGGTCACTGTCTCTGGCCCAACGTTGTCTCGGTCGACATGAGCGCCTTTGACAAAGTACACATTCACGCGGCCGGCAACGATGATGATTCTGATTCTGACTCCGCTTCTTTGATCGTCGCCGAGGCCGGCTGCAAGACAGGGGACATCGTCCGCAAGACCATGGAGGCTGGGCTGACAGTCCCCCTAGGGGCTCGCCCAAGCGTAGGTGCGGGGCTCTGGCTACAAGGCGGCATCGGACATCTGGCTAGGCTGCACGGGCTCGCCTGCGACGCCATTGTCGGTGCCGTTGTGGTCAGCGTCGACTCTGGCCAGGTACTCTGCGTCGGCCATGTCCCCAGCCGATACCGGCCAGCAGATGCCATTCGCCCAGAAAACGAAGCTGATCTGTTATGGGCCCTGAAAGGCGCCGGAACCAACTTTGGCATCGTTGTCAGCGTGACTTTCAAGGCTCACCCTGCTTCGACTTACATGACTCGAACCTGGGTTGTCCCGCTTAGCGACAACTTCGAGGCCCGACTGAGGCTTGCCGATTTCGAAAACCTAGTCGCTAGGAAGCTCCCCCGGAATTGTTCTGCAGACGGGTATTTGTACTGGGACGCCGGCCAGCTGCATCTTGGCGTGACCATGTTCGAATCTTCCACGACTACGAACGATTGTGTGCCACGCACGTCCATGCCCGTGGCTTCCTTATGGGGGCCAGGAGTCGATTCCAAAGTCGTGGATAGCGTCGGTTTGTTCGAGACCGAGATGTACATGTCTGGGATGCACGGCGGGCACGGAGGCGGCAAGACCTCCTCGTTCAAGCGATGTTTGTTCTTGAAATGCATCGGAGGGACGAACGTCGCGGACAGTCTGGTGGCGGCTGTTGAGACCTGTCCCTCCCGACTATGCTATCTCCATCTGCTGCAGGGCGGCGGAGCCGTCAGCGATGTTGCGGCCGATGCCACTGCCTTCGGCTGTCGAGACTGGGACTTCGCCTGTGTGATAACCGGTGTCTGGCCTCGCGACAAAGACGACACTGAAGTCGCACGTTCTGCCATACGGTGGGTTTACAATGTCGCGGGGAACTTGTTGTCCTTGAGTACTGGAGCTTACGGCGCCGACCTTGGACCAGACCCCAGAGACGCCGCGCTAGCAGCCCACGCTTTTGGGCAGAATCGACCGCGTCTGGCCCGGCTCAAGCACAGCTTAGATCCGCGCAACGTGCTGGCTTACGCTTGCCCGCTGCCAAAAGCGCCGGCGAGACAGAAGCTCATCATTCTTGTCACCGGCGAAAGCTGCGCCGGCAAGGACTATTGTGCCAACGTCTGGGTCTCCATGTTCACGACTCGTACCTTCAAAGCCATCACAGCACGGGCAGTCAGCATTAGCGACGCGATCAAGCGAGAATATGCCGCGGCTACCGGAGCCGACCTGGGCTCTCTACTCGAGAACCGTGCCTTCAAGGAGCAACACCGACCAGCGTTGACGAAATTTTTCCGAGAACGGGTGCGGCAAAATCCTGAACTGCCAGAGGAGAATTTCCTTAAGGTGGTGCACGGCGCCGAGCATGTGGACGTGCTACTGATCACTGGAATGAGAGACAAGGCGCCAGTCGCAGCCTTGTCACATTTGGTGCCAGACAGTAGGCTGCTAGAGGTTCGTGTGCAAGCTAGTAAACAAATGCGGCGGGCTCGTCGAGGGTGCCACGGTGGCAATTTGCATGGTGACAACAACAACAACCACCAAGACGGAGAGAACCACGATAGCAACAGTGGGGGTTCAAAATTGACGGCCTCGGACAGCCATCCAAATTTCTTCTTCGACAACGACACGGCTGGAGACGAGGCGGCAAAGGCGTTTGCTGAAGATTACTTGCTTCGCTTCGTCCACGAAGACCTGCAGCGACTGGTGCAAATGGTGCGCTCGGTACCCGACTTCCCACGCCCAGGCATCGAGTTCCGCCACGTGCTCGACATCTCCCAGCAGCCCGGTGGACTGGCGCTGTGCGCGTCTCTGCTGGAAACCCATTTTACCGGTGATTGGGCCAAAGTAGATGCAGTGGCATGTTGTGAGGCCGGTGGCTTTGTCTATGCGTCGGCACTGGCCTTGCGTGTCGATGTGCGCCTGGTGCTCATCCGCGAAGCCGGCAAGCTGCCGCCACCAACGGTGTCCGTCGTCAAGCCCCGGTCGCATATCTCCTCCTTGGAATCTGCGCAATCGGAAGAGAAGCGGATCGAGATGGAGCGGGCTGTCGTCCCCAAGGGCGCGTCAGTCGTGGTGGTGGACGATGTGCTTTCCACAGGGGAGACGCTTTGCGCGGTCCTCCAGCTGTTACTCAACGCGGGCGTCCGGGCCGAGCATGTCAGTGTCATGGTCGTGGCCGAGTTCCCCGTGCACCGTGGTCGAGAACTGCTGCGTCAGCGTGGGTTTGGCGGAATCAATATCCAGAGCCTCTTGGTCTTTGGCGGTGCCTAGAACATTAGACCGCTTCACGGTCCTGCAAGAGGTAGCCCCCGAAGCGAGGCTAACTAATTCGCAGAACCTCTGTTTGACCACGATGGTTACTAATGTCGAACGAGACTCATCGTCCTCGAAGCGAGATACATTATGAAGGAATGAGAATACATAATACCATGGCTGGGCCTGTTATGGTCGAATAGAGATCTTCCAACCCCTTTTGGTTTTTGTGACCAGTGCAACTACGGGACTGTCACCACAACTGTGTCTGAGAGGGAAATGCAAGGTCTCTCTACCTTTTCGAAAGCTCTCCGTGGCATAGGCGTGGAAGCTACGGTAGCCACGTACGGATACCTCAGGACATATGGTTCACAAGAGGACCCGTACTAATAGGTCCCTCCAAGCTCGGTCCACGGCGCAGCACCAACAAGATTGATTCAGGGATGGTCCACACATTATGTCCCTGTATGTATGTATGTACTGTGTATGCTGCGGAGTGGGCGGAATTGCATGCTGATCCGCCCTCCTGAAGACGTGGTATGCAGACTGCATTAATGGAACAAGGACTAGGTGAATGTGGTGAAGTAGATTATCGATCGGGGTCGAGCCTCAGTAGGACGATCTCTGCCAGAGTAAATCCGCTCAGGCGAAGCACTGATCCCAATGTCCTCCGGCCTTTGCGAACCCCAGACTTCCAACGAAGTTGGTCAGCGAGCACCGACCCAAATCATCACCTCCGCACTGTGTCAAAGGCTGGACGCGGTCGTTCACGATCACACGCACCAGTTCCTCGGGGTGGCCGTGGCATTGCATCTTTTCGACATATGCTCTGGCGGCGAACGAGGCGGTCCACGACGCACTGTATCCAGAGGCAGCTTGAGCCTCGACGACCGTGGTATTCGGTAATGGCAAGGTGTCGTTGTAGAGCCCTAAAGCGGAGAAGATGGCGGTCATGTCGTTGTCGTGGCTGAAATCAGCGTACAACTTTCGGCCGAGGGGAAACGTCGCAGGACTGTCGTCCAGAGTGTGGTTTGTCGACGTGTGGTCTTGGACAGGCGTGTCTGTTAGCCTTGCAATGAGCTCATTCACAAAGCCGACGCCCTGCGTTGGGCCCAACGGGTTGCCGTATGAATAGCCGTAGTACTTGCCCAGTGATTCGTAGTAGTCGTATTGGACCCATTCGAGCTCAGTGAAGAGCGCGCAGAAGGGAGAGATAAGGCCGTCCTCCTCCGCTACCGTATTGAAAGGGCAGAGATCCATCATATAGATGGTCTGGTCAATGCTGAGGTTTGCACCCGGTAAGTCGGCATTGAGACGTGCCTGGATTGGCGGGATGAAGATCTTAGCCCAAGCGGCTTGAGCTTCGTCACCGATTTCGCTGTATGTGCCGCTCTCGAACTCGGTGCAGATTGCGTGGTTCAGCGTATTGTTGAGGTCATCCCCTTCGTACTGCAGAACGATCGGATAGGGATATTGATCCCCGCCGGCGGCAGACTTGTCTGCCAGTTTAGCGGTGTGAAAGCCTTCCGTCCAGTTCATAGCTGATTCGACAACTCGGTCCTCGCTGGATGAGCGAATGCATGGTTTTACTGTCCTCGCCAATGACGCGTAACGGGTATAGAATTTGATGCCCGAACTGACCATTTGATCTTGCCCGAAAGTGGTCAACTGGTCGGCGCCCAGGGTGTACGAGTAATTGGCAAGAAAGGCGGATGGGCCATTGAAGGCCGTCGCGTTCGCTTTGATCTGTACGATCGTCTCATTGTACACTTTCGTCTTTGACGCGGTCGGGTCTCGGGCACCATGACGTGAGAGAATTTGAGCGAACGTGATCTCACAGTTGTGGGGGACCTTGGCTGAAATCTCAGAGGGCACACTGAAGTAGGGTGAGTATTGGCCCCAGAAATGAGAGATCTGAGGTTGACACTGATATCCCGCCCAGATGGAGTCGCAGGAATCCGAACTTTGGGCAGGCGAGCTTCCTGTCGAGACGCCGCTGTTTGATGAGTATAGTGACATAATGGAGTGGAAGCCAGTCTCTTACCTCCAGCCCAACAATACCACGAGTGTTGCCAACTGTACCAACATGATGCAAAGGAAGATGAGAGCTCGGCAGGCACGACGAGTCTCAAAGTCCAAAGCATTTCTGCGTGGAATGGAGCGCTGATATACATTGCTCTCCATCCTAGGCTGAGTTACATTGCCCATCGAGCTGCCAGATCCCGTCTCACGCTCCGTGATCGGTAAATACCATTATGTACGGCTCCGTCTGAGCTAGATAGCACGTGGCGAAACGAAAGGTGAATGAGTGCGGATTCGCTGTGGAACCAGAAAAAGGAAACTCGCAAAATTCGCAAAATGATCTAGCGACACCACGTTCACAGTGTCTTTTCCGCTCAAACGGCATGGCTTTTCGAAGGCTGAGGGATCGACCTCGCAGTCGCCAGCGACGGGTTCTCGTGTGGTAACTCAGCGAGCATCTGTATTTGCTGGTTTTCGCTCAAAATGGGGAGCGCGTTCGTTGAGATGTAAGTTCGTCAGGTGGGAAAGGTGACAATATTCGAGATAAGGGACAATCATGCTCTATAGACGATGAACAGAAGATGGTCATGGTGTGAAAACTCTCACAGCGCAGGCTCCAGTATGGGCGAGTTGCCAATTCGGCCGCCAAGAGATGACGTCATATGCGCGTCTCGCCTTGCGCGCGGCTGACGCGTGTCGATCGTGAGGATGAATTGAGTGTCAGAGGGTGTTCAGCACTCGCTAGCATTTCACTTTCAAACTCCATCCCGCCTTGTACACACGGGCAGCGCACATCAACGAAGCCCCTACCGCCGTCAAAACACCGAGACACAGCTGTGCGACCAGATAGCCTCCCCTTCCGCCGCCGTTGGTTGTGAGCAGCGCGCCTCCTATAGGCGGGCCCGCGAGTCCTGCAAAACTGAACAGTGAAAAAGCCATGCCCATCCGTATACCATTTCGCTGCAGGTCGTTGTTCAGACTGGTAACCACGGTCGGCATCAAGCACTGGAAAGCTCCCGCGGAGAAGCCATAAAATGTCGCGAACACATACATGCCGGCTTGCGATCTTACCGCAATCCAGCAGAGAGCAAAGAGTGCGTTGATGAATAGGAGCGGCACCATTGCGTTCAGCGGTCCCAGGTACCGATCTGCAATGTAACCCGTCGCAAGTCGGACGGGGACACCTGCCCCGTTGAAGATGATGAGCAAAGTCAGCGAGTCGGAATAGCTCATGTGCAAGATGTCGCGGCCGAAACTGGCGAGATAATAGTAGGAAAAGAAGAGTCCCCCAAAAACAAATGACATGCCCAGAAGAACACACACGTACGGCGCTTCGGTGAATGCTTTCCATTCGACGAGCGGACCAGCCTTTCGAGGAGGTAGTCTCGGTCGCAAGAACGCCAGGCACAGTCCCAGAAGGACCACATTCACGAACCCAACTACCCGAATAGTCCACGCAAACCCGATCTTGGGCAGAAGTTGCCGGACGATGACGGGGTATACTGCGCCGCCTACAGACAAGTCAGATGCAACTCATAGTGACGGGAAGTGGGGCAAGAATAAGCAGGGAAAATGTCCAAGTAGTGCTGTTCAGACACGAACTCTCTGATCTTAGACACCAGAACAACTTACCCACCGAGTTACCGGAAGACACAATGGCAACAGCGAGTCCTCTGTTTTTCTTGAAGTACGTGGTAACAAGCCCCATTGTCGGGGTGAAGAAGATCCCTGCTCCAAGCCCGGTGCATAACCCTTGCGCCAGGACGAGCTGCCAGAACACCTTACAAAGACTTGTCATGAAGATCCCAAAGAGTTGGATCGTACATCCGACAATAAACGTGGGTATGAGGAGGCCTGCGTCAAGTGCCCGGCCAGAGAATGCGCTCATGAAGAAGACGACCCATAACTGTACGGATCCTACCCAGGAGATAGTCGACTGTGGTTCACCCAGCGCGCTTGTATAGTAGGTCTGAAATACCCCGAACGACTGTCAATCTTTGTTAGCCCCACCGATATCGACTGGAGGATAACAAGAACACTTGTCCGAAGGGTAGGGGAGGCTTGCATTGATGAATCCCCTGCAAAGTGTAAGTCTCTGTGGACAACGGGCTAACCTCCTCGCAATGGGAATGTACTCACCAGGTGCAGAAGCAGGCGGTAAAGCCTATGGCAACTTGAGACCATGCTTTGAGACCTCCATCCGGTGGCGGTCCGGGATCGATATCTTCTCGAGTGCTTAGACGTGACGCGATGCGGCTCAAAGTGCTTGTGGCTCGACGAAGTTCTGGGTGCGTGATCTCCTTGGTCGATGCATGATTCCCGAGACGGCGTTCAGCGACAGATTGGTCTTCTATGACGTCCTTCTCGCATTCTGATGCATCTTGACTTGACATTGCGGGAGTTTGCTTTCGAAAGCATTTGTGGTGAACTCAGTGGACGAGTGGCAACGGCCTGTTTTAAGACTGTCGACACATACGGGTATCGGAGTATCACCAGAGCAGAACCCGATACACATGTTTGCATTACACTGCATCTCCAATGGCCGCCTGCAGGGAAACTTCGTCAGTATCTGCTACAGCGGTGTGGTTTCTTGGGGTAGTTCACCTTTATCAGTGCCGAACACCCGACCACCGTTCGATTGGGGTTTGGCTGGCTTGAAAAGGGGTGTAATGCAGGGTATTGTCCGGGGCCTGTCCACGCGAAAGCCCACTAAGCTTCCGCTGAGGGATGGACAAATCCCAGTATCACAGGCTGTAATGACAAAAGACAGGCCGCAAACCACACCGGGCTTGGCGCTTCTCCGGCGCTTCTCACCGATGCCACGTTTGCTCCTTTGGACATTCAACAGCTGGAAGAGCACCTCCGTGTCCAATAATAGCGAGAAGCCACTGCGAGATGCTTGAGTCCATATGCAGGAGGGCAGTCTCTGCGTGCCCGATGAGCGCATGGGTTGAGACACCAAAGGCCCTCAGCTCCCGGAGGCGGTTTTCATTCCGAATCAGTCCCTTTTCGCAGTGGAACAACGCTCACACCGTCGAGGTTCGACAAAAGGCTGACGAAACACGACGACCAACGCAGCATGTCCAGGCTAGAAATGGCCCAGAAAGGAAGCAGCAGCAACAGCTAACAATCAAGCTGTCCCTGAAGCCCACTTCTGGAACAACATAGGCCACCAACCGCAATATCCGCCCCGAGAGCTTTGGTGTGGCCTTCGCGGTCGTCGCACGAGTATCTGGATCAAGTCTGCTTGTGTCCAAGGTGAAGTCAACCTCATCATCGCTCGCAATGAGGAGTGCAATCTGTCACACTTGATGAACGTGACTAAAGTTGATGTCACACAGAGAAGCCATTGTCTTGGCATACCTGCCTGTGCCTGTTGCTCTGAATGCTTCATGCGGGTCGTCCCGCGCAATGAATGGGTCGTGCGCTGTCTATGCGAATGGGAATCAGTATATGGATATTTCGGAAGGTAATGACCAAGGTGGTCTCGGGCCTCATCGATCCAATATGGTGCCCAAAATCCGCGGAGGCGGTGACGAAGACGAAGCCGAAGCGGATGCTGTCCTCTGCTGTTGCAGCCGACCTGGCCAATCTTGCCCTGCGAATCCACACGTACACAATTATCAATCAAGAAATCATGCTGGATGCGGCAAGAGCTATGATGTCCTCATACATCCACGTTCACTTTTCTCTTGCCTTTCAAGCCATACGGGAAATTGCCGAGTAAGCCGAGTGTGGGCGAGACCGGTTTTTGGCTGATGGGCAGGTATTTTTGGCTCTTCCCCGGAGCGTCCCCTATCTGCACGGCCAATGAAGCCGGTTGATCACTGAGTTAGCGGGTGGTGTAGGTGCATCACAGAATGCTCATACTCCAGATGACCTGTGCGCCTCCTGATAATCCTGGGGAAATGGGCGCCTCGCCGGAAGGAATCGAGGAGCGTCTCATCGTAATCCAGCCTTTTCATATCCAAAAAAGCGGACATCACAATCTGCTTTCGGTTTACGCTCCGGCTTGTAAATGCCAAGTTTCGAATGTCCTGGGACTGTGAAAGCCTTGCAGGCTTCTTTACCTTAGGGCTCCTATAAAGGAGCAATCAAAACTTGCCTACACTTGGTGTAGATGACCAGAACCATGCCACAGAGCTCTTACAACTCATCTGGTCCAAGCATCGTTTTGAGCTTATGGACGAGAGGCCGTGGATGAGTGTGGCATCAGGTCATTGCGCTGTGACGAAGGCCAGCCAGTCCCACCCTTTCAGACAACCCGGTTTGGGAGAAATGCCAACGGGATGTCTGGATGATTGGCTAGACAAGGCGCAGGCACTCCAGTGAGCGGCCAGAAAGATCTTATTGTTGTGTCCCGTTCATGCCTGCACTTGCGTGGCTCTCGCTCTGCGGGTCTCGTGCGGACGGGATGATCGCGCGCGATCGCCTTCATACTTACGATGAGAGCAGACTTAGTAAGACGAAACTTCGTACAGTTTTCTGCCTTCGGACTCGGGCCCACGCATAGCTGGCTCCAACTACGGGAGATCTGTTGAGTCAATTTGGGTGGGAAATGATGGCTCACGATTTTCATCGAATATGACAACCTGAGTGCGCCGATACGTAGAAGTGGGTGAGAAGTTGACCACACCTCGGTCGACATCATGATACCCGGAACCGCTGCCAGTAAGGCCCATGTCTGGCCCGATGGCGAGGATGTTTTATGACCATGTAAAGGGCTCAAGCAATGTCTGGTGTTGTGGGACAAGCTCGGAAGCGACTCAAGAAAGTTCTCACCCCCCGAAGTCACGTCTCTGCCAGCGATTCGAATTGTGCTCGGATGTCAAAACCCCGATCTACAGTGACAATCAATGACTGAGGGAATCCGGGGTTCGGAGAGCCCGTGGCAGCCCACGTGAACTAGCGGGTGATGGCCAAGGGGATGTTCTTCTTTGAGTCAAATCTCCAGAGAGCCAAGGTAGCGGAGAGCGGTATATCTCGTGCATCGTGCAATCAGCTATATGCCGATCAGGGTTCGAGACGCACGAGATGTGAACTACTGTGGCATTGTCTGGGGAAGACGGGCGAAAAAGAACGACGGATGCATTAGCACGCATCAGTCATGCATGGATGTGCAGACTAATGTACATCAGGCCAGCCATTCCTGAGTCGTACCGCTCGAGGGAGGGAGGGGTTCCGGCATGGCCAGTGCAACATCAGCAAAGCCAGTCACAGCAGGACACCTCAGTGCCAAACTCTACCTCGTACTCGAATCTTCCTCCCTTGACGGCGGCTTTTCCCGGCAGCATTGCGGAGGCTGAGCTGAGCTGAGCGCAGCGCGTTCAGAGAAGGATACGAATCCACTACACAGTATCTCGTACTGGGTATGTTTCCGAGCAGCTCTGGGTGGCATGGAGGGACCATACGGCACTCGCAGCAAGCTTTGGTTACCCCCTTCGTCGACCCTTCTCTTTCGCCCCGCGGGGTACCCAGCCACCGCCGCCTCCCAAAATGCATTGGGAGAGACGCTGCAGCTTGGCTTCTTCTCCAGCGCTGCGTACGTAGGTATCCAGGGACATCCCCATGCATCTTGGGACATTAGTTAGCGCTCGGAGATACTAGATCTGCCGAAGCTAGAGCCCTGGATCACCTTCTCGCAATTGAACCGCAGCTCGGAGATGTATACAGTCCCAGTAGAGTGACACCTTTACCTGGGCTCGGGTGGCGATGATTAGTCCCCCATACGGCGCCCAGAGCGGGCAACTGGTTTCTAAAGGGACAGCTGGGAACGTCAGCCTCGGTCTGACTCACCCCGAGTCTCTTGTTGGCCAGTCTATGGTTTGCCCAGCCGACGGAGAGCAAGGACCTACTGTGTTGAGTGAAGGTTCGCAACGAGGTACCACCTCCTCCTGGAGGGCCCAGCTGGCCAGCCAAGTGCGTCACCACTCCCGGGCCTGGTACTTGCCACAGTCACAAGTCACAAGGCTCCCCAGACTCTCCAGATTGCACAATTGCTGACCTCTCCGCGCTCTCGCCTTCGGCCTGAGTGGACCGAGATCGATCAGCATACGCTGCTCCTCAGCCTTTCCATTTGCGCGGTGATGCATGCAACGTACCTCGTACCCTCCACCAAGCTGGTTCGCCTGCATGCACCTCCGCCGCTGGAGCGTCAACAGTCTCCAGTATTCCTTCGAGATGAGTGGCTCGTACCCGCCCGCCTCCGGACCTGGAGCTGGGCCATGCAATGGCACATCACGCACTAGCCATAAACTCGTGCTGCACCCCGGGCAAAGGCATAAGAGTCTGGCTGCTCTCTCTTGGTTAGCTGACACAAAAGGATGGCTAGCGACCAGATCGTACCTACTTCTCTTCCTCTTCCCCTTCCTGCGGCTTCATCCAAATCCAAGGACCCCAGCACCATGGCGCTTGAGAAAGAATCCCTCTCGTCCACACCCCCAGCTACCCACAACGAGCATGGCATATTCCACACTCCCCACGAATACCGCCACACCACGGTAGACGGTGTGGCCGCATACGCCGAGCATGGTCCGCTCGTCGATCACAAAGTCCCTCAAGAAGATGTCGTCGAGTCGGAGCCAGATCTCGCCTGGAGCCGTATCCGACATTATATGCGGGAGCCATTCTCGGAGTTCATGGGTACCTTCATTTTGATCATGTTTGGTGATGGTGTGGTGGCTCAAGTTGTCTTGAGTAACGGCACCAAAGGTGACTATCAATCCATCTCCTGGGGCTGGGGGTGAGTCAAACTACGCTCGTCGACTTCGCCTCTACTGACGCCGGCTAGGCTTGGTGTCATGTTGGGCGTCTATACGGCTGGCATCTCCGGAGCACATCTCAACCCGGCCGTCACCTTTGCTAATTGCGTATTCCGCAAATTCCCGTGGCGGAAATTCCCTGCTTACATGGTTGCTCAAACCCTGGGGGCGTTGTGTGCCTCTGGTGTTGTCTATGCCAACTACAAGTCGGCCATCGATGTGTTTGAAGGCGGAGCCAACATTCGGACTGTGCCTGGCTACTCAGATACTGCCACGGCGGGCATCTTTTGCACATATCCCGCCCCCTTCATGACCAAGACGGGCCAATTTTTTTCCGAATTCATCGCCAGTGCTCTTCTGATGTTCTTGATCTATGCCCTCAAGGACGACGGGAACCTGGGTGCTGGTAATCTCACACCGCTGGGGTTGTTCTTTGTTATTTTCGGAATTGGTGCTTGCTTGTAAGTTCTCTGAGCGCATGGTTCGCTGAGATGTCGCTGACTTGGTCCCCGTTGCCAGCGGCTGGGAAACCGGCTACGCGATTAATTTCGCGCGAGACTTCGGACCAAGATTAATGTCGTACATGCTGGGATATGGTCCCCATGTATGGACTGCGGGCGGGCATTACTTCTGGGTGAGTCTGGACATGCGCCAATTGCAGGCGCTGTGCACTCACACACCTCATAGGTTCCCATGGTATCGCCTTTCTTCGGATGCACGTTCGGTGGATGGCTCTATGACATGTTCCTATTCACCGGCGAATCGCCCATCAATACACCCGTCGTCGGATTGATGCGGTTCCTGAAGCCCAACAGGTCGACGTGGTCCAACACGTATGTGCCACAGCAGACATCAAAGGTGTAGAAGCCCTGCACTGGACGCGAATTTTGGACTCGGTATCGACCATACGACGAGCGCGGACGCTTGGGCACGTGTAAAAAGCAGGATGATATGCACTGTGGCATTTCCACAGAGCATGTGGCAGGCGGAAAAGCAGACAACGGACAGAGAAATGATCTTCCAGGCATGTATTTCTAGGTAGTCCAGAGTTGACGAAACAAGACGACATTATGACTGTTGACAGTGTGTTACACCTCGCCACTGATGTGACTCATTCCGAAGCACCTGACTGTTCAGAGGGGTCTGGGAAGACGCTTGAATCTATAGTCATGGAATGCCATAATGTTGAGATATAGGGCGCGTCGGTTGTCATTACAGATCGGATAACCTTCCCGATCGCGTCGAGGCTTGGCAAAATCACGTGCAGCATACACACCACACTGCACGTGACATGGCTCACGAACACTGTGCGCCTCATCTTCATCGTTCTCTCACGGTAACCATCACACTCTAACGGACACCAACAGTCTACGCCGATGATGCAATACAACGTGCGAGACGTACGCCCTTCGATAATCGGCAGAGGCTCGTCTCGGGAACAAGAAGAGTGGCACGTCTCCAGCCCTCCGCTAGTAGTTAGGACGCAATCTCCTTTCGAACTCTATCCACGCCGATAGACCTTATTCTCCGAACAATTGCCTCGACGACCACAACACAACCTTCCTCCGCCACGCTGTGCCCACCACTGCGGCGGTGCGGACGGTAGGAGCTTGCCTGGTCCGATGCGCTCTTCTCAGGCGGATGCGACGCGTCTCAGCCCTCTACGGTAGGAACCGGCTCGGTTGCAAACACTTCCTTGAACACTCCACGATGGCTGGAGTACTCTGCGTCGAGATGGTCTGGAAGCTGAGCCACCGTCTGCCTTCAGCGTGCTGGTCTCGACGACCACGTGGAGCATTGCGTCAGTCGCGAACTATGTCAACAAACACCTGCTCGCCGCCACCGTTCGTCAGTCCATCTAAGACTCCCTGCCCTGGTTTAAGCGGGACTTTACAGCCCTCCAGGCGTTCTGCGGCTGTCTTCCATACTTCTACAAGCCCCAGGTTATTGCTAGCGCCATCAAATTGCGTGTTCGCAGCGTCATGGTTCGCGTCGTCGTTCCAGCGTCGATCCTCCGGCCCCTCGCTTATCTGATGGTATACGCCCCAAAGGGCTCCCAGCCTCCATTAGCGACACAATTAACCTTCCACCCAGTGTGTCAACACACCAGTGAACCGGTTGCTATGCAGGCGGTGTCTCCACTTCTATAGCATCGCATGGCGACTGCTGGCTTGCCAGTCTCGCCCTATTCCTGGCATACGCCCGATTAGGCCCAGCCCATCCTCCCTATGCTTCACCCAGCACGGCGTCTGCGCTGCTATGATCTTCTTCACCAACCTCGCTTCTTTTGCTGATCTTCGCAGATATGAGAGACGACGGTTTATATAAGGGCGCTTCTCATACACAGAATGGCTTTCGATACAACAGTCCTCCAACAGTTGACTTTCCAACAGTCCGTTCAACGCCCGAGACTGACCTTTCAAAATGCGCACCTCTCTGATCAATCTCTCTGTTCTGGCAGCTTCTGCCTCTGCTTCCTACCTCCTGGAGGATGACTATTCCTTAGACGTATTTGCCGACATGTTTGATTTCTTCACAGTATGTTTGGTATCTTCCACGAGGCATAGCCCACACTGACATCTTCTAGGACGATGACCCTACCCATGGCTACGTCAACTACATTTCCTACGACCAAGCCACAGGCGCCGGTCTGTACAAAGCTGACAACGGCTCCGTCTACATGGGCGTCGATTCTACGAACGTCGCCACTGGTCGCGGCCGAGACAGCGTCCGGCTCAGCACGAAGAAAGTCTACAACCACGGTCTCATCATCCTTGATCTCGCACACATGCCTGCCGGTGCCTGCGGGTCGTGGCCGGCATTTTGGATGCTTGGGCCGAACTGGCCGGTCAACGGAGAAATAGATATCATTGAAGGCGTCAACAGTCAATCGGCAAATACCATGACTTTGCATACGAACGCGGGATGTTCCATCACCAGCACAGGAGCTTTCTCAGGTAGCTTGCAGACCGACAACTGCGACGTCAACGCTCCTGACCAAGCCACCAATGCTGGCTGTGCTATCGACAGCGACGACAACCTAACCTTCGGCAGCGGATTCAATGCCAACGGGGGCGGCGTGTACGCGACAGAATGGACAAGCGAGGCAATCAGCATGTGGTTCTTCCCCAGAAACAGCATCCCATCCGACATCTCCAACGGCCAACCTGATCCGTCCAACTGGGGTCTTCCCAAGGGTCAATTCACCGGCGGCTGCGATATCGACGAGCATGTCAAGGACCAACAACTGGTCTTCGATGTGACCTTCTGCGGCGACTGGGCCGGATCGGTCTGGTCCACGGATTCGACATGTTCTGCCCTGGGCTCCACTTGCCAGGCCTATGTGCAGAACAACCCGTCTGCATTCCAGGAGACGTACTGGCTTATCAACGGGTTGAAGGTATACACCGACAATGGTGCCGCGCCAACGCAGACCACGGCCATTACAGGCGTCACGGCTTCTCACACAGCGACACATACAAGTCTGGCTGAGTTCTCTACCGTCATTACAGCAACTACCTTCGTCACTCTCAATTCCCCGCCCAGCTCGTCCAGCGAGAGTATCGCCACACTCGCTGCTACAAGCAGCACAGCGACCGAGACTGCGATCGGGGCCGCCACATTCACGAATCCTAGCTCAACCACCATTTCCACACCGATACAGACGCCATCAGCGACCAGGTTTGTGACCGTCACGGCAATCAACAACACGCCGTCTGTGGCTGCGGATCCCACGGTGGTCACCGTGGCTGCAGCGGCGACATCTACCTGGTCGGCATCCTCAGATCCATGGACTTCTACTGCTTCGTTCGACAATGGTTCCTGGGAGAACTGGCGAGACGGTGACAGCAACGGAAGTCCCAGCGGTGGCAACAACGGCAACAACGGCAACAACGGCAACAACGGTGGCAGATGGGGAGGTCGTGGCGGCCGGGGACGATGAAGTGACTCGCGGCGCGCACTTACCTCGTACACGACCCCTCGAAGCAACGAAAAAAACGAAGCGAAAGCGAACGAACTACTACATGACGACCTCACGACTTTGACGACATAGAAAGAAAGGCAACTACAGCACAGCATAGCATTTCATGGAGATAGAAAGGACAAACAGCACAACACAGCACAGCACAGCATAGCATTTCACGATACGGAGATAGAAAGGACAAACAGCACAGCACAACACAGCACAGCACAACACAGCACAGAACAGCACAGCACAGAACAGCACAGCACAGCATCGGCCGCATCGCCAGTCAGTCAGTCAGTCAGTCAGTCAGGCAGACAAACAGACAAACAAACAGACAGGCAGGGACGAACCCCCACACCCCACGAATATCGGAATTATACAACGACTCGATAACACGAGATGGCACGGCATGGCACGGCGCAACAGGGCATAACGGGGCATAACAGGGGCATAACAGGGGCATAACAGGGGCATGGCATTACGATAATTTGGCATAATCGGGGCATACATACATGTTGGATTAATACGGACAGCACAGGACAGCAGAGGAAAGGAAAGGAGAGGGGTGTCGCATAAAACGCCGAGCCAAATGTACTCGACGCAGATACCCATTGCATTGCATGAGAAACTGGTCCAGAAGGTCTTGCCAAGATACAGGGACGAACAGAACGACTGATTCGAGGAGTTACGGATTACGGACTACGGATTACGCATTATTTAGTAGAAAAAGATACCCCACGGCATGGGATGGATAGCATGGCATTGATAGCCGTAGCATAGCTGTATAAGTATATTATTCTCAAAAGACAAAGCGCCTACTGATTGACTGATTGACTTGCCCTGCATATGTCTACTTCCCTACCTACCTACCTACCTACCTGAGTACCTTCAAGGGTGTACCTTTCAATTCTATGCGTATGGATTGCGTAGGTAGGCCGTCTATGAAATCGAGATTGAAACTTTGATATTGTAAAAAAAGCCCGCCGTCCTTGTATGTACTGATCACCCAGTTGCCACCCAGCCACTTAAAAATGCAGTTCGTTATACCGAGGAAATAGAGTTCCACATGGATAATCGCTCAGTTCATGTCGGCCGCAATGTTCGCGCGGACCGTAAAATCTCGGGCGGAGAGGGAGGTCGTGGACGAAAATGAGAAGAGAGCTGTGACAGCCAAAAAAGCGACAGTCCAGACTCCACGGGACAATACGGAAAGGTCATGCGACGAATGCCCACGAAACCAACGCATAAACACGCGCATTACATTACTTCACATCAAACTCGTAACAGGTCGCCCTCAAGCACCGGCGTCCAACTTCACTTTCCCCTTAATGCTCTCCCACCGGGGCGCAAAGGCGATGAGGAAGGTAAGACACGCGCAGGTAATGGCGATGATAAACGGTACCCTTAGACCTTCCATATACGCGTCGAGGATGCCGGGGATTTGAGCCGGCGTAAACACCGTTCTCAGGTCCGTGGCGCCGGTGGCGAGGACTTTGCCTGCATCCACTGTGGGAGCTTTGCTGGGGAGTTGATGGAGTAGCTTGTTGGCAAATCCGGCTTGGGCGGCGCTGATGAAGACGGCGCCGCCGATGGTCTGGAAAAAGAGGATGATGGCAGAGACAGAGCTGAGATCAGAGGGTTTGACGATCGCTTGGCTGACGATGACGGGGATTTGGAAGATGAGGCCCAGACCGATACCGACCAGAGCTTGATAGCCAATCCACTTGTCGGACCCTGACTCGATTTCCAGGGTGTAGATGAGCCCTGCACCGACGGACGCCAGAATCGACCCAAGCGCCATCAGAGGGACGTAGTGACCCCATACTGTCAGCAGGCCACCACTGGCGACTGTGAAGATGCTGGCGCCGAGGACAAGCGGCAGATTGTCAATGCCTGATTTCGATGCCGAGATGTCCTTGGTGACCTGGAAGTAGATGGGCAGGTAGTACAGGAGGATGAAAAAAGCTCCAGCCACGGTGAAGATGTATGCTGACATGACGCCAATGGTTCGATCCTTCAGCAGTCGAGGTTGGAGCAGTGCGCGGTCTCCGGAAACAAATTCAATGGCGATGAAAACAAGGATAAGAACGCCAAAGAGGACTAGGACCGCGATGACACTGCCGTCGGACCAGGGTTTCGTGGCGCCGCCCCACTGCATTGCCAATAGGTAGCAGACAATGGCCGCCATCAGGATGAAAGTGCCGGGAAAGTCCATCTGGAGGAGCTTTTCTCGCATTGAAGCCTGCTGTGGTTTGGCGGCCTTTGGTGTACGGAAGAATAGGAAGATGATTGCCCCAGCAACACCGCCGATGGGGAGGTTAATATAGAAGCACCATCGCCAGGAGAGATGATCGGTGAATACACCTGTGCTTTTGTCAGCGCTCAAATAAATCCTGTACCAGAGTATGGACAGACACGCTTACCTCCCAGAAGAGGTCCAATCACAGAGGCAACGCCAAAGGTCGCACCCATGATTCCGGTAAACGCAGGACGCCGTGCTGGAGGCGCCGAGAAGGCGATAATGGTGTATGACCCCGAAGCGATGCCCGCTCCGCCCATGCCTGCAATGGCGCGGCCCACAATCAACGTGGTCGAGTTGTTGGCGACGGCACAGATCAGACTACCCAGCTCGAAGATGAAGATGCTGGTCAAGAACGAGATTTTGAGTGGGAAGTATTTGTACAGCTTCCCCCATCTGCTTGGTTGTAAGCATGTGGCCGGAACATGTGGTGGACGTTACTCACGTCGCCTGGAAAGAGCCAATGGTCAAGAAGAACCCAGAGCCATACCAGCCCACTTGATCTAGGGAGTGAAACTGATCTGTGATCCGAGGAATGGCGGTCGCGACGATGGTCATGTCCAAGGCAACGAGGAAAATGCTGCACGCCAGAGCAACCACAATCATGGCAAGGGGGAAAGCGCTGGGATAGTCGGAAGTGTCGATCCGGGATATTTCGCGGCCCAGGTCGGCGCCATCGATTTGGACATCGTGTTCTGCGTCGAGGACGTCTTTCTCGGCGTGGACCGATCGACCGGAGCCAGAGTTCTGTCGAGTTGGGACGTCAACTCCGGATTGCTGCTTCTCATATGCATCTTCCGGCAGCGGTGGTTTCGAGAGGTCAGAACTGGAGGTTGAGGCGGAAGGGTTTGACGATAGAGCGGTCGCCATTGCGCTCAACGCGAGGCACGATCTGACGATTGGCACAGAAACGGTGTCTTTGAGGCCTGGCTAAATGGCTGTGGAAATTGCCCAGGTGATGAACGACAAGTCAAAGCACGCGCAACAATTCAAGCGAGAGCGATGGGCTTGTGAGTTGTGACGTTTCCGGCAACCAAAGCAAAGGTAGGAGCGACCTCGAGATATATATATGTGTCTACCTTAACGTTCCCGTCCGGGATGAAATTAACGTCGGTTCCGGCGATAGACTGGCAACAATGATAGCTGCTGCTGCATCGCATACCAAGCGACGGAGAAGAACGAATTCGTCCGTGTCTCAACCTGAGTGCTGAACAAAGCATACCTGCCATATACGCCATGTGGAAGGAGACCAAGCAACGCTGTGGATTCGCCGAAAGGAGTGGATGAATCATTGCGGATATCAATATCGCTATCGAGAGATCCCCTGCAAGGATGGCCCGCGTTTGTTGAGCGCGTTTGGCACGGAGAAGCTTCCACGTGGAAATCCGAGACGAGGCTGCACCGTCCTGGAAGCCTTGAGAGGTCAACAAGTGTTCGGATGGAGTGGTTATCCGTCTTCCGACGCAAAGAAAGCACCAGAAAACCCACTTTTCTGGACAGACTTCGGGAGATCAGGCAGCCGCGGGTGGCGAAGTCTGGCTTTCCATTCGCAGGGTTGCAACAGCAGAGGAAGTTCGCTCAATCATTTGTGTGAAGGGAGGGGCGCAACCGCAACTGCCAGCGCAAGGAGAGCGAGCCAAGTGGACGCCATCTCGAACCATGCCGAATCGTGACACACGCTATGCGAAGCTGGCCAGAGCCACAGACTGTCACGAATACGTCGGATGGTATTCTTCACGGACACCCGAACAGCGGTAGATGTCGTGATTGATGCAGGTAACGGGAGTTAGCTTCTGGCCTTACGAGGAGGACCGGGGATACGCACGTCAGCCATATGAGAGTGCGTCATGACCATAACGAGAGACTGTCTGCGGATGAAAGTTTGCTGCATGCCAGAGTCACAGTGTGTATCGCAATTCCCGTGTCTGGACTGGGCCAGCAAGGAGAGATTGGCCGTGGAGATGGAATGCGGCTGCCTGGCCTGTGCTAGGCTCGATTTCGGCCGAAGAGACGGTGCAACAGACGGACGAAAATGGAAGCCTGGAGTGGGCCGTGGGCCAGTGAGCCATGGGATTTCTAAGCTGGCTCACTGCGATCTCATCACCCATTCATTATGTCCTTGCTCATGAGAGTCACGTGACACGCTGACTAACATGGTAAGAGGCCGCAACTCTTCCAGACGTGTGTCTGAGCACCATTCCGCTATGATCCACGCCAAAATGCTCGTCAGACAGCCTGCTTGAGCGCCGAGACCCTCCTCATCGACAGCCTGACCAATGTGGCTTCTGTCTCCTGCCACCATCCGATGACTGTTCGTACCGCTGTCGAGGAAATCGCCTGTCGAATTGAACGTTCCTGAACAACAGTGACTCACTAAAAGGGCGAATGCCATATGGATGGAGTGAAAGGATTCAAGACTCTTCGGTGGTAGCATCCCCCCGGCCTTGCACCCGGTGGCCTGTCAGCAGTCCGCGTCTGGGGCTTTGTCGCAGACTCACCATACCTGAGTAAGCAGAGAGCGCAGTTCCGCAGTCTGCGCAGTCTTGACTGTCCCGTACCTACTGCCTTCCCGGTACCTGAACTGCTCACGAGGAGGTACTGAATCGCTCCTCGACGCACCATTATGTCTCACGCTGGGAGTAGCTCCACGTCCCCGTACAACCCAGATACGTCGGGCGCCCTCTTCAGCCATGACCAAGGCCCGCCCAGGAAGAAGATGCGCAAGGGCACCAAGAGTTGCTTAGAATGTCGGCGGAGGAAGATCAAATGCACATTCGAGCCTGGGCGACCTGCCGTATGCAACGAGTGCTACGCCCGCGGCTCAACCTGCATTGACCAAGAGCACGGTGATATCCAGACATATACTCAGGCAGCCTCCGAGCAATCATCGTACAGCCTGCGGGAACGGGTCTCCCAGCTCGAAGACCTGGTTAAACAGGTATTGCATCGGTTACCTGAGAAAGGCGCCAGTACCAGTGTTGAGGCCGAAGGGGATGGCGTGCCGTCCGGATCAGAGTCAGACAAGAGCCACGTGGACGCTCAGGCCGCCGAGGTCTTGAAAAGCCTCAAGAGCTCCTTGCGGCAGAGCGACGCGAGCATCGAAGGCTCCATCCTCCTACCGGGCGGTCTTCGAGACGATGCGCCAGCGCTGACTTTGTTTGACAACGCCGTCATTGAACGGAAGGAGAGCCAGCCTGTCGTGTCCCGGGCGCAATACAACAAGACCAAAACCCTTCTGGCCGCCCTGAATAAGTTGCTACCATCTCCCGCTGACTTGGAGGTTATCCTTGAACAGTCACACGAATGGTGGACGATATGGAAGAAGATGTTTCCCGAAATCACAGATAGTCGGTGCGAAACCATTAAAGAATCAGTCTCACATTCTCTACGGTCGGAGAAACCGGCGGAACTGGCCAAGATTATGCTCTGCATAGCCATCAGCATTCACCAGCTGCCCAACCATTTCGACTGGTCGAGGTTACACATCAAGGAGGGACCGGCAGATCTGATGGAGCGGTACATTGCGACGGTCGACAAGCTGATCACTTCGGATGATGAAATCGCCGCTACTTTGGACGGTATTGAATGCATGATGCTAGAGGCCAAATATCACGTCAACATGGGCCGACCGCGTCGCGCCTGGCTATTATTCCATCGAGCACTCGCGTTTGCTCAATTGTTAGGGATCCACAGGTTGGCGGCACAAGCGGACAGAACTTCTCTGGATTACCAACGTTCAGTCAATATCTGGTGCCATCTGGTCATTGGTGACAGGTATCTGTCGCTTCTCCTGGGCCTGCCATATTCGGTCAGCGAGAGCTTCGTAACCCCGTACATCTCGGCAGCTGGACCTCCACCCAACTCAGTCAACGATGGAGAGTACTATGTGGGCAAAATGGTTCCCATCATAACGAAAATGATCGACCGCAACCAGAGTGTCGTGCCGATGGGGTACTCAGCAACGCTGCGATTGGACCAGGAACTGGAAGAACTACACAATGCTCAAGATCCGGCCTGGTGGAGCCTAGAACTCATTCCCGGGGCTCGCGCTGAGGACCATTTCGATCGATTATCGGCACACTTCTACCACCACCAAGCCAAACTACTCCTCCATATGCCCTTTATGCTTCGGTCATCGACGGATAAGAGATACCAATATTCCCATAACGCAGCACTAGACGCCGCCAGGGAAATGATTCGCGTCTACGAGGCTCTTCGGACCAACCAGGCCGTTGGACCTTTCATCTGCAAGTTGATTGACTTCCAAGCATTTACTGGCGCGATGATCCTGCTCCTGAATTTATGCGGCTACTCCCAACGCCACCGTGGGAACAACGCCCAGCAAACCGACCTCGAGCAAGACCAGAAAGACTCGGACCTCATCGACAAGACTATCGCTTTACTGAAAGACGCCGCCAAGGAGCCGGGCGGCGTGGTGGCCGCCCAAAGCGCTCAGGCAATGGAAATGCTAGCTCGCGTGCGTGAAGGAACCGATGACGGGGGCGGGGCTGCCGAATGTCGAGGCGAGACATGTCAAGTGTCGATTCCCTACTTTGGCACCATTTCCATCGGAACCGGGAAGCATTTCGTGCCCATCAAGCCCGGGACCTACGTGCAGCGGACCTCGGGCGGCGTCACCGTCAACACGACCACCAAAGCTGTTGGCACCATGACAAATACAGGATTGCCTACACCGCCTTCCGCTGCTTCGAATAGTACACAGCCTTCCCCTCTCTCCACGACCCTCGACCAGCATTCCTCCCACACTCCACAATATGCGCAGCCTCATCGGGCCTCGGGGTACGCAGTGAACAACTACGTGGCGCCAGGCCTCGATCAATGGCCGGACGCCACAGACTCCATCTCAGACGACCCATTCGTCACATTCGACAGCTTCATGGCTTTCCCACCACAGCCGCCCACGGATGTCCCCTCGGCAGGCGGCATCAGCATATCGTCCAGTGGAAGTGGGTTCACGCCGCAACCGATCCAGGGCAGTCCGTACAATCCCTCTGGAGGCACGCCCAATCCGCATCATGATATGAACGCCTCCGTGGCGGCCGGAGGGCTCGCTGGACTTGCATCATCCGGGTTTCCCTTTGGGGGCTTCCCGTTCGGACAGTCGGGCGTCGATCTAGATCAAGGCTGGAATTGGTTCGGGGTCGACGCGCCAGTCATTCAGTAAGGGCAGTGCGCGATAAGCCGCCGTGTTACGAAGAAACCCCCCTTTTATGTACAAAGATTCAGGTGCACGTGGAATGGATTAGACCGGTATCAAATACGGAGTACTTGTATCCTCATCAATGAAATGAAATGTCGATAAGCGGGCGCAGGAAAGGGACGTCCATATGAGCAAAACGCCAAGGGAACCGAACCGCCTTCCACCTCAAACCTGTCTTTACGGTACTCAACACAACAGAAGGTTCACGTCCAGGACGTAGAGCCCGTCTCGGGCATATTGCGTACGTCACATCGTTCGTGATTGGGAACGCGGAGCGCAAAAACGCGGAACCCCCATGCCAGCTATGTACGGAGTACTGTATGTACAGTATACGGAAGTACACTATATACATTATGGATCTACTGTAATTACTCAAGTATGTGCCACGTTGGACAGGGGCTTCCGTGGCACGTGGCACGTGGCACGTACCACATCCACACATGGTAATTTATGTACGAGGTACTCCGTCCATCCTCAGAGGGGCCCGGTACATCGATACATCGATACGTCGATATGCCCGTGTAGGAACTACCATAAGAGTGTAGAGTGTAGAGTGCGTCAGGCTCTTCGTTCATGGACAGACATTTCCCTCGTCCTGATATCTGTGTGTAATTCATCCGAACCATCCCATTTGTTCAGGCGCAGAAAATGCATATGTATGCCCGCCGTACTCTACTCTGTATCGAGTATTTTTTTACCTTTTATTTTCATCTTGATCTTGACTCTGTGCGCCTTCCTGTCCCGACAATGCATATTATGGTGCGAATACCTAGGCTAGTTAGTCTACGCGTGCAGATCCAACACATCCTCCTTGTCCGTGATACAGCCGTGACTGGCGTCGCTGACCAGTTTGGCATACTTGGCCAGCACGCCCCGCGTATATTTCGGCGACGGTTTGTTGGCGTTCCACTCTTCCTTCCGCTTGGCCAGCGTCGCCTCGTCGACGTTCAAGTCCAGGACGCGGTTCTCGGCGTCGATGGTGATTTCGTCCCCGTCGCGCACCAGACCGATCGGCCCGCCCTCCATGGCTTCGGGGACGATGTGTCCGATCAAGAAGCCGTGCGAGCCGCCGCTGAACCGGCCGTCGGTGATGAGCGCCACGTCCTTGCCGAGTCCGGCGCCCATGATCGCCGAGCTGGGCTTCAGCATCTCAGGCATGCCGGGACCGCCTTTGGGGCCTTCATACCGGATGACGACGACCGTCTTCTCGCCCTTTTTGATGTCGCCGCGCTCCAGAGCTTGGATGAACAAGTCCTCTGCGTCGTAGACTTTGGCTTTGCCTTGGAAGCGCAGGCCTTCTTTGCCCGTGATCTTGCCGACGGACCCGCCTGGCGCGAGACTCCCGCGCAGGATCTGGATGTGGCCCGTCTCCTTGATGGGCTGGGAGAACGGTTTGATGATTGTCTGGTCCGAAGGGAAGTCTGGTGCGGATTCGACGTTCTTGGCCAGCGTCTGGCCTGTGACGGTGGTGTGCGTGCCTTTGACGACGCCTTCTTTGATGAGGAACTTCAGCAACGTGGGGATGCCGCCGATGCGGTGGAGGTCGTTGAACACGTATTTGCCACTCGGCTTCAGGTCCGAGAGGAAGGGCGTCCGATCACTGACGGCCTGGAAGTCGTCGATGGTGAGCTTGATGCCCACGGCATCGGCCATGGCGATCAGATGGAGGACCGCGTTTGTCGAGCCGCCCGTGATCATCACCACGGTCATGGCATCTTCGAATGCTTGGCGGGTCATGATGTCTCGCGGCCGAAGGTCCAGCTTGAGGGCATTCTTGATGGCTCCCCCGGCGGCCAGACATTCGAGTTCCTTCTCTTTGGACACGGCCGGGTTGGACGCACTGCCCGGCAAGGTCATGCCGAGAGTTTCAATGGCCGACGCCATGGTGTTGGCCGTGTACATGCCGCCACAGGCGCCGCACGCAGGGATCGCGTTCCGAATGATATCAAACCGCTGTTCCTCGTTGATTTCGCCGGTAATAAACTGCCCGTAGGCTTGGAAAGCCGACACGACGTCGATGTCGGCGTTGTTCTGTGTCCTCGCACACCCGGGTGCTATGGAGCCTCCGTAGACCATGATGGACGGCCTGTTCACTCTGCCCATCGCCATCACCACGCCCGGCATGTTTTTGTCGCAGCCGGGGATCGAGATGTTTGCATCGTACCACTGGCCCTCCATGACCGTCTCTATCGAGTCGGCAATGATTTCTCTCGACTGGAGACTGTACCGCATCCCCGTCGTGCCCATGGATATCGCATCCGATACGCCGATCGTGTTGAATTGCATAGGCTGCAGTCCTGCGTCTGCCACGCCCTTTCGCACCACATTCGACAGGTCCAACAGGTGCATGTTGCAGGGATTGCCGCTGTACCACACCGACGAGATGCCGACCTGCGGTTTGTTCATGTCCGTCTCGTTCATGCCCGTGGCGTAGAGCATTGCTTGGGAAGCGCCTTGGGATTTCGGCTGCGTGACATGTCGCGAGACCTTGTTGAGCCCGTCGAGCTCGGAGGACGACGAGTCTGCACTGCGGAGAGGTGACGATGAGAAAGGACGGCTATCACACTCTCTGTCAGTGCGGCACCACCCTCAGTGACTGCTGCGCGTCGTACCTTGTCTGAGTCCGGGGCGCAAACCTGGCCTGCCTGAGGCGCAGGCTTCTGATTGCCGCCGAGGACTTCATGATGGAGCAGTAAACTTCACTTTCGGACACAGTCAGTCGAGCCTTGTCAGAGCGCAGTCCGTAGCAAGGACGCACCGATGGATCAGTAACAGACGGCCCCCTCCTTCTGCGAACTCTAGTGTACAGACCACGAGGTCAGCACCAGCAGTCCGACCTCACGGGCACGCAAGCCCTAATAAGCTGCTCGAAGATTTCCCCAGACCATCCATCGCCGCAACCGGAGCCAATCGGAGTGCGAGTGATTCAAGCAGGTCCGGGGAGCTTCACACGCCTCCGGATACGAGGTTCGGCCTCCTTCAAGACGTCGATCTCGAATATAGCTTGGACTTGCACAGGTGAGGAAAAGGATGGCGTGCTTTAGCAGTCAATCCTCACGGGTGAAGGACAAGCTGGTTCGCTTTCATCTCGCGAGTCTCATCATCTGCTCACCGGCGACCACTTCAGATGCATCGCCCTTGGGCGTCACGACCACAGGTTGCACTGATTTGATCTCTCTAGTGGACGCTCTTTGCTTGCCTCGATTCACTTCCTATTCTACAAGCCAACAATCCAGGTGCTACGTGGACGCCTTGTGGCAGCTACGACCGGCCGGTCGTATTCTAACGTGATGTTGTTACAATTCCTCCTCAACCCACCTAAGGCCGCCGTCCACCTGTATGCCGTCCTTTACCCAGGGATGTTCTCTTACCTCTTGCAGAGGTTTCCTCCGTGTATTGCGCTTCAGAAGTCCGTCTACGCAAACATTCGCGCCTTCGAACTCGGCCCCTTTGACGGGGTCCCACTCTCCGTCTTCATCCCCAAACTTGACCCAGGCCCACTCACACCGCGCGATGCGATGCGGAGTCCGTGCTCTCAGGATGGCTGGATCCCCTCTCGCACCAGGTAACGGGTCGAAGGGGAGTCGTCCCTCCATGAGCGCATACAGTAACACACCCAATGCCCAGGCGTCAGTCTGCCGTCCATCGTACGGCTGTCCCATCAGAATCTCTGGGGCAGCATAATCTTCACTTCCGCAGCGGGTGGTCAGGAGTGGTGACTCGGGCGGTTCGGGAATACGCCGGGAAAGGCCGAGGTCGGTGAGAGTCACCACCGCACGGTCGAGGGTCTGCCAGTTGGAAACATCGGGGTGAACGCGGACGGGGATGTTGAGCAAAACGTCTGCAAAACGTTAGTTGGGCCTCTGGTCCAGACACACTACCCGACGAGACGACCTACTTTCGAGTTTGATGTCCCGGTGGACAATGTATTTCTGGTGGAGGTACCGCACGGCGGAGACGAGCTCGGAAAAGATCCTTCGCACCAGTGATGGAGTCAATATGTCACGATGTTTCGTGGCGACTTCGAACAAATCTCCACCGGGACAGTAGTTCATGACCAGCAGTGCGCGGTTTGCGTCGTCGTTGCCGAATGCCTTCAAATGCACTAGGGAGGGGTGCTGGATCGCTTTCAGCACATCGACTTCCCGTTTCAGGGACACTTCAATCCTCTCCGCATCAGCGCCCCCAGCGGGCCCGTGTTCTACCACTTTGACTGCAACTAGTCTTCTCAGACGTGCTCGGACGCCGGCCATGTTGACGCTGTCCTGCAGGTAGTCGACGTTATCTTTCTGATGGTTGTCTACTTGCCGCACGGCCAGATAGACTCTGCTGAACGTGCCCTGGCCGAGCTCGCGGATCGCCTCGTAGCATCGAAGTTCGCCTTTCGAGATACTTCGTGCCTTGAAGACTTCCAGTTTTGGTCGCTTGGCAGCTGGTTCATCCTCATGCGTCCGTTCAGTTACTTTTGCAGGCTGCGGTGGGGTGACCGGGCGGGCACCTGATTTGCTTCCTCGTCTCTGTGCACCTAGGAACTCTTCACGGTGCAAGGCCGTTGGCGACTCGGTGGTCTCCAGTGGCGATCCCGAGCTGGACACGGCTATGTGACGCGGCTTCGGCACCGCCAGTGGCTCTGGTACGTAATCACTGATACTCCTAGTACGTGTGTGATCGGCGGATAGGCCATGGTTGTCTGTAGTTCCGGATCTGGAAGAGGAACGAGACTGTTGCAAGCCAGGATAGCCTTTGCGTCTTGGTGACGTAGGAGAGGATAAGACGCCGGGCGGTAATGCGTCGCCTTTTATAGAGCCCAGCGATGAGCCACGAGATCTTGTCCGGGCGAGACTGAGAGCCTTCCAGGATTCGAACGCTGCCATGGTTGGCGACGGCAGAGGGGTAATATCGAGCATGGCGGCGATTTGTGGTGAGGAGATGTAGCTACCAGGAGAGACGGAGCCGGCCAAGGAGTGTAGATTTGCTCGAACACTGGGTACTCGACGGGGAAGACTCGCGGCAGAAGCACTTGATCGCAGCCTCGACTCCGAGTCCAAGGACTGGCTCGAATTGGTCCGTCGCGGCGCCTGCATGTCTGTTCGTATGTGTAGCCCACTAATCAAATGCGCCGCGTCGTGCTGTATCCGCAACGAGTCCCGCTGGAAGACATTGAGTTGCGCATTTTGCGCGAATGCCTGCTGATTGTAGTTTTTATACAACGCTTCCTCCAGGGGATTGACTCCAGGCGTAGGAAGTGGGGGTGTCAAGAGGATGCGCTCGTCAGGTCCCGGCGGGGATTCAGAGGAGGGGGGATGCCGCCTTGTAGCCGATCCATCTTGTCCTGGTCCTTGGAGCTGCAAATTCGGGTTACGGCTGGACGTCGAGGGAGCGGCCTGGGACTTGGTCATGATGGCTTCTTGGAGTGTGACCCGAGGTCGTACAGCCTCACTAGCCCGAGCATGAGGATCTGCGAGAGAAGAAGGGCTTAGTTATCATGTCGCGTTCGGAGTCCTTGGTTGTAAAATTGACTTTGAGGAGAGGACCTCGAAAGGTGAGCATACTCTTCGGTTCCTGGTGCGATGCTTTTTCGGAACACTGTCAGCGACGTCCGGGGCGCATCTGTAAGACAACCAGATACAGGCACCGTCGAGACCCTGCATCGGTTGCAGTGAGCGAATGAAGTCAGGGCGTGCCACCTTCCCAGCCACGATGCACATGAAACAAGATTCGCATCGCGTCGAGGGGCAGAATCACCAAAAGGGGTAGGAGGCAGGTTGAACGAGTCCCGAGCAGCCAATCATACGCTTGGGTCTGTCACGTGAGATATGAATCATGATAGCCTCTCCTGGCTAGCTGCTTGACTCGGTCCTCGAGATCTTGAATTGTCGCCCTTCGGAGATCCTGATCTCTCTCCGCCCCATAATCGGGACATGATCGGGACAGATCGATCCCCATCAGCGGGGTGGTACTTATGCGTAAGGGCACAAGCGATTAGTTGCAGATCTAGCCCCTCGACGCAACGCCGTGCAAAGTGTGCATTTTAGATCGGATTGGCCTCCGAAGCAGGAACATTGTTACTAGATA
This sequence comes from Cladophialophora carrionii CBS 160.54, assembly GCF_000365165.1. NCBI lineage: Eukaryota > Fungi > Ascomycota > Eurotiomycetes > Chaetothyriales > Herpotrichiellaceae > Cladophialophora > Cladophialophora carrionii. The sequence goes on from NW_008481828.1 coordinate 1,968,915, forward strand.
GAGATCAACAACGGCACCATTCGCATTTCCTGTGAAGAAGCCTTGCGACAGAAGCAGGGGTGTGAGAAAAAGTCCCAGAGTGGGATTTCGTCCACAATCCCCGAGTCTCGTGAAACGCGGGTGGCAGCGCTCCCGAGATATCCGTGTGCCTGTTCTGTGGTCCTGTTTTCCATGGCGAAAAGTTCGCGGACCCGTTTCCGACAACGAGGCCAATGCTGCTCAGCAGTTGATACCGATCGACCTCAATTGTTCAATTATTTCGTCAACTTTTGGCTCTAGTAAAGTTAGGCCATGAGCATTGATATCTGCACTGCAACTTACCGCAGCCACTGTGGTTGGTCTCCTCAACCACATCAAAGACTTTGGAATGTACCACTGCCGTAACACCATTGAAAGCCCTGACATATATCAGCGTGGTTCCTTCATATGGGAGGCCTCGCTAACGCGTACCCATTCATGTCGATAATGCTGACTCTGACCCGATAGCTGCCCGGTTCTTTGATCACCAGGTCAGGGAAGATAGCATACGCGATCGTAGGTCTATCAACTTCTTGTTCGTGATAGACTGGATGGACTGAGTCGGCTCGCTTCCCACAGAATAGGTTCTCCCGTGGAGGGGCTAAGCTCTTCTCCATGTCCGCGGTGGTAAGCGACAGGTAGACCCAGATCCCGCTGAGGTCGGGAAGTGTCCTTTCTTTCGGGTCTTCTTGTCTCTGGTCTTTCGCCGTGGAGGATCCTTTGAAGGTCACCACAAGTGGAGTGCATAGACGGACGCCGACCGCAACTCGAGGTGGAGGTGCAACGGCGAGTTCCATGATATCTTTGACCAGCACAGGCGAATAACGAAGTCCGTAGCTGGCTGGTTATTGTATGTGCCGAAATTTTCCGTACTAATCAAGGGCGTAGAGATGACAGGGAACCAGTTGCGGTCCTCGGGCAGTGACAAGTGCCGGCTGACGATCTCTAAGGTATCTTTTACTGTTATCGAGCTCGACAACGCCGTTTTTTTGTCTCTCTCTCGAGTCGCTCTCAATCCTTTGCGTTTCTCGGCAGGCGGGATATCGAGCTGATCAGAAGAGCTTGTGGTCTTTCTAGCGGTGTCAACGCAATTTTGTATACTCGACTCGAGCTCAAGGCCGAAAACATCGTAACTCTGCAGTGAGCAATGTGATGTAGATGTAGTGGTGTGGTGCTGAGATAGATGAATGAAACCCTCACTGTATCCGAGCTTTGCGGATAGTCCTGTAGAAGCTTGACGAAACATTATCTCCACTTCCTCAGCTTTGACCAACCGTCCCAAGACTCTCAACTGCGGCAGGAAGCGCCATAGGCCGGAGTCCAGAACACGATGTCGCAAGTTATGAATCTTTGACCATTAGAAATGCGACCTATCGATCTTTTGCTAGCGAGGGAGGTCACTTCATGATGCATAGAGGGGACGGGGGGCACGGAGACATACTCAAAAAGAGTTATAGACCTCGCGGGCTTGGGCAGTTTTTCAGTCATCGGATTCCTGGTTGTTCCAGTGACCAGCAGGGTCTGCCAGGGCAGGTCCCCGAAAGGGTATGAGGGAGTGGGAGTGGAGCATGATAGACAAGACAGCACCACAATCAATCGAGTACTGTGCATTTGGTGGGGAGGCAGTGATCAGTAGCCGACTGTCGTCTTGTAAAGCCGTCGGTAAACTTTGCCGTGTTCGAATCTCCGCTCGCCGGTCAAAAGATCGTGACTGCGAATCGAATGCACAGAACCGACGCAGTCGAAGAAGCGGGCGCATCAGTCCTTGCCATGGTGGACGGATGCAGCAGCAAAAGGGGCCGCTGCTTCTGTTGACATTGTCATATCCTCGATGCCCAGCCGATTCCGAGTTGAAGAATACGGTGGCAGGATCAGACATCGTATCGGCAAGTCGTGCTTCGTCTCCCGAGAGCCTTCGAGCTTCAATTGGTAGGTGATGGCCACCGGACCAGCCACATCTAGCAGATACAAGTCAAGAGATGACGACCCAGCATCCTGGAACCCGAGCAACCAGTGAGCAAGGACCTTAACGGATTGGACTGTTACACGGGTAGGGGGTCAAGGAGGGGTCAGAGATCTGGTGCAACCTGCCACGAGGCGGCCAATCCTGACTCGAAAGGTTTCAACGATGCCTGAACAGGAGTTTGGATGGAAAAACGTTTTGCGGTAGGCGAGGTTCGCTAGGCAGTTCAAATCAAAATTGCAGGTAATTTTGCACCGGGACTGGCGTCGTAAACGGTCGGGGATCAGCCTCAAGACGGGATGCGCACAGGGAAAGAGTGAGCTTCAGCGAGTCGGATGTCGATTCCGCACACACTACGAGCATGATCCGCATCAAACAAAAATAGTACTCGTAGGCGATGATCAAGAGGGAGGGTGGTCGCTCCTCTGCGGAACCGCGTGAACGCCACAGTTGAATTCGCTCTCCTATTGAAGAAGAGGAAGGTAAGAAGCCACTGTCGGCAGCACGGCGTGGTCAGGGGAATGGACATGTGGAACGCTGGCCACAACATGCACTGGCGTAAGGCTGTAGGCAATGCAGATGTCGATTTATGGTTATCCGCAGCAGTCCGTGGCAGAAGCCGAAATTCAAAGCGAAGCGCGTGTGACGGCTCAAGATCGAGCTGTGGTGTGACCCACGTCGTCCAAGTCGGCGCCTGGGTAGTGCAGGCAGCCTCATTTCTTGAGAGCAAGGATTGGAGCCCACACACCGTAACCCAGTATTGCTGCCGGTCGATCGTCACGAAGTGAGTTGGATGTGAATTGGGAGTGAGTTGGAAGTGCGTCGGAAGTGAGTTTGGAAAATCCGACTCAGAGTGGGCGCGAATCTGACGGAACTTGTGAGCCGCTGCAGCTAGTTTGCACATCTTACGTAGAGCAGCCACAGCAGCTTATCGCATGCGCAGGCTTTACTATAGCCTTAGGCTCTTATCGAAACTTGAATGAGCGGCAACCCTCTGGGTCTCTTCTTCCGGATGACCACCATCTTAGGCGCCCTTCTGCTTCAGTTTCCCGTGCCACTCGCCTCCGCTGCTGCAGGGTTGCTCGGTTGAGGTCGACGATAAAGGATGGCCAACCGCAGTCTGGCTGGACTTATCCGCCGCATCCACAAGACCATTGTCATATCTACATGTCAATGCCGCAACCTCGATATGGCGTGGCGCTCCTCTCGATCGAGCGAGACTCGCATCATTCGGGTTTCATCAGTCATCTACGAGTACGGTCTCTCGATCTGCATTGCGTGGGCTTTCCTCAGGCTTCTCTTATGACGTCCCCCTCTCCGCGTCCTCGCACAGTCCCGTCTCCAGTAAGGTAGCCCCTGCCAGCGACACCCTTACAGCAGGAATCATTACGACTCTTGCTATTCCTGGCAGCTGGCCAGCGACAGCTTCTCGCATCGGTACGTCGGAGTATCGACTTCACTTGTGTCACCGTACCTTTACGGCCCGACTGCACCTGGTACGCTGCAGGCAACCTTGATCCCTCCCGAAGTTCAACCACGAGCCTGTGTCAGCAACCTTACATCTACAAGTTAGTGCAAGTACGAGGTAGGAGATCGATTGTTACACATTACGAGCAGGTGTCAGTTATGTATTTGGTTCGGGCAATATCATGATCGATCGCCGTCACGTCAATCGGCGCACACCAGCTACACCCGTGGAATTTCAATGCTGGGTTCTATGGGGCTGCAGTATTCCAAATCTTCAAGAGTGAGCCATGCGGGCTTTTGTCAGTCCTTGAGTCCCATTCTCTAGGATCGACCTACCCTGCGATCCCAGCCTGGCCCCAGCTCGCGTCGAAGCAATGGTGCAATGGGACTAAATTTTCTCCACCAAGTATATGCACCCGAGAGCGAAGAGATGTTCGTTAATCATCTGGGCGGTGTGGAACACAGCATGGACTCCGCTCTGGTTGTGGATCGGACAGAGCCACAAAAGTTCCTGGACTACAGCTTTGCGCCATGGCCGCCTCTCTGCAAGCGACGATTTTTAGTACTCCTCGAACCATTTATGACCTGTCAAACGCCAATCAGGAATCCAGACTCCGGCATGGCGATTTTGTTGTACTTGTGTCTCAAGGGACACGATTGAAGTGCGCTGCCCGATGCAGGGTGAACTTGACACTCACGACACTCCCGGCTGCTGGATTTACGTACATACTCCCATCCCGCACACGACCGCACCGTGTCGACTCGAACATCGGATCTACCCGAATGCAGCATGTCATCGGTGTAGGCCCAAAAGAAGTCATTTCCCCCAAGTCTTGGATGAATGTGGCCATTCTCTTACTGCAGGACATGCTTGCACGAGAAGCTCAGCCCTTTCAATCAAGCACTTACCCAGTACAGCACAGAGATGATGGACGCCTCCACTCACATTGGTCGTGTCCTGTCGGAAACAGTTTCCACAGTCGTAATTAAACTTTCGCTCTCGCAGGCACGGGTTCGTATCCTCTGACATTGCACATACGAGTAGCCAGGCAGTCTCTTCAACGGATATCGAATCCCATTTACGGATGCTGCGGCCGGATCCCCCACATTCCCTGGGCAGCATGCCGGGCCTTCCCTTTTTGTCGCCGGTTAAAAGGATTGGTCATACGAATGTCGGCACCAAAGCCATCATCCGGTGCATGCTCGCGAGGTATCTAAGCGAGCGGGCACATCCACGAAAATGTATTGCATGCAAAGACGCAGCGCCCCTGTGAACTCAAGCGAGACCAAGATCCAAGATGCAAACGCTACGGCCAGTGGGTGGGAGATTAACGAGGGCTTGTCACATATGAAATTCAAAAGTTAAGTCCTATCAGTCATTCACCGTCGTCTCCAAGTCAGAGGTCGAAGGTTTACGGACAACAGGCTTCCTGCACAAATACCATAAGCATCGGTGCACTCATTATTCATCACCAGCACTAGGGCAACCTCCGAATGCGACATCAAACACCACTTCTGTATACCTGGCTGCCGCCGTTTCTCAGTCGCACAGTTTCTCTTCGCTGTAAGACATGCAGGGCTCTGGCCAATGCCGCCTCGCTGTACGCCCTACCCTGGACGAACTCTCGTTTCAGGGTCCCCAAACTTGTGCTCCAGCCAATCGGCAGCCTCCTCCTCAGTTCTTCTTCAACCTTGCTCACTTCCTCCATTAAATCTCTGTTGCCGCCAAGTCCGCCGACGCCTTCGCCCTGGGAGACAGCATCCATGGTGCTGGCCAAGAAGAGACGAATGGCTTCGTCAACATGATGCTCCTCCGCCGTGGGAGACAAGGTGAGTTTGGCGAGGGCTTCCGTGATACGGATTATGGCTTCGAGTTGACGGACTGTGATGGGAATGGACGACCGGACGTTGCTGTTCATCTCGGCTTGATGGACGCGGTTACGGATCGAGACAAAATGTGATGACAGCTTCTCTGCGGCGCCAGGCGAGAGTCTGGGAGCACATCGTCTGCGAACGAGTTGTCAGCTTGGTCGCACGGTTCATGAAACACGCAGTACTTACGACTTGCAGAAACTGATATATCGCTTCATCTTCTCGACGGGGATTTCCACCTCGGCTTGTTCTTCCACGCCTTGATTGCCCATGTGTATGCCCATGACGTGCTTCGCGATTGTTTCATCGCGATTTCTGTCGTGGTCGTCCCTCACGATAAAGATCATGTCGAAACGCGACAGTATGGTTGTCTGGAAATCAATGTTCTCACCAGGCGATTTGAGGTCGTCGTACCGTCCGAAGATGGGATTGGCCGCAGCAAGCACGGATGTTCGAGCATTGAGGATGGTGGTGATACCGGCCTTTGCGATTGAGATGGTCTGTTGTTCCATTGCTTCGTGGATGGCTACCCGATCTTCGTCGCGCATCTTGTCAAACTCATCTATACAGACGACACCACCGTCTGCCAGAACCATTGCGCCTCCTTCAAGGTAGAACTCGCGTGTTTGAGTATCTCGTTGGACCGAGGCGGTCAAACCCGCTGCCGAAGAGCCTTTTCCAGATGTATAGATGGCGATAGGCGACACTTTCTCGACAAATTTCAGCAGTTGAGATTTTGCTGTGCCGGGGTCACCCAGGAGAAGGACATTGATGTCGCCTCGCAATTTCATGCCATCGGGCAGGATCTTTTTGGAACCGCCCATCAGTAGACATGCTACGGCCTTTTTGATATCCGCATTGCCGTAAATTGATGGTGCGATGCATCGTGCAAACCGCTCATACAGGTCTGGTAACCTGGACATTTCTTCGAACTCTTGAATCTCCTCGTCTGTGAACGAGGCGCCTACCGCGGAGTGGTCCACATCTGTCTGGATACCCACCGCCCGCAGATAGGGCTGTCTCAACGCGACCGCACTGTCCTTCTTATTGCCCTTGTTCTGCTGGTAGATTGAAAACACGCCCATGACTGTACATCGCGAACCTGGGACGACACGGTTTGTGAGATATCGATCCGCGCTGACCGCAATGTGTCTGGGCAATTCACCCACAGGAACTTGATCCGGGGCTTCCTGCAACTTTATGATTTGCTGGTCGATGAACTGCGAGGCCTCATGCACCACAAAGTACGGGTCCAGAGGGCACGGTTCGCCCGACTCCTGCTCGGGGATCTTCACCCTGCCGCACTGCCGAGGCAGGGTAATCCCGCTGAAGCCGCCCTCGACGGGGATTTGCTGCGTATGTTCGCAATTGCGACACTGGATCGTCACCAACGTGGCTTTGCTCGACAGCGTGCTCGCTCCGATGACAATCCCCGGAATGCGCACGAGGTGACTGACATTCTCTGCGGTGAGGTCTCTTATGGAGATGTGCGCGACGCTCGAATGCAGCAAAAGTTGATGCTGCGGCAACGACACGTCCCGTTCGTGCGGGTACACTATCCTCTGGGTGCATTGCTTCAGCGCCTGCTCGAACAGGGGGATCACCTCCGCAGGTTCACTGGTCAACCGGTGTGCAAGCTCTTCATTATAATTGATCAAATGCGCGAGGTCCACGTCGCAGAAATACTGTCTGGACAGCGCGTTGCTGCGCAGCTGATCGCGGTAGATGTACAGTCCATCGAGTTGGAAGGCGAGGATGAAGTCTCGAAGTTTCTGGGTCAACTCGGTGCGCGGTTCGGTGGTTGGGTCGTTGAAAGCCGGGAGCACGGACAGAGAATATGCGGAGCGAGTGTCGAGGGCCATTTTTGCATTCGAGCGAAAGGTGTTTCAATGGCGAGAGGTGCTGGTGTGGGATAGGGGAGTTCGAAATATCTCTGCAGAAAGGGACGAATATCAGGGCTGGTTGAGGAGAACGCGTTTCCTTGCGCGATCCAACGCGTCCGTGTCGCGTTTCGAGTTTGCCGCCCACCGTAATTCAATTAAGGAGTGGCGGCGGTCAAGGTACAAGTCACGTGATGGGGTGTCTCACCCTAACCAACCCCGCCATGTCTGCCCGCTCGCAGACCTGCGCCGTCCTCTGCCACGCTTCGAGTCAATCGTGGTTATATGGAACCACGACATTACAGACTGAAGGCCTGGCAGCCGGGCGTTGGATGCGTCCCATCACAGCCCACCAATGGATTCTTCGGCACGCCAGCCATGACATTGCCCCCTATCGTCTCGAGACTCACTTGGGACAAGCCCGTTCCGTACGGAGTAAGAGGTACCAATATGAAGTGACTCTGGCTGCTGTTTTCATTTGGCGTAATCAAGCTATGCTGCCATTCATTTTGCCGTTAGAGGTGAATTTCCCTGCAATACTGGCCACCTCGACTCAGTGTTCTGGTTCTTGTGCTTCTGCACTTGATAGCACTGACTTAAACCTTCGACAACTACACCTGCGTCGAGCAAATGAGGCAGCGTCGAGTATAACAAAATTCGGGGTCCTCGATAGATTGATTTCAGCTCCAGCGCCATCAAACACCGCGTTCTCTGGAATCAGAAAAGCGATCGGAAGCAGCCAAAGCGCCCTACCACGTCTAATTATTGTAAATCAACACCTCAGCCTTTACCTCCTTTCTTCCCCTTTTCCTTCTGTGCAAAACCTCCATCATCGTGTACGGCACTGTAAGCCAGGGACCAACACACGCGACCTTGCGTAAGACGTTGATTAAACCATGCGCCGCGCAAATATTGGAGCCAGCTCGACGTTGCCGCTTATCCGTCCGATCGGCGGGGAACGGCAGGATTCAGTTCCAGATGAAAGGCTTGGGAGCGTGGGAGCGCGGGAGCTCGGGGAGATCTCCGTGCTATACATAACCACTCTCGTGGCATCTAGATTATAGGAACTTCAAGCGTTGTCGTCATGCTGTGAGTGCGGCCTACTGATTACGAGGTAGATAGAACATGGGCACGGGCATGGGGCAAGACGAAGAGTCTGAAGATGTCGGCGTAGGCATCGGCGTCCTGCAGCGTTTTCGAACAGCGACAGACTGGGATGGACCGAATGACCCTGACAATCCCCGAAACTTCAGCTTCCGACGTCGCGTGGCTTCGACATTTGCAGTCACGTTCCTTGCCTTCGTGAGCACGCTGGCGGGATCCCTCTACAGTCCCGCCCATGAAGCTGTCTCACGCCGCTTCGGCGTCTCGGAGGAGGTCGCCATCCTGCCATTGTCGCTGTACAATTTTGGAATGGCGTTCGGACCGCTCGTTGGAGCGCCGTTGAGCGAGACTTTGGGGAGGAAAGCAGTCTTCTTGACGACGTCGCCGATCTTCGCCCTCTTTACGCTTGGGGCCGGCTTTTCACAGAACCCGGCGTCGTTGATCGTGTGCCGGTTCTTCGCTGGGGTGTTCGCCTCGCCGGCGCTCAGTAACGCATCGGCGACCATCGTGGATTATACGGCCGGGAGGTATCGAGCCGTACTGCTGGCGTTTTACTACTCCATCCCCTTCTTCGGGGCAGTCTTCGCGTGAGTGGACGTGGATTGGTGGTCTTCTGGTCTGAGACCACAGGCTGACATTACGTTTGATTGACACAGACCTCTCCTCGGCGGGTTCCTCGTCCAGACGAAAGGCTGGCGGTGGACGCAGTGGGTCACGCTGTTCTTCATCCTCACCTTCTACATTCCCATTTTGTTCATGAGGGAGTCGTACAAGCGCACGATCCTCGAGCGACGGGCCAGAAGGTTGAACATCCAAGGCCCGCCGCAGCCGAGCCGCTCCCTCCCCTCGACGATCAAGCACTTCCTCACCACCATCTTCCTGCGGCCCGTGCACATGCTGGTCACGGAGGTGATCGTCACGATCGTGTGTCTGTACAACGGCTTCCTCTTCGGCCTCATGTACACCTTCGTGGTGGCCTCGCCGTGGGTATTCCAGCACTACTACGGGTTCGGGCTCACGGGGCAGTCGCTGTCCTTTATCGGGCTGATGGTCGGCACCGCGTCGGCTCCCGTGCCCCTCATCCTCATCGACGCGTATGTTTACCAGCCGAGACTAAAGCGGTTTCGCGTCCACCACCCGCACGTTGAGGAGCCGTTCCCTCCCGAACATCGACTCTACCCGAGCATGACAGCCTCATTCGTCATCCCCGCGTGCCTCTTGGGGTTTGCGTGGACCGCCCACGCCCAAGTGCACTGGGCGGTTCCGATCGCGTTCCAGGGGCTGGCATTCACGGCAACCGTCATGGTATACTCGTCGATGAATCTGTTCATGGTGGACGCGTACGGGCCGCTGTACGGAGCCTCTGCTGCGGGAGCGGCCATGTTGTCGAGGTACGGTCTGTCGGCCGCGTTCCCGCTGTTTGCGCTCAAGTTTTACAAGGCGCTGGGCGTCGGATGGGCGACGAGCATTCTGGCGTTTGGTACGTTGATCATGGCGCCCATGCCGTGGGTCTTCTGGCGGCATGGCGAGCTGTTGCGGTCGAAGACGAAGTATGAGACCAGCACGTGAATGCGTCTGATATAGAGAAGGAAACGCATGAAATGTTATGATCTTCTCGCCCACGACGAATCTAGGCGTAACGGGATGTATTTGTATGCACCTAGCACGCTACTTTGTATAAAGGCTGACCATTGAAGAGCCATAGCATGCTCATAGGAATATCGCTTAACCACCCGCGCACTTCATTTCCTGGGCTACTGCATCTTCTAGTCAGGAACCCCGTCGTCCATCCACAATACTGAGCGAGAGAAAGACAAATGCCAACTCGAACTGGAAACAGGCAGCCACCGAGCCAAGAGTCCTTACGGAGATGCGCACCCAGTGTTTCCCGGATTGCTGAAATATTCAAGACATTCTGGTGGTTCTGTACGGGCGACTTACGTAAGACGTCCGCCCCGATTTTCCAATCGACGGCTCTTCCGCTCCTCTGCGAACTCGGTATGACTACTGCAATTGATTTTTGCGACATCAGGTGGGCTTGTAATGCTTGGTCACTTGCAGGCTTGGAAGGTAAAAATTCTGGCCCGGTGTCTTGGAATGACATGACCGGCCGCGGCGCCAATGCTGTGCGGCAACCAGCGTGCCCACGCCTGCACACACGGTGTACCGACAAGTATATGTATCTGCCTTGTCGCCTTTGTTTTTACGCCTTCCTCGATCTACAATGCCATGTCTAAGCAACACTGGCTTCATTCTATTATTTTTCGAATGGATTGTGTAGAGCAGAGACGTAGGACAGGTGCCAAAGATGCCGACCCTCCCTTTCAACGGATCGCTTGATGCTCAAAGCTGGAACGTGGCCCGTCCGCAGGAGAGCATGGACTGGGACTGCCATTTCACTGGCGGGTGGAGACGGGCGCTGCCCCTGATCGGCTTCTGTGTCTTCATGACTTTCATGGTAACGTATGTCTTTTCGTCAGCATACGGGTACAGAGTTGCGTCCGATTGCTAACTTCATCTCAGAGTGACAGGTCGGCACAGAAGACAACCTCCATGGAACGGCCCGTCGAGGATCAACGTGGAGTCGTTGATTCTGTACCCGGAGTACACGCGCCGTGCGTTCAACGAGACTTCACCCTTACTGAAAGCTGAGACTTGGAAGCAGGTGAGAACAGCTTCACGCATCGCCACACCTGCCAGCCTGTCCGACACACTCATATGGTCCGTATCACTCTTCTCCCGCTTGGACACTTCATGCTGACTTCTGAAAGTGCTATCTGCCTCGACCGTATCAAGCCTAAACACCGAATACGAGAACTGGTTTGCTTCCATGTCTTTCACAGAGCTTGCATCGACAGCTGGTGGCGCAGTGGCCATGCACTCTGTCCATTGTGCAGGCGACCAATGTTGACGACAGCTGCTAAGGGCCAAGTGTAGCACACTGACGCCGGGCTTTGGTCGACTCGTGGTCATGGCGCGGGACACGAAGCGGGAGCGCCGGATCCATGCCACACGAGACACATCCACCGACGTGCCGCATTCTAGAGAGGGGGTCCAAGGATGTATGCCTGCCGTGTTAGACTTTGTCGTAACCTGTCCACGCAGCCGACGCAGGTATGGTGCTGTCCAAAGCGACGGCGAAGGTTCGATGACAGGCTTTGGTGTAGTCTATGAATCGGCTGCCGACACAGAGCGAGCAAGGCTGGAGAAGGCGCTGATGGTCAGGACGAGTGCGAGGATGCCCGTGGAAAACAGCCCGAGTCCGGCGAGCGGCATTTCACAAGCTGGTTAGAGCGCCAGGGCTGGTCAAGATTGAGGTATCTTCTTTATATAGTGAAGAGGATGGCATCACGGAATCCGCTGTCCAGAGATGTGCTGAGAAGGTTGCATATTAGTGGATCGACAGTTTAAATGAAACTGTTTTTCGGTCTGTTCCAATTTATGTGCCTGAATTGAATGCTGTGGAGACACTGAAAAGTAGGCGGTCTCGCAAAGCGCCGTGACGACGAACAAGGGCTACAAGTAATGGGAGCTTTGGGATTTGCAGGTCCCATACCTACCAGTGAGCATCCCAATGGCCGTCGAGCTATTTCGGGTCTCTCTACGTAGAATCCCAGTAGCCTCAGTACTCGGAGGCAATCCGTATTGACCGGGAGCTTAGAGCCTTGCCTGTAAAGGTTGCAAGGCACGATCATGCTCCAGGTAAGGCACTGAAGGGTTCATCAAGCTTCCTGTGAAAGCGAGGACTGAAGCTGAATCACCCAGAAGTGAAGCTGAAGTGAAGCCGAAGTGAAGAGTGTTGAAGACTTATGTCAGCGAAAGTGGGTCGATCCTGCGCTCGGAGAAAGTAGACATGCTGGTCCTCCATCAACATGATGAGGCGCCGACACGCTTGACACGGTGCCTGATGGCATGAGATGCTGCATCTGCTTGCAATTCCTGCAATATCGCTCGCAACTCTGGTCGCCATCTGAGGTAGAATCTGCCTGCGCTACGCCGACAAGGCGTCGGTATGCAACAGCGACTGCATAAGATGAGATGGCGTCTCCCATGCGGCCTGGCTCATCTCAGAGTTCAGTTGGCTCGCCAGTAGTCACGTCTCCTATGACCGAATACCCCTTTCCGACCACGCCACAGAGGAGACTTGGTGGTCCTAGGAACGACCTGCAACGCATTTCGACATCGAGCTCAGTCACGAGCATCGGTGGCACTCTTGATTCGGCGTCGGGAAAGGAGAATGCAATACCAGAGTTCGGGCAGAATGCTATCTCAACCCTCCTGCAGCACCCAATTGTCCACACTGGACTGCGCGCGAACGTACCTCCGAGCTCCGGCTACAAGGCGCCCGGCCCTCGAGAGATCCCTCCCGTAGTCCTGACGAACATCCCCCATATCGAAGCCAAAGCCTTCCACCCGTATCTCTCTCAGGTTGGGTCACTTTACGAAGCTTTCCAAAGAGCCAAAAATGAAGGCGAAGGAGAGACATCCCTTTTTCACCGAGACGGGAAGGACAACAAACATGAAGAATGGGAAGCCATCCTGGCCAAACGGCTACAGCGTCCAGGTCATTCGCGGGCAGGGTCGATGAGCTCAACAGCCTCAACCCCGATTGAACCCCCCCAGCCGAAGAGAAGACACAGTGGCCAACGAAGACAAGCAGTTACGCCATTGTCGACAATCCCATCCGTCTATACTGAAGAAGATTTCCACCTCGAGAACCCCAGAACTTTCGACATTGTCTCCGAGAACTCGGAAATCGTTCGTGATCCTAGCGGAGCGCCTAGCGGGAGGAAGTCTCTGGCTACAAATGCAATTCTGCAAGAAAAGCTGTCGTGGTATATGGACACGGTCGAGGTACACTTGATCAACTCGATTTCGACCGCGTCGAAATCTTTCTTTTCGGCCTTGGGATCGCTACGAGAACTTCATAATGAGGCTGCGGACTCGGTCGATCGTATTCAAAAGCTACGAAAAGAGCTGGCCAGGCTTGACAAGGAAATGGCAATAGATGGGCTCAAGGTGGTCAATCTGAAGCAACGTCGTGACAACGTCCGTCAGCTCGCCCAGGCAATTATGCAACTGGAAGACGTTGTGAAATCAGTCCAAACTTGTGAAGCAAATGTGGAAAAGGGCGAAATCGAGGAGGCTTTGGATGGTCTTGACGAGGTGGAACTGCTCATGGCTGGCAAGGAGAGCAGGGTCGATAGCAACCAGGGCTCCGCTCGATATCAGCGGCGCGATCTGCGCCGAATCAGGGCATTGGAGGGAGCTTTCGACGACTTACGACAGCTGCGCTACACGGCTGGCCGAGGGTACGAAGCCCGCTTCCACGCTAGCCTGCTCACCGACATTCGACGACATGTCGAGCAAACAGAGACTGGCGTAACACTGCAGCGATGGGGCGTGGCATATACGAGAACAAGGCCGGGACAGCGGAGAGCTCCTTCTTCTTTCCCCGGGTACATGAGTATTGGGAACGAATTACGCGCTGAACTTGAAGCAGAAATGAAGGGACTATCGAGAGCGAGATATACCACTCCTGCAGCTACGAGCTTCAGAGCTATTGTCCTACGCGAGTTGAAGAGCATGATCCGGAAGCAATTGCCTAGCTCAAACGACGACGACGCTGTGTCGACTGTCTCGGCGTCGACGACAGGCGGCAGGAGCATGAGTCAACAGGAGAAGTCCTCTATTCTGGCACGGAACCTCAGAGCCCTGGACTCGGACGACTGGTATCACATGCTGGCTACCATCTATACAAATATCAGCGAATGCCTGCGCCGGCTGAGTGTACAAGTCAAGATTTTACTTGACATCACGAGCAACTTGCCTGACTCCATGCTCAAATCACCGCCTAGAAGTCCAGATCCAGCAAGCATCGACACTGTCATGAGTCCCCAACCCGGCCGCCCCAGGGCTACCAGTTCTGTACAAGCAGAAATGCAGCAGGTACTGGATCTTTCGAGCCTCCTTGGCGAGGGCGTTGATCTCGCTCAAGCACAGATCACAAAAGTGGTAAAAGTACGCTCGCAGCAGAACTCGGAACTGCCGCTTCCAGATTTTCTGAGATACTTCACACTCAACAGGCTGTTCGCAGACGAGTGTGAAGCAATATCCGGCCGAAGTGGTACAGGGCTGAAAACTGTTCTGGATGCACAAATCAAAGACTTCGTAGCACGCTTTGCTGACTCTCAGAAACATAATGTTGTTAGAGTCATGGATGCCGACAAATGGGATGCCAGAGATTTCGGCGAGCGTGAGAATGTCATTCTCAACCGCGTGATTGAAGGCGGCACCACGGATGCCCCTTCGTGGATCGAGAGCGTGATGATATGGCTGAAACCCAGTAACGGCGTGGAGACGAGTAACGGGACCGCAACAAATGGTAATGCTGCCGCTGCTGCTAAAGTTCGAAGTGCCGTGATCGATGAGCAAAAGTATATTCTTCCGGAATCAGCTATCGCCATGCTTCAGTCAATGGAAATGTTTCAACACCTGGCAGCTGGGATCCCCAGCATGAGTCACGACATTGCGACTTCGTTGTTGGAAAGCCTGAAGTTGTTCAATTCTCGAAGCTCTCAGTTGATCCTGGGTGCTGGTGCCACTAGGAGTGCAGGGCTAAAGAACATCACTACGAAGCACTTGGCGCTTTCGTCTCAGGCATTGAGCTTCATTGTTGCGCTGATACCATATGTGAGGGAGTTCTTCCGAAGGCATCTGCCGTCGTCCACGGCTCAACAAGTCATGACCGACTTTGACAAGGTCAAGCGACTGTTCCAAGAACATCAAAACGGCATCCATGAGAAACTTGTGGATATCATGTCCGGGCGAGCCTCGATGCATGTGAAAGCAATGAAGAATATCGACTGGGAGGAAGCGGCCAAGAATATATCGGTGCCGGTGTCGCCGTACATGGAGACGTTGACCAAGGAGACGGGCACGTTGCAGAAAGTGCTAGCGAAGCACCTTCCCGAGCCAGTCGTAGCAGGAATTATGATACCTGTGTTTGCAAGCTACCGAGAGCAGTGGACGAACGCGTACAGAGACGTGACGATCAAGTCTGCGGCGGCAAAGGCCAGGTAAGAAGACGCTGGCAGCAGTGCTCGAGCGAGGTGAAAGCTGACATGAGACACTTCAGGTTACTCGCAGACGCAGAATTCTTTAATTCCCGAATCAGCAAAATCGACGGCTCAGGAGACCTCGGAGAGCAGATTGTCAAGGTCATCCAGGCGAAGATAATCTTGAGCACTGTTTCGCCGCCAGAACCTTCGACTGAAGCAGCAACCCAGATAAAAGCAGCAGAAGAGAAGCCGGAGCCCACTGCACAGAAGGTAACCGCAGAGGCTGAAGATACAGAGAAGAAGGAGGAGGTCAAGGCATAGTGGCGTTGGCATAGATCAGCGGCACGGCATCGCACATCTGACGGTTTCGATTCTAAGCTGGTTCTTTCTGCTGGTTCAGTCTAGATGATACGGGCCGGAAGGAACCTCGCCGGGAGCGTTGATATCAATACAGTCGGAGAGTCCAATTCAACCGATTGAGGTCGCTCCCAGCAAGGGGCTCAGTCATCTCTTCAACCTCAATTATACTCCCTGTAGTCAACCCTATCTCTGATCGATGTAGTTGCTTGAGCACTAACTAGCCTGGAAAGATGTATCATATCCCAACTCGAGAACCCGTGGGCCTGGCAGATTTCCAGCTTTGTCGTGCTCGGGGTCATGGTCTTTCACATCTGCTGACTGTGCCAACATCCTGTACCATCCAGATATTGACATTCTTGCTGGCGATCACAGAGGGCGGGGATGATGGATTCCGCCCGACCCAGGTCAGTGCTCATACGGGTGGGAAGTTGTTGTGTTTCACAACGATCGAGTCAGATTGTCTGTTAATATCTTCTGGGGTCTTCGGAGGGTGTGATACGGGAACAGTGGTTGTCGAGGGTTAGGCTCAACGTAGCTTCACATCTTGAGACACATGTGAAGACGTCGTGCAGAGGAGAAAGAGCCTACGCGGTCCTGCTATAAGAGGTCGAGGAGACGACCGGAGATCCTAGTGACTGAGCGAGTGGCGACGATATGAGGGCCGGTCCATCAAGGTTGAATGGCCGGCGGTGGTCACTCACCGGGGATTGATAGCAACCAAATCGCATTCCAAGTCGTTGAGTAGGCACAGTTGATGCGCTTGCTGGTCTCCTCTCTGCTCGCTTTCCTTCATGATGATGGCGGCGCCCTTGCAAGCCGATGAGAGCTCTTGGCCCGTACCTTCGATCTCATCCTCCTGTAATGAATATGATTGCCAGTGTGGCAGTGTGTACGGAGCACAGTGTGCGTCAATATGTACTCCTCAGCTCCGAACCGACCGCCTCATAATTCAGTCATGGGCGTGTTGTGTTGCGAAGTGTAGTCTTCGCCCGTGAGACTTCCCTCTCTTCCCTCACCATTCCCTTGGAATGCCTTCATTTCCTACTCACTCGCTCACTCTCTGCCCGCCCATCCGCATACTGCCGCACCTACTTTCTGACCTCGAAAATCACCGCCAATCATCGAACCAACACCTCGATCAAGATCACTCCGCCCTGTTCCAGATCATTCCCTCACTTCTCTCCTCTCCTCTTCACTTCACTTCTCTTCCCTTCACTCGGCCTCGTCCACGCGACCGCGCCGCCAAGCAGAGCCCTTTTCTCCCGACTACAAATATCCCCTTCTCCCCTCTCCATTCTTTCTCCCTTTTTCCTCCTTCCCTTCTTCATACTTACCTAGTTCGAACAATTCGCGCTCAGGCCTTCGAGTTGTTGTCCGGTCATCATATCCATTGCACAGCGGGTCTTTGGTGACTGGTCTGAAAGGAGCTTCGGCACTTTCACGAGCTCAATTTTTGACCATCCTCCTCGAATGAACGCTTGGAATGGTGTTTTCTTTTCATCATGGTTTCTTTGCCTTGTGCAGAGCCTTGGAGAAGAGATGCGCGTGCGTGGCGTGCTAGGTCATGATTTCTTTGCCTTGTGCAGAGCCTTGAGAAGTGATGGGTGTGTGTGTGTGTGGTTGTGCTAGAGTCTTGGTTTCTCTGCCTTGTGAAGAACATTCGAGAAGAGATGCGCGTGCCAAAGGCCATGTCACGGCTTCGCAAGAATGAAGATACCTAACATGGGCACATATAGACAGACAAACGTACGTACCGCCGAACGCCTCGTGTCGTAACTCGTTGAGGTGTATCGTTGCCTCGACTCGGGTTTACTTTAATCAGTCCAGTTATGAGTGCGTGCTGAAGGCTGATGTACCCGTGCCTTTTCAGATCCAAGTAATTACTCCGTAATTATGGGAGCTCCACAGGGACTTTCTGAATCCGATGAAGGTCGGTGGGCGAGTCGTCGTGCACTTGTCGTCTTGTTTCGTAAGTCTCACTCACTCACTCACTCACTCACTCACTCACTCACTCACTCACTCACTCACTCACTCACTCACTCACTCACTCACTCACTCACTCACTCGTGCCTGTAATGTCGAATGTCATCGGTTGTACGACTCGTTCCTCGAACAAGACCGACGGAGCTGAACATGACGAGCTGATCGAACTGCATCCGACAACATCTCGTAGACCCCGCGTCACGGCATCGGTGACATTAAAGTGATAATTACGTGATTACTTATGTACCTAGGTCGGTACTTCCCCCTGATCAGTACGTTGTGAATGGTGAGAATGACGAAAAGTCATTCCGCTTTGGTTAGTAATCGCCCTTCCACCTTCTTCACATAAATATCCTGCTGACAACTCTGAAGCTGAGACGTCCACAGGCGCACCTCGCACTGGAATGGTGACGGTGACGCAGACACCATGACACGGCCCCTCGATCTTGGCGGTGGTGCATCTTGCATCTTGCATCCTGCGGCTTATGGCGCTACTGCACTGCACTGTACCCTGTGCTTGCTGAATCGCTAGAGAGGCTAGAGAGGCTAGAGAGATCAGAGAAGGAGGGAGGGAAGGCCTGAATGATTACATAGGTACTGGGCTAGTATTTCCTCTTGCGAACGGAGTATGTCTAGTATCAAGTAATGTACAGTGCGTAGTGCGGCTCCATTCAAGGCGCCCAGCTTGCTCGCTCGTTTGCTCCGCAAAAGTCCGGGCCAAGGGGGAAGCAGGGTAATCAACCACTACGTATTCCTCCACTCATACACCGTTCGAGGCAGCCAATGGCACGCTATAGTAATGCATCCATCACACGGCAACCGGACGCAAGGCGCGAGACACTCCAAGCAGTAAGTAAGTAAGCTCAGGGTGTGATGGCTCGTGAGGGATGCCTGATCCGAAGGAGACGTGACCCTGACTGACCAGGCAGGTAAGCAAGCAAGCAAGCAAGCAATCGTGGATGTGGGTATGGTTGCGTAGACCACGTCTCGCCCTCATGTACTGTACAGGGTACGAGCTCCTCCATGCCGAATCCTCCGCCATGAAGGTTCGACCGCATGCCAAGGGCCAGTACATGATCCTTCGGCTACCGTCCGCGGTTCACGCAGGTGAAGCGAGTCGGACGGGACGTCAGGCAGCCGAGGCTGAACTAGGATTACAGTATGCCTCCATCGGCTAATTACCCTTGTGTAAGAATGTAGACACCTCGTACAAGGATGTACAGCATCACGGGACATCTCCTTCAAGGTTAATACGAGTTATGTACGGAGTACGCATCAATATTGCATCGAGTAAGCCTGCTCGACTCGGCCTGGCTTGTCTTGGTCAGGGTCGCATACTAAAGTACTGTACTCCGTACTGTACGCATACATACTTACATACTTACCTGCTTACATACTTTTGCGCGTCCCTCGAGCTCACGGCTGAAAGTCGACGTGCCAAAGACTGCTACTGCTACTGCGACTGCTACTGCTACCGCACAAGTGACGAGCATCAGGGGACAGCTCCACGACACCATGGCGACCGAAACCCAAGCACTGGTCTCGTACCCCGTTGACACCACCACGCGGAAGCCAGACTGGCGGTTCGGGACGGTCAAACTGCTCCGATCACCCAAGGAGCACGAGCTGAAGATCCGCATGGTCGCCACTGGAATCTGTCATTCAGACATCGTGGTCGCGTCGATCCCCAACCAGCCGGAACGCGGGTTGACGTTCCCGAAAGTCCTGGGCCACGAAGGGGCTGGGTTCGTCGAGGAGGTCGGTCCGGGCGTCACGGCCGCGCAGGTCGGCGACCCGGTCCTCCTGTCGTACAGCTACTGCAGCGACTGCGACCTGTGCAAGGTCGACCAGCAGCCGTACTGCCTGAACTGGATGGTGCTGAACATCGTGGGCGAGAAGGGCCACTTCGAGACGCAAGCCGGCGAGGACACGCCGGGCAAATTCTTCGGCCAGAGCTCGTTCGCGGGCGCCACCATCGTGGGCGAGAAAACCGTGGTCAATCTCAAGGGTCTGGTCTCGTCGGAAGACGAATTGAAGCTCCTCGCCCCGATGGGCTGCGGGCTGATGACCGGGTCCGGGGCCGTCATCAACGGCGCGGGCGTCAAAGCTCATGATATCGTCCTCGTCACGGGTCTTGGTGCCGTGGGCATGGGCGCCATCATGGCGGCCAAGATCGCCGGGTGCAGGGAGATCATCGCGCTGGACCGCGTGGCACATCGGCTTGAGACGGCCAAAGAGCTCGGCGCCACAAAGGTGCTGGATACGACGACCGTGCGGGCTGATTTCGCCGAGGAGATCCAGAAACTGGTGGGTGGGCAGCGCATCTCGGTCGTCGTGGAGACCACGGCCGCGCTACCGGTTATCAATGAGTCGCTCAAGGTCCTGGGCAAGCATGGCAAGTTCATCCAGCTGGGCGCGCCGGGCTACGGCACCGAGGTCAACCTCCCGCTGCAGCAGTTCTTCTCCGAGAACAAGTCCTTTGAGTGCCAATACCTGGGGAATACCACGGGCCAGGCCTGGGTCCCCGTCATGATCAAGTGGTGGAGGGAGGGCAAGTTCCCCGTCGAGAAGATTGTCAAGTACTTCCCAGCCAAGGAGGCGGTGCAGGCAATCCATGAGATGGAGAATGGCGGCACGATCAAGCCGGTGCTTGTGTGGTAGGTAGGTGGGTAGGTAGGCAGGCTGACTCAGAGGATCAGAGGAGCGGATAAATGCCCAGGTTTCTCGCTTCCGAACGTTTTATCTTCTTCTTTGTTATACGGTCGACGCCGATTCTCGACGAATGGCTGTGATCGCCGCGACCACCTCCTGGGTGTCCCATCCTGCGGACAACCCTCTCCGCAAGACATCAACTTCACTCTCTGGCGCCATGCCGCCCGGTGCTGGCGGTCGGCGGTCAAGATTCGTAGGGAAAGGATACCCGTTACCCATGGCATTCAGGATGGCAGAGATTTCCTCGCTCATTCTCGTCCCTCTGCCCTCCTGCTTGTACAATCTGCGTGTCTCGTCCCAGCATCTTTCAATGATCGCCAGCGTGTCGATTGTTTCCATCGTCTTTCCGAACGGACTGCTAATCTGAAGCAGATTCGCAGATCGGTGGACATTGTCGGTGCAGTTCTCCCCCGCGGCGTGGAACAACGCAGGGTTGAAGAACACGGCGTCTCCTATTTTTAACGCGCAACTCACCCATTTCCGGTCAAAGTATGCCTGAAACTCCGGAAGTCGGTACGCCATGAATCCTTCTTCGAACCGTTGCGAGAACGGCAGGAAGCGCGTTGGCCCGCTCGCGAGAGGCATGTCCGAGTGTGCCACCGCCCCTTGTAACGTGAGGAACTGCGTCGCTGTCTGCGTGGCGCGTGGATACCGTGCACACGACTCGGCGGTTTGAAAGCCCAAGTGGTAGTCCCGGTGGCTGACTTGCGGTTCACCCCCCGGGCGCACGATGTTGACCTGGGCGGTGATTTGATAGGCGGGGCCGAGCCAGGCTTCGCAAACGGCCGCGAGGTATGGGTTGGCGTAGTATCGAACAAACGACGCCGGATGCCGTTCGGCGTGCTTCTGAAAGGAATTCCAGATCCGTGCGTTGGTGCCGGCCGAGGCGAAGTGGTCGCCTTTGGTTGTCGAGGCGGCGGCTTCAAGGCTGATGATCTCGTCGAAAGCGGCGTTGACCTCATTGATCAGGCTCGTGTCGGGCATGAAGCTGCGTAGGACGAAGACACCGGGCCCAGAGTGGAGGATGTGATGCCATTCGTCTTGTAGCTCATCTCTTATGTCTTCTGTGGCTGACTTGTCCTGTTGGAGGTCGTAGACGGGGATGTTGGATATGATGGTCGACGCCTTGGGGTAGCTTTCCGCGGCGGTCGATTGAGAGCAGAGATTATCGAAGGCCGCAATTGAGGGTGGCTGTGAAAGGGAGTATAATCGCTTTGGCATTCGAGGGTGCGTTGACTTGTTGATGCCATTGCTCAGTGTATCTCCGTTTGAGGCCATAGTTGAAGTCGTCGCCGATGCCGGCAACATGCGATCCAGTACGCTGACTTGTGATGGCTTAGGCCTCTTACTCCACCGCGACCGGTGCGTTCTTTTGATTCTTCACGCTGTGGGCGTGGAGAACCCAATTCGAATAATCGTCCTGCGAGGGGAGAATTCAAGTTGTTTGGCGATTAGTTGTGTGGAGCAGAGAGCAATGTCCGGCAAGCTGTTCTCAGTCACAGAGTCATCAACATCAGCCACGCCTCAGATACGGGTAGACAAGAGGCGATCCGATGTCTGCTCCGCTTATTTCAGCATGGCCTTTCTACGTCTTGCCATGTGTTATCTATGAAAGTTACAATCTCCCTATGATTCGGCCTCTTACGGCGCAACCCTGATGCCATCTCACACGACAGTATCAGCGCTCATTTGGGGGGCAGCTGGATGGAAAGCAGTTTCCGCGCGACAGGGTCCAGGCTCAAGGCCAGCTCCTCGTGTGAGAAAGCAGTCCTGCCCGTCGTCATGATGCGTCCCGTATGGCAGGACTCGATAAGTATGACACGACTGCCGACGGGGGCAATATTGCGGGGGAGCCCCGTCCACCCTGTCCAGCTCCCATCCCGGCTTTGCCCCTCAAAGTGGTCAGAAGCGGCCATGGGCCGGCCAGTACCTCGGAATTGACGAACCCTCACGGTCCTTCAGAGCAGGTTAGCTGTTCACAAAGCTCCGTCTCGCGGCCAGGTAACATAAGTGGAATCGCTCAACACATAAGAAGCATAAGAACAGCCGCCCCGCCTACCGAGCCCACCACAATGGCAGATACGTTGTCATCGGCAAGCAAGCGCCTCTCCCAGATCAAGGACTCCATCATGGGCAAGACCGCCACGACCATCCCCTTCGACCCAGACAGCACCGCCTTCCCCACGCGCAAGAATCTGCCCAAGCTCGTCGGCGCTCCCGACGAAGCAGCCTGGGTCTGGGGCAAGGATGACTTTGTCGGCCGCTTGAACCTGCTCACGCCGGCGCGCGTCAAGGCCGCCGCCCAGCAGGAAATCCGCACCGGGGAGATGGCCCGGCTGGACCTCCCGCTCAACGTGCCCGCCCAGCCGGCGTTCGGGCGGCAGAAGTTCGAGCACAAGATCCTCACGGTCTTCGACGGCATCTGCTACGACGACGTCTACCACATGAACACCCAGTCCGGCACGCAGTGGGATGGGTTTCGCCACTTCGCCCACGTCGCCACCCAGACCTTCTACAACAACACCCACAAGGAGGACATCGTCGGCCCCGCCGCGAACCACAAGTGCAGCGTGCACCACTGGTCGGAGCACGGCTTCTCGGGACGCGGCGTCCTGCTTGATTATCGCTCGTACGCCGACAGCGTGGGCATCAAGTACGACACGGCCACGTCCCATGCGATCAGCTACGACGACCTGGTCGCCTGCGGAAAGCACCAGGGCATTGACATCCGCCCGGCCGCTCAGGGCGGGGATATCAAGATCGGCGATATCCTGCTGATCCGCAGCGGCTGGGTCGAGGACTACTACAAGCGCACGCCGGAGGAGAGCGAACGGCTCGCTCTCCGCGGGACCGAGAGCCACGGCGGCGAAGCGCAGTGGGTGGGCGTCAAGCAGGAAGAGGCCATGAAGGATTGGTTGCACGACAGCTACTTCGCGGCCGTGGGTGGTGACGCGCCGGCTTTTGAACGCTGGCCCACGCCCGAGAGCTACTACCTCCATGAGTTCATCATCGCGTTGTGGGGGATGCCGCTGGGTGAGATGGTCGACTTGGAGAAGTTGAGTCGCTTGTGCAAGAAGCACAAGAGGTGGACCTTCTTCTTCACGAGCGCGCCGGCGAATATGCCCGGTGGGGTGAGCAGTCACGTCAACGCGACGGCCATCTTCTAGGGTCGTGCGTGAGCGTACAGTGAAGGAGAGGGAAAGGATTCGTGTAGGAGCTGTGTGGGTGGAGGGTGGGAATAAGAATCGGGTTTTGCTGTTGCGGTGGGTTTGTCGGTAGGGGAAATTGAAGCTCACAGGCAGTAGGAGCCACATAAGCAACAATTGAAATGAGATGGAACATCTAGATGGTTGGTTGACTGTGACCTCAACCTCAAACAACTCGAGACGGAGCCGCATGCCTAGCACGCGATTCCTCCCGTTGCATTCGAAAGTCTCCTTCCTCGGTGCGGCGTCATGTCCTGCCCTCAATTCGGTGCTTTCCATCAAGTGGAACAGACTATGTTGTCATTCGCAATCTTGCAGTGTCCATCTCCTTTTTGTCTCTTGAAAGCACCTCTCCTCCTCTTGGCTGTTGACCACGTTATTCGCCACCGAGATAGTTTGTACATCCAAGGCGGCGAAGACGCAGAGGTCCGAGGGACCTGAGAGAAGATTCGGACCTCAAAAGTGCGGTCTGGCGCTAATAAGACCACGGGACATGAATGACTCAAGTCGTTGGATGAGCGCAGTTTGAATGAGCATAGGATGAGGACTGTCAGATTCAAGGCAAAAATCAAGGATGGGTGCATGAAGAGTCAAGACTGCCGCAAGTGAAAATGACTCTGAAACAATGAGAATGCGTTCGCCCGCTGGGAAGGAGAAGAGCTAGTTGCTGCTCAGCTCGCAACCGAGAGGGCCAAGATTTCAAGACAAGTCATTCATTGATTGTCTTGCTTGCTCTTTGGTATCATTGAGATACACTCAGGGTTCATCTCGTTCGGAACCGTTCAATGACTGACTGACTGGTTCAGTCCAACTGCGCAGTCCTGCTTGTTCAAGCTGAATATCCTATGCCATGTCAAACCGTACCAGTTCCAGGCCAATTCAAACCACACCAGTTCCATGCCAATCCATGTCAACACCATGCCAATTGCTACCACAAGAATATCCGAAGTGTCGGTAAACATGACGTCGTGACCGCTCCCATGCGCTTGAGCTCTGAGCTCTGAGCTTTGGCGCTCTCCGGACGCAGTCACCGAGGCTTATTCCAGGTTGAGATGGTACTCCTCGGCGAAAGCCGCGAGCATCTGTTCAATATCCGCAATCTTCGCAGAGCGATTCTCTTCGGGCTCTCCAAAGACAATGGCATGCATGTTGGAGAGCTTGGCATCGACTGCTGGCACACGGACGAAGTGCGCCGCGATGGCCATGGAGCGCACCATGTCCTCACAGACCTCCACTTGCTTCGCGATCCATCTGTGTGTCTGTTCGAACATGTCTCTCAGTGCAGCGAGCCCAGCCTGGCGGTTGCGGCCCTCGTAGTCCTGCTTTTCGACGTCCAGGCGGTGTTGGTGGAACTCTGCACTCATCGCAGCAGTCTCCCCGAACTTGACGTAGTTGCCGTGGTCCTTTCTGTTCTTGCGCGCTGTGCCACCTCGGAGACCACGTCTGCGGACATCGGTGTTGTCGACCCAAAGTTCCTCGAGCTGTGCTTTGATCTTTGCTTCGTCGTCACGAATGACTTCCTGGACACGATCAAGGTTGGCGGAGATTCGTTGCAGCTGGGACCAGCGGGAATGAACAGCCGCGTTGTCGGCAAGCAAGGCGTCATCAAGCTCGGCATTGGGGTCAGGTGTCGATGGGTCTTGGACCGTCGTTTCGGCTAAGGGAGTACTGACGTTTGCAGTTCCGGGCGGACCACCTATGGTTTTGTCAATGTCGTCCAGTCCACAAGGGGATCAACATACCATGGGACTCCTCTCCCTCCTCCTCACGCTTGACAATGATTGTGCCATCTGGATTCGCTGCATCTTCCGGGAAATCGAGTGCGTTGAATTCTCTCTCATCTAGATGGTCTTTTGTTGTCAACCTAGGGCAATGCAGGTAAGGATAGGCAGACCGTCATACCATTGTAGGACAGATCATCTCGAAGAGCCCAATCTGTATTGGTTACATCTTCAGAATCGTCTACAAACCCGTATTCTGGGAAGAACATCTCATTGAACTGCCTCTCATTCAGCATATCTGTTTGGGTTAGCCTCGTTCTCAGCATGCAAGCAAAGGCATACCTGGGACCTCTCTCAGATCGTCTTCATCATATTCGACGGGTTGGAGGAATGCAAGCTCTGCTCTCCGCCATGCGATCACGGCAGGGGCAGCCTCGAATTCGTCTCGCGTGATGATGCCTTTTTGTGTTAATGTCGGTCCGAATGCACACGAGTATACTTACGGCAGTCGTCGTCCCCGTCATCTGGATCAGCGCGGACGGAGCTCACAACGGTAGTGGTAGCCTCGAATTCGCTTCTAGTGATCATGCCTTGTCTTGGTTAGTTTTCGTTCCGATTGAGCAAGAGGAGACTTACAGCAGTCGTCATCGTCGCCGCTTGGATCAGCCTGGACGGTGTCGATGACGGCAGTGGTATCCTCAAATTCACTTCTAGTGATTGTGCCTTTTGCTATTAATTCAATCCTGCGTGCGCAAGAGTAGACTTACGGCACTCCTCATCTTCGTCATCTGGACCAACCTGGACGGTGCTGACTGAGGTAGATGCGTCCTGGGATATCTCTGTGGGTTGGTGTGGATCATTGTGAACGATTTCAGGTTGGACACCGTTGTGCATCTCTTGGATCTGTGGATCAATGTGAACGATTTCATGTGGGACACCTGTTTGACTTAGTATTACCCTCAATATTATACCGATAGACATACCGTTGTGCACCTTCTGGATCTGTGAATCATTGAGAACGATTTCAAGTGAGACACCTGTTTGACTCAGTGTTATCCTCAATTTGTACCAAGAGACATACCGTTGTGCATCTCTTGGATCTGTGGATCGAGCGGGATACTAGAGTCTGCAGCGAACAGAGCGTCGAGATCATCGAATGGAGATGGAGTTGGCCCATATGGTTCATATGAGGGTGGAATGCCTAGCTCAAATTAATATCGTTCGGGCACATCAGTTGGAGACTTGCCATTGTACACCTCTCCGTATGTCGCGTCGATCGGGAGGCTGTCGGTGAAGGCGAACTGGTCTTGAGATGTGGTCTCTGAGGAGATCGGCTCATACGGTTCGTCCCCGGGTGAGATCCCTGTATCGAATCAATATCATTCAGCATATAGACCGTAAGAATTACCCTTGTACACCTCTCCATATGTCGGATCGAGCTGGACGCTGTCGGTGAAGTCGAACTGGTCTTGGGATGTCATCGTAGTGGAGGTCGGCCCATAGGTTTCGTATCCGGGTGGAACACCTGTCGTAAATGAGTATCATTCGGCATACGGACTGTGAGACTTACCATTGTACGCGGCTCCATATGTCGGATCAAGCTGGATACCGTCGTAGCAAGTGAGCTGGTCTTGGGTTTCCTCCGCAGATGAAGTTGGCCCAATGGGTTCATAACCTGGTGGAAGGTCTGTCTTTGTCAATATCGTTCAGTGCCTGCAGGGACAGATATACCAAAGTAGCCGTCCATGTAGTCTGGATCTGCAGTGTCGTTCTCCATTGTTGCGTCGCCGGGGGCGATGAAAATGCGCGGCTTCTTTTCAGTTGAGCGTCTGCGGCTTGCGCAACGAAAGTGATTGAAAAAGTGCGGCTGAAATCCCATCGCGGTGCACATGTTGACCAGACCTCACCGGCGACTGCGCAAGGCTCGGGAACGTGACCGCCCTGCGAGAGCGGCAGTGGAGTGACATCCCTTGCGCAGCTTCAGGGAGTCTTCGACAACGACATTATCTGCCTGCTTTGCTTTCACCATCGTATAGACCTTTGCTTCCCTGCTGTTAGCCAACGAATTGTCTCCCATTCCGTGAGACATCCCTGATTCTATCACTTTCAGCCGATATGTCGTTCCCAGGTCCAGTTGTCGAAGCGTCTCCGATGCAGATGAGCTCCAAGCAGAAGTTGGTCATCTGCGAGAGGAGCGCGTCCCTCCCTCAAACCTCAATGCACATAAGTGCCCATAAGCTCTGGGACTGCCTGTCTGCGACATACAGATCTTATCCCACTGACGCAACTTTGTTCTGTGCCAATTGGCTGGAGCCAATACCATTCTTGGTTGACATAGACAAATACACAATGGATGGGGAACATCTTGGGTGAGCTCATTTTGGCAGGCAGGGAATGTCTGAAGAGAGCAGTGGAAGACACCTACAGCTGATTCAGGGATTCTTGTCTCGATACTGCTCCCTGGAGTTATGTTCAGGCTCTCTTACATGCATGGTAAGCGTTCTCAACTGAAACATGGACCAAGGTGGACTGAGGCAACCTTCTTGTTGAATGTTCAGGGCGCGAGCTTCAGCAGAGGACGGCCCAGTTGCAGAGATGCTGTCGGTTGCAGAAGCCATGAGCCCTGACAAGCCAACACAGGACACACTCAGCCCCTCAGTCCAGACGAGCACTTCAAGACCGGGTGAATGAATAACGTACAGCTTGGTTACTCAGATGTCAAGAAAGGGGAATCGGCCACGGCAATTTGAAGCTCGATTTAAGCTTCAACTGAATCTCGCGATGCCCCGCATCTGCGTGATGGACGTTGCCCTTCGTTTTGATCCAAATTCTTTGGTCGAGCGATTAGCAAACTGCTTCTACAAGGTATCCTGAGACGCGACCTTTACATTCCCGGACTCGATTGCACAATATCAATATCTGGCTTCAACGTCGCCAGGATGCTGATCCAGGAGTCCTACAAAGATGTGCCGACCAAGGCAGCCGGCGAAGGCTCAATGCGTATGCCTCTCATGTACAGCTCAGAAAGCGAACACAGGCTGAGCGAGGACTGAAAAGGCATCTTTATTTTCCATCCCACCATTCCCGGCTATCCGCATGCAAAATTCCCAGGCGTCGTCGTCTTCTCGGAGATCTATCAAGGTATGCACAACGCTGAGTGGCAGCACCAATGTCTCCTAATGATGCTCCTTCTGCTCGAGCATGGAATTTGAGTAGCTTACCGTGACTGCAGTGACTGGACCGGTCTCCCGCTTTGCTCGCCAGATCGCCGGCCAGGGGTACATCGTCGCAGCTCCTTCGTCGTACCACGAATTCACGGGCCCTGAACCGTTGGCGTACGACGTACCGGGCACTGATGCTGGAAACGAATGGAAGATCACGAAGAAAGTCGCAGCATACGATGAAGATGCCGAACTCTCTGTCTCGGTGTTGCTTGGCCTCAAGACCTGCAATGGCAAGATCGGCGCGACGGGGATGTGCTTAGGTGGACATTTGGCCTACCGCTGCGCCCTCGACCAGAGGGTCACAGCTGCGGTCTGCTACTTCGCGACGGATATACATAGCCACAGCTTGGGAGAAGGGAAGGACGACGACAGTTTGAAAAGAGCGGGAGATATCAAGGGCGAGCTGGTCATGATCTTTGGGAAGAGTGACAACCATGTGCCGCCCGAAGGAAGGGACTTGATCCGAAAAACACTGCACGAGACTGGCGTCCAGTTTTCGTTCTTCGAGATCCTTGGCGCTCAGCATGCGTTCATCAGAGATGAGCTGAGTAAAGGTCGGTATGACCCGGCTGTGAGCAAGATGTGCTTTGAGATCCTGCTGGAGGTATTTGAGCGCAGGTTGAAGATTGATCTGGGGGAGCACAGTGGGGAGAAGCTGGTGATTGAAGACGTTTGTTGAATACGTCGAATACCTCGTCAGACTCGGGCATACGTGTGTGTGGAAACATGGAAACCACTGGCATAGATTCCTTATTATTCACAAAAACACTACGACTCGACCAGTCTCCAGAGTCGATCTGGAGATTCACAACTTCGCCTCACTCTTCTTCAGCTGCTGCTCCGTGCTCTCACCTGTAGTCTTATAGCCGAACAGATACGCGGCGACCTTCCTGATCTGCACTTCTTCGCTCCCTTCGGTGATTCGATACCTCCTGAAATGCCGCCAGATGTGCTCGAAGGGATAATGCCTAGAATAGCCGACTCCGCCGTGGATCTGAATCGCCCGATCGGCCGAGTCACAGCACAACCGGTTGGCATAGTAGTTGCACATCCCGATCTTGTGGCCCAGTTGCTTCTCAATGGCAACCCAAGGTGCGTTGCCGCTCCGTTTAGCCGCCGCGGTGACTTGATCCATTTCCACCGCCGTACGGAGAATGAGCAATCTCAGCATTTCGGCTTGGGTGGACAATTCCACGAGCGGCCACTGTATGGCTTGATTCGACGACAGCGGTTTGCCGAACACAGTTCTCTTCTTCGCGTACTCGACGCTTCGGTCAATACAGTACCGTGCAGCCCCGCAGCTGGAAGCGGCCTGCCGGATCCGATTTTCATGCGTAAATGTCTGGGCGATGGCTAGGCCATTGTCAAGTGGCCCGAGGATGGCCGAGGCTGGGATTTGGACCTTGTCGAAAAGAATGGTTGCGTGATCCGTCGGCATGTTGAGCGTCCACTCGTACGACGCGACCGAGAGGCCTGGTGTCTCTCTGGGGACGATAAAGGCCGTAATGCCCTTTGGTGAGCCTGCTTTCCCGGACGTGCGTGCAAAGACAAGGCAGTGTGTCGCCGAGTGCATGCCTGTTTGCCATTTCTTATTGCCGTTGATCTCGTACCCTGGCTCTCCGTTGGCAAGGGTAATGGGACTGGCAGTGGTGTCCATGTGCGTGGCATCGGAACCGTGGTGGATCTCAGTCAAGCCAAAGGTGGCCCGAAACTCGCCCTTGATACTCGCAGGGATGAACTTCTGCTGTTGTTCCTTGGTGCCATAATGCTGCAGCATGATGATGATGGGGTTGTTGCCAACCACGCTGTGCTCGTTCTGGAGATCATTGGCCAGGCTTACACCACCCCCGTAGACTGGATGAGACGCGAGATGGTATCGGATCGCGCACATGTACAGATTTTGCTGATCGCTGCCAGCGCCACCAAATTCCTGAGGGAAGCTGAATCGGTAAAAGCCCGCTTCGTCGGCGAGCTTGCGTGCTTGACGAAGCAGATTCTCCCACTCATGGGTAGGGAGACCTTGGTTGTCCCATTGTGTCCGCGAAGCTTCACGGCGGTGGTCGAAGAAGCGGTTGTTGTCGTCTTTGTGTTGGAGGGGGAGGATCTTCTCCTTGATGAAGGCGTCAACACGGGAGAGATAGTTCTGCACGTCGTTGGGAAGCTCGAAGTTCATGGTTACGAATAGAGGTCGAATGGGTCAATAGAGGACGGAGAGCAGTGACAGGATAACAATACTCAGATATCAATGGCCTGCCAATTCTCTTATGTTACCTAGGTAGCTACCTTGGTACATACTCGCATCTATTTGACCCGCTGCTGACCCGGGTCTTTCAATGCGGAGTCAAACGAGGTCAATCTGGGGAATGTCCCCAAACCTTTTGTCCTCGGCCCGACAGTCCTCGGTTCAGTTTGGCCATCTTGGCCTAACACTCCACCGCAACCCTCCGGCGAACTGAACCGCCAATGACCGCATGCACGTGGGAGGCGCGTGGCGTGCCCTGCATACTGTTTGAACGCGTTCCGAGGTTTGGATCGCGAAGGTGCCGATCGGGCGATGCAGGGCAACGATGGCTGGCTGATGCCCCAGGCCAGTTTCAACGTCGACCTCCCACTCCATGGCTTTTTGCACTTGACAAACGTAGCTTCGAGAGCTGATGCATCTGAAAATCGGGAATGTGACAGCTGCAAGAGGCACACAAGGATTCTCATGGGCGAGAGAGATCCCATGCGAACTGTTCATTGAACGGTCGTGTAGTACAACGACCCTTGGAAGACCCGCGATATCAAATCCTACTTTTGAGGACGGTGCTGTACCACTCTATGCCAATGTCGAGTACTCACTCTCACCTATGGCGGAGTGCACGTTGCTGAAGGTTAGCTGATTTTGCTCCGGGACAGGCCATTCTTTGACCTGACCTGACCGCACTTTGATGTTTGCAGTGTGTTGACCAGCACATCGTCACTTTCTGCATGCTCCAACTCCATGTTCGTGTAAACGGTGTGCATGGTAAGCCATTGGGCATAGCTGGAGTGACCATGGACAGGCACGAGGGTAGAAGTGGGAAGATTGAAGGCAAGTTGCGACGTCGAGGGTCAATCCGCGAAACGCGCTTAGGAAGGCATGCGCAAACTTCTAAGAGTGACTGGCTGTTGGTGTGAAACTATTGCCTACACATGACTCGTGTACGGAGTATGGAGTGCCAGGACCGCCAAAATAATGGGCAAGTCGCATATCCAGTGCAGTTTGCGAATTCTCTGTCTGGGGCCAAGGACAACCGCCTCGGAACAAGGCCGCCCGTATGTCTTACCCCGTTTGGATAGTCATCTCAAGACAAATTGCTGAGTTGGCGCCAATGTGCTTGTCCTGAATCTCGATCATGGCAGCAAGGTAGAAGATATGTCCATTTTGCTACGAATGCATGCCCTTTTGTCAAACTTGATCTTCTTCATCTCCGCCTCTTCAACATTATCAATCTCAGATCTTTTCCACCAGCACGGCGAATATTGCAGGCATTGACCGGCTCCAGATCTCACTTGGAGCTATTCCAGTCTCAGTCAGGGAGCTCAAGACAAAGGTAAGATTGTAAGCTGAACGCGATCGCAGAATCAGCGAAGCGTAAGGTTTAATCTCCTGATGCAAGCCACGAGGTGCCAAGCAATGATAGTGGGCCACGCTAACCCATTTGGGGCGTATACTTTTCTCCTTTTCATCAACCTCAGCTCTGAATCTTCGACAACAGTCATCCGAAGTTTGTGGCTAGACCACGGAACTTCACGATGTGAATCCCAAAGACCCACAGCCATGACCCCATAAGCGTGACACTCTCAGCCCATCATCCGAACCAGTCCTCCTTGGGACAGCTGAACCGAGTGTGCCGAGAGTCCTCTGCCAAAGACAGAAACGGGGCTGTCTCGAATGGCAACGTCTTTCGATGAAAGTTGCGGCAGGAAACTGTCAAGCGAGCCTCGTGCGTCTTCGACCATGTGGCGCTGATCCCCATCAAGACAAGCGACCTCGGGCATCCCCTCCCATTTGACGATCGTGGTAAAGCCAGGATTAGAGGTGCTCAAATGGAGCACGGGGTGCATTGTGCGTCTACGCGTTGCTCAGCCCGCGGAGAGCGGGAAGCCGCTAAGATGCTGTGGCTCTCTACGCTACACTGCGCAACCTTCTCTTCCTTTTCCTTCACGTTTGGTAAACCGTTGTTGCGTTGTCGATTGGCACGCGTCCGTTCGTTCTTCACCTTAGTCGCTCGTTTCTTGAGCTGTTGCTCAATGCAACATGCTGCCATTCTTTTATTTCTTTCTGTTCTCTAATGTTGTGTTAGGTTCGTTGGGAGGATGGGAGGGTTATCTGCCGTGGAAGAAGAATTTGGGGGAACGCGACGTTGAGCCGACCTGCTCATGTACCGACCCTCTTGCCGCTGAGTGGGCGGCGAACAAACTCTTCTCAGACACTGCCACCTCCGCTGCGACCCCGGTCGGTTATTACGAAGCATTCAGCAATGGACAAACATGGAGCTCAGGAGATGGATTTCTCGGCCATACGACAGTTGATGAGTATGATAGCAGCATATGCGCCGCGATCTGTGACAGCATGGATGAATGCTCCTCTTTCCAAATCTACTTCGAGAAGCAAGTCGGTGGACTTGCTCCCTCCATCAAGTGTTCTTTCTCTGCTGGATCCATTACGATCAGCCCGACGAACGGTGCCAACGCTGTGATCGCGGGAAACAATGGCTACACGAACAGTACCCTTACTACCCCTGAAGGATTCGACGTCCCAACCTTCCTATCAGGCTCTGCTATTCATCCACCACCGAATTCCGGCTCGTTTATTGGCTCCGAAGTCTTCTACGGCTCTTTTGATACCGCGAACTGCGCAAGTGCATGTAATGCGGTTGGTTGCAAGTTTTTCAACACCTATATCGTTTCCAGAAACGGTGTAAGCCAGGGCCAGTATTGTGATTTGTACTCTCAACCATACGGACCTGAGTACGCGACGGAGACAGGTAGCTCAGATGGCCAGACAACCTATTCCATCTCGCACAGTTTCACTTGTGGTCTGGCAGGGGATAAACGTGGTGAGGGTCGAACCGACACTGGATCCGATGGCCCCTCTGCATCTACACCTGTTGGCGGTGGTGACAAAGACGTTTCTTGGGAACATCACCATCCATGGCACGGAAGCAGCCCTGCCACAGACGGTGCTGGCAGCGGTGGTAGTGGAAGCTCCAGCAGCTCAAAGTCCTCCACCACTTCTAGCTCTTCCGCTGGCAGTAATGGAGGTCACACCGTCCCTGGCGGACCAACCCATACAACATCGGGCGGAACAGGGAAACCTACCTCTGGAGAAAGCAATTCGGGATCGCCAGGGTCTTCTGGCTCACCAACAAGCAAGCATGATCACCCAGGAAGCGGTCCAGGCGGTCCGTCTCATAGTACGACGATGGGACCATCTACAACAGGAAAGCCAGGGAATGGTCCTGGAGGTTCAACTCCCGGTGATGAAACCACTGTTGGTCCCTCCTCTTCTGTTCCTGGCACGCCGGGGAACGATCCAGGGGGTCCAGACCCTGTTGACGGAACCACGCGATCTTCATCTTCATCAGCCCCTCCGCACAGCACGGGTCCTGTCAACGATCACCCTGCTGGTACTACTACATCTGGTGTTGCAGGCACTTCCTCTACGAAGTCAGGCGGATACACAACGAGCGGCTCATCGCGTCCACCGTTTGGGGGGAGACCGTCGTCTTCGTCAAGCCTACCAGCATCTTTGTTGCAGACGTCCTCTCGTACCACCAGCTCTAACGACGTTGCTGGCGTGACAACTAGCGAGCCTGGGCAATCGTCCCATACAACTGCGCTCCACGATCCAACCAGACCCGGTGGAGGGTCTTCTCGTGGGCCCTCTGCTCATACCACGTCAACGAAGACTACCTCAAAAATGTCTGGCCGACCTGGAAAACCCGGGGGTGGCCGGCCAACATTCTCCATGGAGTGGGAGGATTGGAATGACTGGGAATCCTCAACAAACACGGCTTTCACCACGAAGGGCAGCTCCTCCAGGCCTGGTGATGCAGCAACGACAACGTCTTTGACTTCGAACTCTGTGCCTGTTGAAGCCCTTACCACGTCTACGACTCTGCCCACCTCCAGCCAGACCACGAAACTTGCCTGGTCTGCGTGGCCGTCAGAGAACGGCAGTGCGTGGTTGGACTGGAGTTTGACTTCATCATCGACCACTAGCTCTGCCTTGATTCACGATCTTACAACGACCTCTTCCCTTGCAACGACGTCAACTTCCTCAATCGCTTACAGACCAACCAGCTTTGCCTGGCCCTCCGAGAATGGCAGCGCATGGCTCGATTGGACCCGAGTAGCATCCTCAACTTCTTCATCGACGTCAAGCTCACTGGACGCGGACCCGGCAGTGGCAAGTTCAACAGGCTCGACCACTTCACTAGGTCTTCGACCTACTAGCCTTCCATGGCCTTCAGAAAACGGCAGCGCCTGGTTGGACTGGACTCGAGTTTCATCATCAACCTCAGCATCATCGTCTAGCTCACTCTCCGTCGATGCTGCAACAACGGCCCTGACAAGCTCGACCACGGCTTCAGGATCCTACAGACCAACTAGCTTTGCTTGGCCTTCGGAAAATGGCAGCGCCTGGCTGGACTGGACAAGGGCTGCATCATCAACCTCCTCGTCGAGTTCAAGCTCATTGCACGTCGATGCTGCATCAACCACGTCAAGTATTGCGAGCACTTCATCAACAGGTTACAGACCAACAGGTTCATGGCCATGGCCTTCAGAGAATGGGAGCGTCTGGCTAGACTGGACCCAAACAACGACGTCTTCGATCTCGAGCTCAATATACGTCGGAGCAGCCTCCACTACGTCCAGTGTGTCCACCTCTACCTCGACGGGCCATAGACCCACAGGGTCTGCGTGGCCGTGGCCCTCGGAGAGTGGGAGCGCATGGTTAGACTGGACTCAGACGACCACCACTTCAACTTCGAGCTCTTTGTACGTGGATGCAGTCACAACGACATCCAGCATCTCGAGCACTTCATCGGCAGCCTACAGTCGGCCATGGCCTTCTGAGAACGGTAGTGCTTGGCTGGACTGGTCCTTTTCATCGACCTCGACCACATCAAGCATTTTCTTGGTGGACGTTGCTACAACAAGTTCGTCTCTGAGCGCAGCTAGCTCGACAACAAGCTCGATGTCCAGTTATAGGCCGTGGCCTTCAGAAAGCGGAAGTGCGTGGCTGGACTGGACTAGGACAATTTCATCAACCTCGACTACTTCAAGTGTTCTTCCGGTTGATGCAGCCACTACAAGCTCAAGTCTCAGCCACTGGCCTTGGCCATCGGAGAGCGGCAGTGCTTGGCTAGACTGGACGAGGACGGCCTCGTCTACTTCAAGTGTGCTCCCGGTCGATGCTGCAACTACAAGCTCCTCTTCTGCTACAACAACCACCACAAGTTCCGGGATTTCTTACTGGCCTTGGCCCTCAGACAATGGAAGCGCCTGGTTAGACTGGACGAGGACTATTTCGTCCACATCTAGCGCCGTTCCGGCTGATGCTGCGACTACCAGCACGTCGACGACAAGCTCAGGCATTGCTTACTGGCCTTGGCCGTCAGAAAACGGAAGCGTGTGGTTGGACTGGACAGTTTCGTCTACCTCCACGTCAACCCCCGCGTCAGTCGACGCAGCAACCACAAGCAGTGCGCTTCGAATGACTTCCTCTACAAGATCAGTAGCTGGGTACCCTGCTTGGCCCTCAGAGAATGGCAGCGCTTGGTTGGATTGGACTCGAAGTGTATCTTCCACCTCTACAAGCTCCGCGTTTGCGATTCCAACAGTCCCAGCTAACTGGACGCACTCGGGCAATTTCAGCTGGGAAGATTGGGAGACAACGACGTCCAGCACGATTTCCACACTGAGCGTTGATGCAACAATCACCTCTAGCAGCATGTCGACCACAACTAGTCCTGAAAGCACCCCTGCTCCTCCCGCTACGGACCTATTCTACATTACTGCCACCACCACCCATCTGACCAAGCGTGACTTTAAATACTTGGGATGGGCTAACGGACTCGGTGTCTTGGTCAGCGATCGGTCTTCGGCAGCGCACTTTTTCTTGGACACTGAGGGCTATCTGCGAGTAGGCTCATCCTATGTGGACTCAGATGCCAGTCAACCGTATTTGATCTTCCACTTAACTACGAGCAAGAGTGGCAACCTCTCTAAGTGGGCTATTGACGCCGATGGAATTCTCTCGCTTCAATCGCACAGTGTCTCCACCTGCATCGATCAATCAGGAACTGTCTTCATCGTTTTCGGAGGCTCGGGACCAAGCGGTTGCTCTGCAACTACCCTTGATATCACCCCTGTCGCCAGTGGTAAGCACCCGAGACCCATTGGATTCAACATACTGACTTATTGGCAGAAACCTCGTCCACAACAACGACAAGTACGATGTCCACCACAAGTGCCCTGCCCACGTTTTCGAGCTTCCCGGCGAGCGGCCACTGGAGCGACTGGAATGGCAACGAGACGTCGTGGTTGGATTGGACGTTTACGAAAACAGCTTCTTCAAGCAGTACGGCCTCTCCCAAGCCAGTTGACGCCATCACTACTAGCACCAGTGCTTATCTGAGCTCAACCTCCCACTTCGCCTACCCTTCCAGTGGCAATTGGTCGAACCACAATGATTCGAACTCTATCTGGTTAGACTGGAGCCTCACACCGTCGACATCGACTAGCCTCACTACTTCCGCTTCGCCAGTCGATGGTCTGACTACTAGCTCCAGTGCTTCTCTGACCTCAACCTCCCATTTGGCGTACCCTTCGAGTGGCAATTGGTCGAACTTCAATGATTCAAACTCCGTCTGGCTGGACTGGAGCTTGACCTCTACAACGACAAGCCTCGCCACTTCGGCGTTGCCGGTGGATGCCATCACCACGAGTACGAGCCACCCTGCCGCCACGAGCTCAAAGTTCGCATATCCTTCTGGTGGAAACTGGACAAATTTCAATGATTCAAACTCAATCTGGTTGGATTGGAGCTTGACCTCCTCGAGCACGACTACTTCATCTTTGCCGGTCGGCGCTGTAACCACACCATCGACGAGCTCCGCATTCCCGTATCCCACAAGTGGCAACTGGACTAATTTCAATGACTCAAACTCGATCTGGCTGGATTGGACTCAAACCACCACCAAGACGAGCACCTTGTATGTCGCATCGACCTCGTCGCTAACCACAACCAGCGCGACACCAAACACCCCAGTTGATGCCGCCACGACCAGCACTTCAGCCTTCGGCTTCCCCACGATCCCGCCACACTCTGGATCAAGAAATTGGTCGACCTACAATGACTCTAATTCGATCTGGTTAGATTGTGAGTGACTCTCTCAGAAGACCCTCGTGGTGGCGCAGATCTTGCCGTCGATTTAGTAGCCTTTGTATGTACTAACGAAGATTCATAGGGACAACTACCAGCAGCTCAACTGTTTCAACCACATCCAGCTCGCCAGCAGGATACCCGACAATCCCAGCCTTCAACGGGACAGGCAACTGGACACACTTCAACGATTCGAACTCGGTCTGGTTAGACTGGACAACTACGAGTAGCTCAGCAGTCTCAAGTACTTCTGCTACAACCACATCTTCACTGCTTCCTGTGAATGCAGCAACAACTTCGTCGTTGAGTCCGACATCCACCACGAGCTCGACTGGGGGCTACCCTACGATTCCCGCCTACAATGGATCTTATCCCTCCGGGAACTGGACCGACTGGAACGGCACTTGTAAGGTTTCCTTTCTGGGCACACCATCCCTACCATCACTCGAGAGAATGACTCGGGTTTCCGTTCTGTTGCCCTCCGCCCCTGAAATGTTCGTCATCAGGGACAGGCTCTAACATTTCTATAGGGACCGACTGGAATGCCTCTTCGTCGGTTGTGTCCTCCACTACAACAAGCTCAGTAGCAGGATACCCGACAATCCCGGCTTACAATGGTTCGTCAGGCTTCAATTGGACCAGTTTCAATGATTCGAACTCGGTTTGGTAAGGTGCCCTCACTTCCAGTTCTTCCACGGGACCAGAACGAGACGAATATCGTCTCCCTGTCCCGCTCAGTCAGAGCATGTACTAACATTTCCCTAGGCTGGATTGGACAACCACGCGCAGCTCAGTAGTCTCCAGCACCATCAGCACGACGTCTACTCTCTCTGTTGCGAATGCGCTGACGAGCTCTACATCGTTGACTTCGTCTTCGTCGACGAGAGGCTCTCTGGCAGCTTACCCAACAATTCCAGTATATAATGGATCGTACCCAGGCGCGAACTGGACGGACTGGAATGGAACTTGGGCTGATTGGAACATTACCACGTCCTCCTCGTTGGTCGCGTCCTCTACCACAAGCTCCGTGACCGGTTTCCCGACGGTGCCTGCCTATAACGGATCTCTGGGAGGCAATTGGACAGACTGGAACGGCACGGTCCCTTGGAATGTCACGAATAGCATCACGAGGTCGACGAGCTTGACCACGACAACGTCAGTTTTGTACGTGCTCCCGACAGAAACGAGCACATCGACGACCACCACCACCGGCGTAACGACAACGGGCGCGTCTTCCAGACCATGGCCAACACAAACAGCGCCTTCTGTTCCCAGTATCCCTCACAACGGGACAGCGGGAGATTGGACCGGCAACTCGACATACCCTGCTCATAACACGTCCTCTTGTGCTGCTGCCGCACCATCGCAGCTTCTCCAGAATCCGAGCTTCGAATGTAGCGAAACTGGTTGGACGTTGGATGAAGTGGACATTGTGTGGGGAGGTGTTTCGGACACCTCCCCAGCGACCAAGCACCGACGTGACATTTCGTCGCCTGATGAAGCGTATGACGGTAAAGGATTCGCACGGTTCCAACCCACTTTCGAAGGCGTGACTGCCACGCTGGCGCAAACACTTGATACTCCAGCCACGAACGGATCTTATTGGTACTCTTTCGCATACAGAGTTCCCGCTTCCGGAGACACTCCCGATGAGTGCAGCTTGACCGTATCCAACGACGAGGGAACCCTGGCGACGATTGGCGCTTTGTCGAGCGCCAGTGCCTGGACCATGACTGGATTAGAATTCCAGATCACGTCTTCCGCAAGCACCTTCTCCTTCATCTTCAGCTGCGACGGGGCGGATACAACATCTCCACTCCTGGATATTGACAATATCAGAATGGGTCTTAGCAGCGGCAGCTGGACAGGCGGGAATGGGACCACTGGAGGATATTCCAACAGCACTGGCCTTCCGACTTGGGGTAGCGCACCTGGCACCAATCTGACCTTCAGCCCGCCTCCAGTCAACTCGAGCAGTCCGTCCGGCGAGCGACCCCCGTTCAACCTGACGGCTCCAGCCTATACTGACAAGACAACGACGCTCGGCGAAGGTGGCGACCCGGCTGGCTACCCAGGAGCGGGGTATACCACCACGTCTTCTCCGCCAGCTCTATCAGCGACAGGCACCCTTGATGCTGCTGCGCTGGCACCCATGCCCACATCGACAACCCCATCGGCACCGGAGCCAACCACAACGACCGCGGATCCGACTGTGTCTCCCGATTCGGCACCGACATCAACATCATCGGCCGCATCGGCGGGTGCTCCAACGGTCACCGCGGTCAGGAGGCATCGTTATCACAGGAGGTCGGCGTAGGATATGAGGCATTTGGATGAGATGGGACGGGATGAGTGAAGGGAGAGAAAGAGTGAACTCGTAACCGCACTGTTTTTCTTAGGTAGTACGGAGTACGCTTCATGACCATCTCTTTTAACACAGTCCACAGTACAG
The DNA here is from genome assembly GCF_000365165.1 of Cladophialophora carrionii CBS 160.54. Taxonomy (NCBI): domain Eukaryota; kingdom Fungi; phylum Ascomycota; class Eurotiomycetes; order Chaetothyriales; family Herpotrichiellaceae; genus Cladophialophora; species Cladophialophora carrionii. The sequence continues at coordinate 2,009,356 of NW_008481828.1, forward strand.
TACGCACTTGAGTTCCAGGTCGGAGCATACCGTTCCACAAGGTGTATCCCCTGATTATCGAGGTGTACTCCGTATGCCCCGAGTATCAGGATCGAAGCGCTCCTATGTGAAGATGAAATATCAGGGACATTACGAGGTCAGCTCTTCAGCTGGCAGCGGATCTCCACGGTCGTCGGTCATGGCTTGGCTGAGGGTACTATGTAACAAGCCCCTCTGATGCTATCGAAGACGGGCTGCTGCTGCTGCAGGGTCGACGAATTAATAACGGCGTCCGTGCGGTTCCCTTCCTATCGTTCTGTCTACTGTAAAGTATTGTCTGTCTGTCCTTTATCAGGAAGCAATTCGATAGACTCTCGCGCGTGTCTCTGTTCGCATACCGGGTTCCGATCGTCGTAACTATTTCAACTACCACTCACTCGTTTCGGTTCCGTTTCGTTCCTTTTCGTCTCGTGCTCGTCCCCTGGGCATTAGCGGATCGGCTGGAATTGACTTGACGCGAGTTGATCCGAAGAGACTGGACAAGAATCGACACGACTCAATTTTGGCGTGACTTGGCTACATGTATGCTCGTGAAAGTCCCTGGTGTGGGCAGTGAGTGCTGTACACTATACTCTGTACGAGCATGAATACCTGTGTATATATATATAGTGCATAATAATCCAAGTCCAGCATTGAGACATGTCATTCTTGCTTGCTCCACAAGCGTACAAACGTACAAGATAAGCGCATGTAAAGTACTGTGTATATCTGACTATCCAACTCATGCACTCCGTAACGCTCAACTCACTACATCAAATATCCTATCATGATACATGGACACATGGCCAGCTATGTGGTTCAGCTAGGGCGAGGAGATCTACAGCTCGATGACCCTTCCGTCGGCGTCGAGGCCTTCCTCCTCCTCTGTAACGTCATCAAACTCACCGTCCCAGTTCTTCACCTCACTCTGTTCGCTCGAGCCCAGTGTCGTCCCCTCCTCGGGCGACCGCCACCGTCCATGCTCATCCCACAGTCCGACCTTGGAGTACAGGCCCGTCTGGCTACCGCTCATCCACGCGAAACGGAAGAACTCGGGCTCGAGCCCGTCGGCCGAGTCGCCTCGTTCGTGCCTCCTCTTCAACGTCACGCCCTCCGAGTCCCAGTATAGCTCTTCATCCGTGTATCCCCTCCATCTCTCCACGTCGTTGATCAAAATGCTGACGCCGTCGACGCCCGAATCGCGCGGCAACGGACCCCAGTTGAACGTGATGTTGGAGATGTCCGGAGCAACCACGGCAGTCACGTTGGGAGACTTGGCCCCCCACCAAGACCCGGGCGAGCCGTTGCTGCCGCCTCCGTTGGCCTCGCCCAGCGCGGCAGGCGTCTGGATGATGGACGCGAACCCCCAGCGCGCGACGCCGTTGATGAAAAGCCCCAGCAGCAGGCCTTGGTATGCGAGACACGGCCGGATCTGCGTGAAGGTGCCTGGCATGAACAGCATGGCAAGGATGTAGTGGTGGATGCGGAGGCGAAGGTTCGGCAGCGCGAGCAAGATGCCCAGTGCGACCACCATGGCGCCGTAGATGGCCAGGTATTTCGGCATGTTTCCCGAGATGCGGATGAAATGGACTTGTGAGATTACGATCGCGAGGATGACGGTCACAATGATGGCGAGGGCGAAAGGAGCGCCTGGCTGAGCTAGATCGTGCGGCGTGAGCCGTTCGATGGGGATCAGGGGGGCGAAGGTGTAATTGTTCAGGGCGCCAATGAAGCAAAATCCGAGGTACAGGATTGTCTTTTCGATCTGGGCAGTCACCCCCGTCAAGAGCGGCACAGCCGCGACACGATACAGGATGATGGCGATGAAGGACGCGGGAAGAATCCGCTCGACTAGCTTGCTGATCGCCTCGTAGACATTGGCCGTATTCGGCGGGTCAGAGACGAGGCCGACGTGGAGAAACATAATGACGAAGGTGCTGAAGAAGAAGACGGCCGGCGAGGTGGTGAAGAGGGACAAGATCACGAGTGCAATGGCGGTGACGACAAAAAGAGGCCACCGCGAATCTTTCGGGCATTGCGCCTGCGTGGAGGAGAGGTGCTGAAAGGTGAATGAACGAGGGAACGTCCCGGGGAAGCTCGTGCTTTCGATGCCATTGGCCTTGGTCGAGGCGAAGTTTGTATGCGAGCCGACCAGAGTCGCGACGCCGCAGCCTCCGTTGGCGTCGGTAGTGATACCCGCATGGATTGCAGCCTGGCAGATGAAGCTGTCTGCTCGATAGACGGCCATTGACTCGGGGTCTTGAGGATCTGGTCCACCGACCACCAACCCTTGGTATCTCAATGATTTGTTCCCCACCATGTGTTCCTCCAAAAGATGTGTGCCTTCGCAGTTGGCGGGACATCGAAATGTCAGATGCGCCGCCGAAAACGGCCGACACATGTTCCCATTAAGACCACATCCATTGCCCTCGTTCCAGAAACTGGCTCCGCACCACAAGTTGGTTGGCCGGCCATATCCTTTGATAAATCCCGATGTAGAGTGCTGTTTGACCATCAGCGACCACGTCAAAAACCAGCACACGTAGAGGGCCATCAGCAAGATGACGCGCTGCTTTTTCTTTGGCGCATATTTGTCCAGCAGCCTGATCGGCGCTTGTTGGATCTTCGGGAATATGGGTTCGATCCTCAGGACTCGAGGGGGTTCGGGACCTTTGACCCAGGTCACGATTGCCCTTCCTGCTTTTCTGACGGGTAGAGGTACCCATTTGTATCTGAATGAACTTGCTGATTCCCGGAGCCAGATGGGGATTGGAAGCGTACCGGTGGTAGGGGAGTCCGGCGTGGAGCGAATGTGTAACTCGGGGCTTCCAGGCACGTTATCTGGATCGTCTTCAGCTCTAAGGATCCCTGCAGCAGGGTCCTCCTCATCGTCGCGATATCGAACCATGGTGGAGGTGGAAGAGCACAGCGCAGGCTCCACCGCCGGGATGTTGCGGGCTAGACGAGACAGCGCAAACGCAACGCTAATACCCAAAATGCAACATGCAAGCGAAGGAACGATTCTATACAGAGCAAACAGAAACGTGGGAACGCCCAAGGCAGTCGATGAGTTGTAGAGAGAATGAGAATGAGAATGACAGGCAAGTGAAACGAGCCTGAACGAGGTCAGAGGTGCAGCCGGCGTTCCGGAGCTTGCGTCGCCTACAGTACGTGCTGGGCAGTTGAAGCTGGGCGGCACCAACCAGGCCACTGTCAGCTGCGGCACATCATCGCGTCGACGCCCTTCATTGACACATCTTCAGGGAGCGTGGCAGCTCGGAATAAATCGCATCGTCGACGAGGGACGCAAGCTGGAAGATTCAGATGCTTTGAGCTCGGGTGAGCTTATCAATGCCTGGCGATACGCTGGCCAACATGCATCATGGACTCGATGAGCTAAGACGCTGAGACAAGACGCGACCAGAAGATACAGCTCGTCAACCTCAGACATGGAAATTCACCGTGGACGTCGAGGCCAGTACACAGCAAGGACTAGACTGCCCCATCTTCACACACACAGCCCAGCCAGCTCCGCTGGCCACTAAGGTCCATCATGTCTGTAGGACGGGTTAAAGTCCATCTTCATCAACTGACGCGGAAAGCCGCTAATAGGGAATTCAGCCCGTCCGCCGCATATGCCAGGGAGCCTCAGCGCCATCGTCGTCACCGTATCGTCTCCGGGCACCGTGAGGTGTGCGCCCTGCTTGCTGAATTCGCCTTGCTGCATCATTTCGTCCACTGGAATGGACAGAAAGACGTCCTTGTCGTTCTTGGGCTCGTTGTAGATAATGAACTCTGGCCGGACGGAGCGAGCAACAAATTTGCCGAGCTGCCTGATATCGTCTTTATTGCCGCGGAGACTGGTGATCGGCTGCGTGGGTGTGGCCATCCAGCCACGCACCGAGTCGCTTCCGGCACGCTTTTTAGCATGACCGAGACGGCAGCAGATCCAGCCGCGGATTTCCGTCGATGAGCTTGAGGTGCTGACTGCTCGGCCGTCCTTCTCGAAGAAGAAGGATGATGCGACCAGTGCACACGCGACCTCCTGTATCCGGCCTTGCAAGCTTCCGTCCTCGATCAGCAGTCGAGGGAGCAACTTAGCCAGTTCTTCTACCTTGTCAACAGCATCCAGCTCGGGTGGGTCCATCTGAAGGTCAGGATTGATGCGATACAGTTGCCCAGAAATGTGCCGCTCAGTGTCAAGCACTGATGCCCACCTCCGATCAGCATCTGTGTTCAGCTTGATCTGGTAGCTGACCATGGTGAAAAGACTGCGGATCCACCCAGTTGTCCTCGCTTTGGGCGCACCCAAGTGTATCTCCTCAGAAGGTATATCTCCCAGATGCCTGACACGTTTTGAGAGGCCCGTGCCAATTGAGAGCACAACGTCCGGCTCGCCGTTGAGCTGCTCCATCTCAGCAATGCGCCGGGCTTCTTCGATTGCTATCTGGACTGGGTTGTTGTGCAGGACAGCACCATCGATCCATTCTTCGAGCTTGCTTCCAGCTCTATGCGGCGAAAAGGGCTTGAAGAATCCTGGTGCGGCGGACGTGCTTCTTGCGCTATGCCTCATGTGAGTACTCGGACGAGCTCAAATTGACTGGCCACTTACGCTTCCCAAGTAAGGATTTCGTCCCGTGGTCGACTAGGTCGATATCTTTGGTACGGTGGCCCTCTACCTCGCCCTGGGTGAGTGTTATAATTTGAAAGCACCCAAGCTCTCGAACCCGAGCTCGAGACTGCGATAACAGCAGTTTTCAAGCGGTCCTCCGATCGGTGCTTAGGGAAGAGGGTCCGATCTCCAAAAGCTTGCTTCAATTGAGTCTCAAGAGGTGTCGTCTCGTATTTGCTATGCTTGACGAACAGTTGAACTTCCCGAATGACATGCACATCTTGGCCTTTACGCTTCGAGAAAGCGGGTTGCACTAGCTTCTGAAATTGTTGGGTGCAATGATCGACAGACCACATTTCATGTCCAAAACCCAGAGCGATGATGCCCCCTGTACTGTAGGATACAAGTTAGCCGCATCTCTAACTTCCTCAATCTGGTAACACATGATCATCCTACCCACCTTGTGCCAACGACGAGGTCGAAGAACTTCTGCAGAGGGACACCTAGGCATGCCTCAATAGCTTTGAGTACGGCCAATTCAACGATTCCCCTGATGCCACCACTACTTTCGTCAGTACCGATCCGCGTTCGTACTGTGAGTGCCTTACCCGTCTAATGTCAGAACGCGCAAACCCGAGAAGGCGGGCGCGAGCTCCACGTCTGTTGTGATACCTGTGGGGCTGTTTTTCTGGAAGTTGTCATGAAGAGGACATCCCAGGATCTTGACCGACCTCCCATCTTGCTGCCCGAAGTCTTTGACACAGTCCGTGCAGAGAATGTGCCCACACCCAAGTTGGTGCTGAGGAGGGTTACACAGACATGCGACGCATATCGAGTTCAACTGGAATTCGGCCGCCTTGTCGCGGGTGGGATATCCACCTCGATATATACTTTGGAGGAGCTTGGAGTGAGCCTGGAGGGTGGCCTGCCTAGTTTCGAAAGTGAGCTTGCGCCGTGATTTGTCGTGCATATCAACTAGTTGTGCCAGGATGTCCTCTTCCCATGCCGTGATCTGGTCCATTTCGAAGCTCAATTCGAAATTTCCAGGCGCTTCAATCGTGCGCAATTTTGTTTTAGCTCGATGGGAATGCCCATGACGCAAGTATCGTAATTCACAAGGACGCTTCTTCAGCGCGAAGGGGTCGTAAATGGCGAAATTGCACTGGACGTCATTGTGGAAATACTTCAAGATAGCCTTTCGACACATGTCTCGGTAAGTGTGCTGTACCGGATTTTTTGGCAGGCTCGATGATCGTCGTGCACGACGCTTGTCGTCATTTACCGGCTCATCGTCCTCGAGATCACCGAACCAGTCTTCAGGCCTTCCAATGCGTTTCTTCCTCGCAGATTCGAGCAGGATACAAGATGCCACGAACGGGGTCAGGTAGGCGAACAGTTCCACAATCTGACCTTCACAATTCTTGTGCACCGCCATCCTTCTTGCAAACGCAAGCACGTTGTCGGCAAACGAAGCAGACAGAGGATTCCTTTTCAACGAGGCTTCAATAAAGTCGAATGGCTTATCCAATGTTTCCGAAAAGTGGTCGAATGCTAGCGACAAATAGAGTCCAAAGTCATCCACATCGGTGAGCATCTCCCGCTCTTGCTTGTCCTTGAAAGCTATAGTGCAGCAGTCTTCAATTACCTGAAGAAGTTGTCGACGTTGCTGATCGAGCTTGTGGTACCTGCTCTTCTCTGGAATTCGAACAACGTGCACCGTTGAGTAGTAGCAGCGAAGCAAATCGTGCATGTTATCGATACGGGACAACGATGCTTTCTTCCGCATCTTCGCATATCTGACAAAGGTTTTGTTCTCGTCAATCTTGGCAGACGCAGTGGTCAACAGATGGGCAGTGGCGTTCACCGTGTTCCACTGATCCTCTGGGGTCTTCGGATTGGATTTGTTGAGAGCCACGATGGCGTGTGGTTTAGTCGGTTGGTTTATCGAACGAGAATAGTTGGCATCGGCCCACTCGAGTAGTCTCTCGACAACAACTTCCAAAGTGCTGCGTCCGACAGTCAATGTCCCCAAGATCGGTAAAGCGGGGGGTCGGGTTGTCAGTATTTGACTTACTTCGGATTGTCGAGCACAAAAACGATGATATCCGAGAAGGCGTAGAAAATCCTTGGATACATCTCAGAAACGGCGTAGGCCCTCTTGCTCGTCTGCTCGTATGCCTGACTATTATGGCTCGCCCATTTCAGAAGTCGCTGTGTGCCCTGAGACATTTTGCGCCTGCATGGGTCAGTTATACTGCGGCTGATAGCCATGTGTGGATTCTGAGGTGGTCTTCATGTTATGTCACTTCGCTCAGCTGGTCGCCACTTACAGGACATCCGGCCTTCGAGAGCCGTTTCCGCTGGAAGATGGATCCTTGGTCTCTGGTGACAAAGCAGTGATGGCAATAGGGCTTCGTTCACCGCCCTCAAACCCTTCGCAATCCGCATAGAGAATAGGACGCTTTGAGAATCTCGTTTCCGGACTGATGTATAAATGCACATCAGCCGACGTTGGCAATGTGCAGCTAGAACGACCGATGACGGGAGCCATTTTAGCAGGGTCATCATTAGCCATCCTCGGATCCGATTTGAGATCAATTAGGAGATTTATGAGGGTGCTCTTGCCGGCACCTAGATTTGTGAGGCTCAGACGCATAACCCAGTCGTTCCCACTCACCTGTCTGCCCAACAAAGGACACGAGACTCGGATAGCGAGTCTTTGATCCCAGCTCCGATGTTTGCATCATCACAGCAGCATACCGGCGGTATTCGGCCAGAACGGGCTCACCCCTGGCATCACGATCAAGAGCAAACCAGGTCGTTTCTTCGTCTTTCTGGTGATGCCGATACTCTCCTTCTTCGGTTGGTTCCGCCATGCATTCAGTGAGTTCTTGCACCACCCGAGGATCTGCCTTTTCGTGTGGAAGTCCTCCAGGACCTAGCAAGAGCTTCCTATGCGGGACGTGCCGATACCAACACGAAGCGCAAAAGTTGAAATTGCATGCTGTGCAGAAGGCCACATCAGCTGAGTAATTATCGCACACGTCGCAGGAGAAGTCAGCCATGGCAAGTTAAGCAATGATTCCAGGTGCATAGTAATTGTCAAGCATAAGGTACGCGGCGGTGGGGGTTTTATGGTGCATGCGGCTGAAAGAGAGCCTTGCTCGTTACCTCAGGCGGCACATGCGGCTTCAGTGGCAGGATTCCGCATTGAGGCTTTGGCCGCACTCGTATGCCTGCCCAATGGTTCGCCTCGTCCCCCACAGCTCTCGCATCGTGACCAGAGAGATCCTGCAACTGGAGCGGGGTTGTGCCCCGAAGCGTCTCAGCTGCACTAGCCCCATGCTCAAGGTCAGTGGTAGGCGAGCTGCAAGAATCGAGGTGGTGTAGGGTCAGTGAACTCCTACGGCTCGAGGCTCGTGTTGCCAACCCTGAGAAAGCGGTATCCATCGGAACGATCGGTATTGTTGGGGTGAGGTAACACTAGGTACAAGCTGAGAGGAAGCGGAGGTGGCTTGCTAGTTTATACGATCGCGAATCAGGATTCTTCTTGCCAACAAGGGCCACGTTCTGTCCACAGCTGGACAGTGGTAGCACGTAAGGCTGAGCTTGAAAATTGGGAGATCTAAAGACAGAAGTGAGGGATGAGTCAGGGCATGTGGGACAAAGATACCACATGAGGCTAAGGTTGGAAAGCTGATAGATCAACAGACAGAAGTGAGGAATGAGTAACAGCATGTGGACATAGTACCACATGAGGCTGAGGCCGGAAACTAGGCTGTCAATTCATGGTCAACGACCATTCGAGCCAGTGCAAGGCAAGTGGGAAGAGAGTGGATGAGTACAGTAAGTCCGCAGTGCCAAGAGCAAGCGCAAGCGGGATCGGATAAACTACGGAGAACTAACCCCTTTTACGACAAACCCAACAAACTCAACAAATTCAACAAACTCGGTAAATTTCTAGGCTGAGAGGGCCTCGCGATGCTGGTCCTGTTTTCTAATATATGAGTTCTTCTACTCTGCTGGTAATTAGCCCATGATTGCTGAGGACAAACCAAACCGAGGTCATACCATATCTCACTCCAGAATCCGAAATCCAGGTGATCTCCCTTAGGCCTTTGTGGTCGAAAAGCAGTATCGGCCAATCTTCCAGAACCCGTCAACTTTTTGAATGACGAACAGTTCATGATTTCCCTCACTTGTCACTTTGCCCGAGGTGTTGTCCTTCTGAGTACCAGCACTGGTCGTGGTGGCGAATGCGTACTCGTCTGATACCACCATGATCTCTTTGATCTCGAAGACGACGTCAAGCGTGATGTTTTTGAAACAGTTCTCGTACCAGGTGAGGATGTCCTCGGCAGAGCTGACTATGGGGAACCCTTGGGCCATGAGCAAGGCATCAGGCGCGTAAAGCTTGATGACATCGCTGGCGGAGGACTTGACTAGCGCGTTCCGGTACGACCGAAGGAGGTCCGCTATCTCCTTGGAGTTGGTGTCTGCACGAGAATCAGCTCGCTGTGAGAAGCATGTGTTGCTTGCTGATTTGGGCCTACCTTGTATGGATGGCATATTCGCGGAGGTAGGAGACACTTGCGAATAGGAAGGTCTCTCGTTTCAAGTGCCAGATTCGGGAGAGTGGGAGAGGTTTTGAGTGCAAGACGACTGACCGAACTGGTCCGCCACCAACTTCATAACGGTATATATATGTTGCCTGGTTGATCACCGGTGTATCTCAAAAGCCTCCCTGCTTTGCCGGCGGCCATACTTCGAAAGGCGCGTAGCTTTCCAGGCTCAAAACTGTTGGTCAGCTGTGCTTCTGCCACTGATCCATGGATCGGCCTGGTGTGATCTGCAACGATGAATCTTTGGCAGGTTCTCGGCTTTTATTCCACGTTGAGGACTGGTTCAAGTCCCAATCTTTGCTGATTCACATCCTGCAACAGGTGTTGAACCATTCGATTTGGCAGCCTCTACGACTTCGACCTGCCCGATAGGGACGCGTGTTCGGGGCCAGCCTCGTCGGGACTGGCTGACCGCGTCCGAACCCGAGCCGCGGACCCTTTGCCTTCCATCTTGCAGGCGGCATAGAGGAGACTTCTGCCATCGGTGCCACCGATGATAACAGACACCTTCATGACGGACTCTCAATGGTGGCCTTTGTTCTCGCTCGAACGCACTAATCATGCGATGCTTGGTCACGCTGGTGGCCTGACTTTGCGACACAGATGCACGAGCATGTCGAGTCTTGACTTTGATCAAGCACATCGCACGGCTAGTACCACTTGACCCTCGATGATGAGGAGTCATTCCGACCGCTCCAGGGGAAAGACGCATCGGGCTGGCCCACGGATAATGGTTTATAAACCACCATCCGCATCGCCGTATCTTGCTCCGTCCAAGTCCACGGACGACAATCACCAAAATGAACCTTCCCAAGCATCTCTTTCGTGCGCCAGCGCGCTGCTTGATGTCACTGCTATTCATCCTGTCCGGCGTCTCCAAGCTCACCTCAGTGGCACAAACACAACAATACATGGAAGCATATGGTGTTCCCGGGATTTTGATCTGGCCTGCCGCAGCTCTCGAAATCACCGGTGGGACCATGGTGCTGACTGGCACCTTCACGACTCCAGTATCCATCGTTCTCTCCGCATGGTGTCTCCTCACTGCGGCGATTTTCCACAAAGACCTCAAGGACCAGACACAAATGATCATGTTTCTCAAAAACATGGCCATGGCGGGTGGTTTCCTGGTGCTGGCTGAAAGCGCAACCGAGGTTTGGAACCCGAAAGCGGCAACGGGAGATCCGGAAGAATCGAGTAGGCGTTGAGCCACAACATTTCTCCTTGAAGGAGCTGACACACGGTGATAGCAGAGTCAAAAGACCGCACTCCCTTCAGGCGCTCATAGTCAGGGACTTATCAAGGCAGGGCCGAGTACCACAGGTTGGAGGTATAGATGTGGCGGATAACGAGCTCGGCCATTGGCAGCCATTTGTCGCCTTTCTCAGGTGCTAGCTCGAGTAGAGAGGCTTGTAGGGAGGAGGACTTCGTAAAAGTGCTTGATCAGCACCTGCCGATCCACCCACATGGCAGAGTATGCGTTAGCGTGGTCGATGAAAGCTAACCGTAAGTTGCGGACTCCGGCTGAGATAGGGTTCAGCTACCATTCTTGGGGAGGATTGCACTGAGGGCACCCTCCTGCCAGGGTCTGCTGCCCACCTTGATAGCCAACTATGACCATAAGTAAAGGTGCTGTGCCATGATGCTCTTACCTGAACCAAGTCGCATCCAGCCCTGTGCCAGCCTGGAGTCTCAATACCGGTGCCCTGCAGTGACCGCAATGTCTTCCCAGCCGAAAGACGTCGTCGCTCGTCTTCTTGAAAACACTTGGAACGAGTCTGTTATCAAAGAGCTCGTCGCTGTAGATGCTACATACATCTCACTATGCTACTCCGACCCTCCTCTGCACCGGATAATGGCCCATGCCGGCGTGCATGCAAAGGAAGGGCCTCAAGCAGTCATCTCCACATTCGCCAATGTTGACAAGATCTGGGCGAATGACGAATTCAAGATTGAAGCACTCTTCGGCGAGGGCCCAGATGTCGCCGTGTTCGGTCGATTCACCTACCGTTCTCGAGTGTTGAAGAAGGCATACACCTCGCCTTTTAGTATCCACTGCAAGGTCGAAGATGGACAGGTGGTATACATGCTCTTTATGGAAGATACTGTGAGCGTCTTTTGGGGCAATATCACTTCACGGCGCTGATTAAGTCGACAGTTCGGCACAGGTGCGACATTTGAGAAATCAGGCGAGAAGACCTATGAGGTTGAACCAGGAAAGAGTTTCAGTCTATAGTGTGAGCTTGATGGTGGTGCCACATGATCTGACTGGACTCCGAAGAGACTGTCGGACTTCCACAGTCATGTGAAGAGGGGAGGGAAACCCATGCCTCAACAACGGGCTTATTGAGAGGGGAGAGACATGGGAGTGAGGTGGGAGGAGGAGTGGTATGGAAATATGTTGAAGGAAATTCTTACGCAATCGCTCGTCGAAGAGGTATTCCGTAGGGCGGAGGTCAATCCTGTAGCCAAGGTGGGCGAGATTGAAGAAGGCCGGAGCTGGGTACCCAGTACTGTACGTCTCTTTGCTCCGTCACATCTTCGTCCTGAGTTGAAGCTTCTCTTCCTGTACCCATTGGGAAGACTGCTTGGCGAAATGCTGTTCCACAACCCCTCGTCACACCAACCACGTGCCGGACACAGAAGATCCGGCAGCACCTGTGCTCCCTGGTCGTGTCCGGTGACCACCCTGCGGTCCATTGCTGTTGAAGGCCTGCAATGAACCCTGTCGTGGCACCAAGACGATCCTCGCTTCGAAGCTTGCACGTCGTGTCTGAAGGGAACTGCCTGGCAATGGCACCTGTCAGCTTGGGCCAGGGACGATTGGAAAGCCGCCCGCGGTGCGGTGTGTTGTGGCTCCTCGACTAGAGTTGCCGAGCCCGGATTTACTTGACGGTACCCCGTACCCGCTCGCCTATCCTTGCCGAGAAGCTCCGGCCAACCTGTCTCGGGCCTGACGGGGGTGTACCTCTCAGACAGGATTGCGGTCCAGAGTGTTGAGCTTGCCATCACAGCTCTCACCAAGACTTCACCGAAAGGGCTCCCCAGTTTGACGTGATTGTCTACGGTCACGCCCAAGAAGGCAATCTATGCAACCCTTCCGTATCCCTCGCTCTGACTGAGCAGGTTGTGCCAACTGCTTAGGTGATAAGGTCAGTGTGGTGTAACAGACTTTGCTCTAGATCGGTCCGATGCGAAGCGGAAGGATTTTTGTCACCGGCAATGTGCGTCCCAAACTCAATCAGAATGTCGCGCTGTCAATAAAGACGGTTAATGCTTCCTTCGTGGACGTCTCTCAACCCTTTACGTCGAGTTACCTTGCAGATCCGCTGTATGGAGGCCAGTTCGAACGTGGTACTCGTGCAAGACCGTCGAATGAGAGCTGCCAACGCAGTGCAATACCGTGGGAGGCGGTGGGGGGCACAACGCACGCAGCCAAAATTGGCCATATTGGCAACCAGCACCCCATGTATCACAGGGGCACAAAGCTCCTACTGGTAGGCTCGCTGCATGCGAGTGTGCCGCCACTGCACCACCGTCTACCAGGTCTCGTATTTCAGTGCTCACCCTTTCCGGAGCATATCTCGGAACGAACGATCGTGATATCCATGAGAGCTCCCTACAGAGTCTAGCTTATGAATTAATTGTTCATGAAATCGGAGGAGTTGAGGTCTTTGGTTCTATATGCCATGTCTGAAGCTGCAGAGAATCAACGAGTTCCTCTGGATCCAGAACCTCAGCCAGTGGGTGCCATCAAGAGCTGCCCATTGGAGAACTGATATATGACATTCTGTTCAGGTCGATCCCGGACCAGCCGATGATGATATCGATTCGGCACTTGGAGATGTGAGCGCTTCTAAACCACCCGGCATTGTCCACATGACTGATCGGACACCGGCGTTACAGGGAGACGATCTTCTGTCAACGTCGTCGTTGGCATCGAGCGTGTTCGACTACATCCAAGAACACGGAAGAAGGTATAATGGCTATGGCGAGCGGAGTAGGTCGCCCTCGAGATTTTCCAGCCTTGTCGGGGGCTGACTAGTCATGCTCCGTAGCCTATGTACTTCCCAACGACGAGGTATGACGCCAGAGGAAATGACCCAGACGACTTTGGACTGATGGACTGACTACGATCGGCCGCAGATGGAATTAGATCGTCTCGGTAAGAACACGTTTGGTCAGTGCCTTCGCCAACGCTGACACACCTGGACTGTCAGATCTGCAGCACCATTTGCTCAAGATGACCTTCGGAGACAGACTGACAACTTACGAGCCCGAGCAGAGTAAAGACATCCATAACGTGCTGGACATAGGCACCGGGACAGGAATTTGGGCCATTGAATATGGTGAGTGGTGTGCAGACTAACTTGCAAGAGCGAGGCTCGAAAAGCCACTGACGTTCTCTCTAGGTGATGCTCATCCGGAGTCGATAGTGAGGCATTTCTGGCCCCGGCTCGCCGACGTATGACAGCTGACTTTCGAAAGGTGCTCGGAGTGGATGTCAGTCCCGTGCAACCGGCTTTGTAAGTCTCATTGAAACGGCTCGCAGCCTTCTGTTGATCAAGCTGGCAGTGTCCCTCCGAATGTGCGATTCGAGGTTATGGACGTGGGACAGCCCTGGTTGTTTACCACTCCATTCGACTTCATATTCAGCCGATTCATGACCGGAGCGATTGCGAATTGGCGACAGTACCTCCAAGAATGTTTTGAGTGAGGTCTTCCTCTCGACTGGAATGCGATCGTACTGACGCTGGGAACAGTAATCTGACACCAGGCGGGGCACTCGAAGTACAAGACATATCGTTCCGTCTCCGCTGCGACGATGGCTCTCTCCCAGAGGATTCGGCATTCCGCAGGTGGGCCGGATATATGCTTGAAGCGAGTATCAACCTGGGATGCCCGCTCGATAGCGTCGACTCGGTGCGGGAGCTCATGATCGAGATAGGGTTTGTCGACGTCGAGAAGAGGGCTTACTGTTGGCCGATGAACCAGTGGCCAAGGGACTCGAGGTTGAAGAAGATCGGTGAGACCCTGTTAGAGATCCCCTGTGGAGCTGCTCACTGAGAAACCACAGGGGTTTGGACTTTCCATGACTTTACCGCTTCTTTGTCGGGCATCAGCCTTGCCCTCTTCACACGAGGCTTATCCTGGTCTCCGGATGAGCTCGAGGTGTTTCTAGTCGACGTCCGGCGAGACATGAAGAACACAGCTTATCATGCATACTGGCCGATGTGAGCACGTCAGCATGTTTCAATTTTGTGGGATTGCGCAACTAACGAGTGAGACAACAGATACAGCATCTGTGGGAAGAAGCCTGATCCTGCATAACATGCAGATGCACAAGCCTAGCTCCAACCCTGCTGTGAACCCGTGGTCAACCAAAGTGTCCGGTGAAAGGGCCGTCTGCGGTCTCGAAGGCGATCTGTCGTGGGTCTGAAAGCATCGAGTGGGCCTGTCGATCAAGACCACGCTCCCATCATTTCCCCTTTGCTCGTAGCTTGAGTTATCGATTCACCCCAGCTGCAAGCGAGGACGGGCTTTTCTCATCAAGTCGATATCCCCGACAAGCTAGCAGCTTTAGTGCCGGTAGTGGCAGGCGGGTGGCAGCGGCAGTGAAGGTTTTCCAGGCGAAGCCCAGCGGATGACGAGCGGGGCACAAGGGTCGGATCACGATCCACGCATTAGCTAGCTCTTGTCAAACTCTCACTGCCCCCCGTGCCCCCTGTCACTCTGTCGCGGTGATGCTGAAGAATCGCGGACAGCTGCTGAAGATTCCCACGTGCCGCAGCCAATGCCAGTTCACTCGTCCATCACCCCACAGACAAGCCTGCTGCATGACGCCCGTTTGAGAGCTGCGTCTGCCCCCTGCTGTGTAACTTGCCCCAGATCGGGCTGTCATTCTTCCTTTTCTCGTCCTGCTCTCGGTGAGCGCTCAAGGAATACGCACCATGCGAGATCAGATCTGAAACTCGCCGGCGGTGAACACAAGAGTCAGCACATTTATCTCCTGTACTCCCACCAGCAAACATGTTCATCCTCGCCTATCTCGGCACCATACTCGCCCTGGGGTTGGCGTACCTGGCCATCGACACCATTTATAGCTGGTATCGCTTGCGACATGTCCCCGGGCCCTTCAGCGCCGGCTTCTCGAAATGGTGGCTCTTCAAACATACCTGGAATGGGACCTTGTATCTTGAGTCGGCTGAACAGTGCTTCAAGCACGGTATGTGCAACCTCAGCTCGCCCTTCCCTCAAGAGTCGCCGGGCTGACCTGCAGCTCCAGGCTCACTTGTTCGTATTGGACCCAATGACCTAATTACGAACGATCCCGACATCTTGAAGCGAATGGGTGCGCCCAGGTCTCCGTACCGTAGATCCGAGTGGTACAATGCGCTTCGCGTCGACCGCGAAAATATCCTGTCCGAGAGAGACGAGGAGAGACATGCCATGCTCCGCAACAAGATGGCTGCCGGAGTATTTGACCCCATCCCAACCCTCGACGGGTCCATGCTGACATCGTGCCCAGTATGCAGGCAAGGAGAATCCCACGCTTGAACAGGGCATAGACGACTGCATTGCGAAACTGGTAGACCTCATCGAACGAAAGTACATTTCCACCGTGGAGGAGTTCAAGCCTCTCGACTTCGCCCGCAAAGCTCAGTATCTGACCCTAGACATCATTGCCGCCGTCGCATTCGGTGGGGCGTTTGGATTCTTGGAGAAGGATGAGGACGTGTTCAAATACATCCAGACAACCGAAAGTACAATCCCGGCCATGATCCTCTGTGCGGCCTTTCCGTGGCTGTCGACCCTGTTCCAATCACCACTGATGAAGTTTCTGATGCCCAAGGATACGGACGTGTATGGCCTGGGTAGGATAATGGGAGCAGCAAGAGAGGTGGTTCAAGAGAGGTTCCAACCGGACGCAAAACCACGCATGGACATGCTAGGGTCGTTCCTTCGACATAACCTTAGCCGTGAAGATGCTGAGACGGAGGTCATGGTGCAGATCCTAGCCGGCAGCGACACCACGGCCGGCTCCATCCGTGCGACGATGCTCCACCTACTCACAAACCCACCTGTCCTTGCAAAATTGCTGGCAGAGATTCAAAGTGCAGACATATCTGATCCAATCCAAGATTCCGAAGCCCGCAAGCTGCCATATCTCCAGGCCGTGATCAAGGAAGGTCTGCGCATCCACCCACCAGTGACAGGGCTCCAGTCCAAGGTGGTCCCTCCGGGAGGTGACACGCTCAACGGGTACTATGTGCCAGCCGGTACGAGGATCGGATCCTCTGCTTGGGGAGTTTTTCTCGATCCAGGCTTGTGGGGTCCCGATGCGAGAGTGTTCCGGCCCGAACGATTTCTCGAAGGTACACCAGACGAGATCAAACGCAAGGAAATCGACATCGAGGGCATCTTCGGCTATGGCAGATCGTCGTGCCTCGGAAAAAGCGTTGCCGCGATCGAACTAAACAAGGTGTTTGTTCAGGTAAGTGGAGGACAGTCTACCTCCAAGCCGGTGTGATAGCTGACATTGTACGGGTTTGCAGCTACTTCGGAAGTTCGAATTCACCATCGTCAATCCTCAGCAACCATGGAAGTCCTTTAGTGCAGGTGTCTTCATCGTAAGCGACATGTGGTTGAGAGTCACCAAGAGGGAACAGCCACTTTGAGGGATTGTCTCCCATCCTATGCGGTAGGAACCAAAGCTCGCCTGGAAGGACGAAATAGGCCGGTACAGGATGGCCCAGGGTTACGCTAATGATTCTAATGATGGGACGTTGGGGAGTTGATGGAACGGACAGCGCACATACTTGCCTGCGGCCTGAAGCCGGCAGATACGAAACAGCCTTCCAAAACCGCGTTACCTCCTCATCAATGTGTTTCTCTTTTGCCGGTTTCACGTAACAATGAGGTCTAGTATACAGGGTGCGCTAGCTTTCAAGGACGACGACCGCAAGTCATGACGACAGGCAGCAAACCCAGCGTTGTGAGAGGTGCGGAGATGTGAGATTGAGTGCCCGAAGTAGGTTTTACGAGTGCCAAAACCGTTCAAGGTACGCTCGTACTTCAGCGCCGGGCAGTGCTTCGCCCACGCCCACGGCAGCGGAACGTGGCTTCCGCGTGCACTTGCTTATCGCTAACTTAGAACTTATCGGACCGGCAGTCGGCCGTATTCCATCCGTATTGATTGTCAAATAGTCATCATCAATGCGGTCTATGTGGCCGCATGTGCGCCCTTCGCTGGCGACAAAGCCTTTGCTCATACCTCCCTCGACATACGACTTTGTTTGCCATATCTTCATCCAGATTGACAGCTTGAGAGCACGCCGTGACAACAATGGCCGCCGCCATGGAGAAGCCCGCGCCAAGGGACATGTCCCATCACTATTCCCGCGTCACCAATCGCCGCATCGCAAGTCAGATGAAGCAGTTTTACAAGTACTTCGCCATTCCCGGCATTGGCAATCTTGCCGGAGGTATGTTGCCTTAACTATGTGAGGAATATGTCGGTCGTTGACAGATCAAGGTCTTCCAAACCCCGGGTACTTCCCTTACGATACACTCGAAGCACAAACAGCGGTTCCTGATCGGTTCAAGCCAACTCCCAATAAGCCTGTCGACCCGCCCGCATCTTCGGAAGCTCCAACGGCTTCCCGAGTGCTTGTGCCTCACGATTCTGCCGAACCAAACGTCTTGCGCAAGATTGATCTGACGACGGCCCTGCAATATGGCACCGCGCAGGGATATCCTCCCCTCTACACATTCATCCGATCTTTTGCACAGGCAAACTTGCATCCCAATGTCCCGTACAAAGGAGGTCCAGAGGTCATCCTTACCTGCGGCTCGACCGACGGCTTCTCCAAGACCATCGAATGCTTGAGCAACATTTGGGATGAGGAAAGAGATTGGATCCGGGAACGAGAGGGAATCTTATGCGAAGAATTTGCCTACATGAACGCCATCCAGGCAGCACGACCTCGCGGTCTCAATGTCGTGCCCGTCGCTATCGATGACGAAGGGATGATGGCGTATGGCAAGGGAGGGCTCCAGGATGTCTTGGTCAAGTGGGACAAGAACAAGGGTAAGAGACCACACTTGATGTACACCGTGACCATGGGTCAGAATCCGACCTCGGGCCTGCTTTCCTTGAAGAGACGGAAGGAAATCTATGCTTTGTGCCAAAAGTACGACATTATCATTGTGGAGGATGACCCCTACTGGTACCTGCAATATCCGTCAGCAAACAAGCTCTCGTTGGAGACCAGAGGAAAAGTGATCTCGGAGAATTTCCCGACCAGCTCGCACAACTACAACACAAACTCGGGAGGCAAATCAAGCGGATTCCCGTTCTTGGATAGTCTTGTCCCATCTTATCTCTCTGTCGACGTGGATGGCAGAGTAGTGCGCTTGGATACTTTCAGCAAGACTGTAGCACCAGGCTGCCGATTGGGTTGGATCACAGCTCAACCCGCAGTGGTGGAGAGGATTCTGCGCATTACTGAGACGAGCACTCAACAGCCCAGTGGATTTGTACAGAGCATAATCGCAGAGCTTATCATGGGCCCGTCGGCAAACGGCGACGCAGGCAAGGGAGGCAGCAAGGACGGTAGTGGGTGGAAAGTTGATGGGTGGGTTCGGTGGCTTGAGGGCCTCAGGGGCAATTATGAGAGGCGCATGCAGCTGATGGCATCGACTCTCGAGGAAGGAAAGCACCTCATCCAGGACTCGAAGCCCAGGTCGAACGCATTTGCACCGGACGATGTCGAATACGAGGTCGTGCACAAGACACAAATGTACGACTTTGTTTATCCTATGGCTGGCATGTTTCTTTGGCTGCATGCCCGGTTTGAGACACATCCTCTCTTCAACGACGTTGACCACGAACGACTATACCGGGCACTGTGGATTCTCCTAACAACTGAGCCGTACCGGGTTCTGGTGGCTCCCGGCCAGATGTTTTCCCCTACACCCGAGATCGCCAAACAGAAGGGCTGGCAGTATTATCGATTGTGTTTTGCCGCAGTGGACGAAGATTTGCTCAAGAAGCACAGTGACCACATCGTTGCCGCATTCCGACATTTCTGGACCATTGAAGATGTCAAGGAGATTGACAAGCTTCTCGAAGAAGATGATGAGGCTCTGGAGGCAAGGTCGGGCGAACTCGCTACGCAAGATCAGGTGAGCTCAAATGAGTCTTCATCGCCAATATCGAAGCGTCCGACACTGACACAGATCCTACAGAGCTCGTTTGCAGCAAACCCGATCATCTGCTGATTTAGGATATTTGCACCGGCCAGCAATCCGAGCCAAGACTGGCGTCTGCATGTATGGCAACCTGGAGAGATAGATAGCTACCACAAGGCCGTATCTCTATACAAGCAATATCTATGCATGTACCGATAGATCGTTTTCATGTTTTTGGGAGGTGTGTCAGGTGGCTATACATTCACCTAGGACCATACTTATCAGCCCACCGACGGAGAACGGTTGGAGCAAAACGACCGATTATTCCCATTCTTGGGATTGACGGCCAAGGACGATGCTGGCCGAGGTCAGAACCAGAGTATTACCTACGAGCTAACCCAAGACTGTTGGGATCATGTCGCTGGATATGGCAAAGTTATGCATCGAAGTTATGCAAAGTCGTGGCATTGACAAGACCGCCGTGGGCAATACCATTAAATTGAGACATTATACTCATCTGACATCAGATTGTGCGATTGAGATGGGTTTGGAGCATTGCGACACCAGCCACCCTGCACAAGATGGGCAATACTCGACCTTTCCCGTACGAGTAGCAAGATTCCGAGCGGAGCATACTCCGTACTCTTCAAACTGCTCGCTGGCGGCGAATGCAGCAAGTTGCGAAACTATAAGCCTGCAACGCCGCTTATGTTCCAAGCGACTACGGGACAGTGTCAATGGTGACCAACCAGTACTCGTGAGTGTGCCATGCGGGATGAAAGCCCTTGGTGAATAAATAGATGTCTGCCTTGTGCTTTGAAACAATGAATGAGTTAATGTACTACTGTACGGAGTATGTAGTGTGTATTTGTGTCTCCTCTTGGCGGCTGAAGGGACATCAATGAAGATTCCACCAAGTCCAATTGATTGCCCCTCCAACACCTCGTGCCATTACTGGCTGCCTGAGATGCACCGTCCCATGTCGTGTGCCGAGCCGCTAGCCAAGACGCTAAGTATCTTGCCTCCGCTCTCTCCATTCACATTTCTCCATCATTGTCACTGTTCGCTCTCTGCCCCAGGATCAAGTCAACCTTATGCACATCTCGCATAGCTTATCGGGCGCCACTCCAGGTGCACGCAGCTCCCCGTTGCGGCCATCAGACGTCCACTTATCCCCTCCATCTTCGCCTACCCGTGGCAGCACCGATTCCACCCAAGCCGTATCTGGCAGGATGATGCTGCCGACACGGAGGAGCTTACCCAGTACGCCCCATGTGCCTGTAGCTTCCTTGTCCGTAGCTTGCAGCTTTCCGCGAGACCAACTTTTTCCAGAAGGAAGCTCCAACTGCTCCTTCCGGCTCGTGACAGCTACGATGAGGATCTGATAAAGACTCGGCTGCGCCCTTCGCGCCCAAGGTGAGCCTTTTCACCTGTCGTTCTGACTTGTCACTCACTCAACGCCGCGCTGTCACTTTTAACAGTGGGCAATCATGCTGCTCACATCTCTCTTCGCGCTGGCAGCCTTCTTGCAGCCTACCTTCTCCTGTGACGACCATGACTGGACCTCCCCATTTATCGGAGGCTACGTAGACCATGGCTTGATGAGAAGACACGACCTGGCCAAAAGAATCCAGCCGGCTGCTCTACCCGCACCTCCGCAAAAGATCAAAGACTTGCACTGGGGTCAGGTCAATTTCCTCCATACGACAGACACTCATGGTTGGCTAGCGGGTCACCTGCTCGATGACAACTACAGCGCCGACTATGGCGACTTCGCCGACTTCGTCCAGAAGATGAAGGCCAAGGCTGATGTTTACGGTGTGGACCTCCTGCTGGTTGACTCGGGCGATTTGCACGACGGAACTGGCTTTGGAGATGCCACCACACCCAACGGCCAACTCACTCTTCCCATCTTCCAGAAACTCCCCTATGACCTGCTGTCGATCGGAAACCATGAGCTCTACACGACCGAGATTGCAAACAACACGTATCACAATTTTGCACCACGATGGGGAGGCCGATATGTTACGTCCAATGTCGACTTTAACCTCACAGGGACTCCCGTACCGTTCTCCAACAGATACGCATACTGGAAGTCGAAGCAGGGCATTCGAATCATGGCATTTGCCTTTCTCTTCAACTTTACGGGCAACAGTAATGCTACGGTCGTCACGCCGGTTGGCGACGCAGTCAAACAATCTTGGTTCCAGCAACAGGTCAAGAGAACAGACATCGATATGTTTTTGGTTGCCGGCCACATTACCCTCCGCAATTCGACCGAATGGGGACTGATATATGCCGCCATTCGTCAATATCATCCCAGGACCCCTATTCAGATATTCGGAGGCCATCGACACGTGCGGGATGCCGTAGTCTTCGATTCGTCTGCCCTGGGTATTGCCTCTGGCAGATACTGCGAGACTGTGGGATGGGTATCGGTTGATGGCCTTCCCAAAAACGTGACCAAAGCTAAATCGCCTATGGGCAGTGCCACCAAGATCACCCAGAAGCCATCCGCTGTGCCTGGTGTGAAGCCATACCTCAACTCCACGCTGTCTTATTCGCGTCAATATCTCGACTTTAATCGGTACAGCTTCGAGTTCCACACGGGCACCAATGAGCAGACCTTCAACAGCACTCTCGGTGTGAGCATCAGCAAGAATATCACGGCATCAGTCGACAGCCTTCCTGAACTTACTGAGAAGCTTGGCTGCTGTCCGGCAGACTACTACCTCGACCGCTTCCCCATCAGCTCGAATCAAAGTCTGTTTCACTACTTGACCAATGTCGTCTTCCCAGCCGTTGTGGTCGATCCGAATCGCACCGACATGCCTCGAATCATCCTTACCAATACAGGAGGGTTCCGCTATGATCTGCTGCAAGGTCCCTTCACGATAGATAACGCGTATCAGACGAATCCCTACACTAACTATTGGCTGCGGATGACGGCACCGTGGTCCTCGGCCAAGAACTTGCTCTCGAACATGCAAACGGACAGAGTCTTCAAACGAGCCGACACTCCCGTGAACGCTACGACCTTGGTCGTGACCCCTGGCTACGTCACTAAGGATGACTTGGGCAACGACGGTGACAACATCGCTCACACCAACCAAGGCTACTCGGCCTCGCCGCACTACGTTCAAGCAAACGTCAGTGTGTCTAACATTACTGACGATACGCTTGTGGATGTGTACGGAACGAGTTTCTTCACCCCTGCGGCCGGCAAATACCTGACTGGAAACACGAGTGATTGGGTCAACGCCGATGGCAACTTTTCCAGTTTTGACACCTTGCCGAGGATGGCACGCTTGTACTGGAGCAAGGATTGTTAAGATGTAACAAGGGAGAACATGGTTGTGAGTGGGTATAGATTCCTCAGTTAGAGATGTGAAGAATCCCGATTTATGAAGCATAATCATGGAGAACCTACCTACTATGAGTAAATGAGTAGCATAATCCAAATAATTATAGGCGATACGTTCGAGATCCACCACAAAATTACTCTCCACCCTCAAGCAGGAATGATAGCACTGACCCTCGGACCCTCCACCGACCAAAACACCTGCGTACGCGCCTCAGCTCGAAACCTCCGGTTCCAGCACGGGATGCCGCGGGGAGGAGGTCTTTTTGAAAGCCGCCGAAGGTGAGTGACGACGCCCTCAAACTGACCAACGACAGCACGCTCTCCAAAATCCCGTAGTCAAGCCCAGCAACACACACGAGAAAGATGAGCGAGCCGCTTGTTCGGTAAGGGATTGCTTTCCAGTGGGCATGAAGGTATAAAAAGATCGAGGTGGCGTCGGCCATTGTATCGCACCATCGCATTGTGTGTGTGTGCCTCTCTACCTCGTACCAGAAGAAAGAGTAATGTTCTCACCACGTTGTACGTACGCGTTGTAGAGCAGACGGCTCGACTTGGAATACTGTTACTGTAGGAAGCGTTACGTCGTGTCGTGTCGTGTCGTGTCGTGTCGTGTCGTGTCGTGTCGTGTCGTGTCGTGTCGTGTCGTGTCGTGTCGTGGAAGTACTGGCACTACATACAGGTAGGTACCTCAACTATGTACCTTAGGACGAGAGGGATGGCAGTGGACTGTAGACTGTATGTACTCCGTACTCCGTGCTGGAATGGATTCGTTAGGGAATAAGCTACCTAGGGTATGTATATCAACAAGCACACAAATACCACGTTGGGACTGCTCCTTCGTGTTTGTGCTTGTGCTTGTGTTTGTTCTTCTCTGCCGACTGATATGGACTCAATACATGGGTATCTATTTATGCGCAGTCGGGTGTGGGACTGGTCGATGTAAGATCAGCCAGAATAGTTCCTTGTAGTTACACACGATATGATTCTAGTTAGAGCGAGTATTAAGCACAGGAAACTAAAGGACGACGCTTTAAGAGAAAACGCACTTGGTCAGGTCATGGGGATGGCATTATCTTCAAAAATGGATACACACGGATATCTCTCATCGGGGGCAGTGCATGGATGTCTGTGAGTCATTTGCCAGCATCAAGTTCGGGAGAATACCTTGACGGCACCGTCGCCGCCGCAGCTGATGACCCATCGCCCGTCCGGACTCCAGACCACACCACAGACACCCTCGCCCCTCATGATGCGATGACTCGAGATCTCTTGTGTACAACTTCGCTTCTCGAGCGACCAGAACCGTAAACTCGCGTCGTGACCTCCCGAAACCAATTCTTTGCCGTCTGGTGATAATGACAAGGAAGAAATCGCCGATGGATGTGCAAGCATGGTGTATGTGCATTGCCCTGGTGGAGTGATTGTCAGTGAAAAAGTAGGCAGGAACAGGGGAGAGACAAAACATACCGCTATTCGCGTCAAAGAACCGAATGTATCGATCCTCATATCCCGCAATGACCACTCCTTCAACTCCGCCTTCAGACCCGGTTGCACCGTGAACAACGTCGTCTTCCCCCATCGATCCACGTCGGCCGGGCGCGACTGAGTCTCTGGTATCAAAGCCTGTGCTACTAGCGACAACGGCGTTGATTCCCGTGTTTGGCGTGCCGTCGTACGTTTCTTGACTGGCCATGCCGACGATTTCTTCGCCCGTCCGTGTGTCGAATACTAGCACACTCGCGTCGGTGTATCCAACAACGAAACTCTCGCCATGATTGCCCAGTGGTGAAATGGACGTTGGCGCCGGTTTATCTGCTCGCTCTATCCGGTGCACCAAGCTGTAGTTGAACGGTGTCGCACTGGCTATACTTGGTTGTGGTGAGCTGGGGAAATTGGAGCCCGCAGATATCGAGTTGGCTCTGCGACTGCCCCTTGCTGATCGACTTCCGGCATGCGGCGACGTAAGCTGAGGTGGCGTACTGACAGACCAGATAAGTATCGTCCCGTCCGCACCGCCAGCGACAAGGAGAACCCTGTCCGGGCCTCCAAATTGCGAACAGCGATCCCCAAGAATGGTGCCTGTTGAGCCTGGTAAGCAGCACAGAGCCCAGACAGCATCCTTGTGTCCTTCGAGCGTTGCTTTGGCATCGACCCGACCACGCTCCCAAACTTTGACTGTGGCATCTTCGCCGCCGGAGAAGATCCACCCATCGCCGGCAGCACGGCCACCGCTCGAAAAGCTCAAAGATGCAGGGCATGCTGCTAATGAACAGACCGCTCCCAGGTGTCCACGATGAGTAAAGTGAGCTATTCGGTCCAAATCATCTCCCAGCGCAACGTTGTGAGTGTAGGTTGCCGGGATGTGCCACCGCTTCACACCACCGTCATCACTTGCTGTGCAAAATTCGGGCTCCGATGGACTGCCGCCACCAGTGAAAACGACGGCGCGGACGACATCTAAGTGTCCTCTCATGGCGAACCTGACTTTGAACTGTGATGCGTCCGATTTGACTCCCAGATCCTTCGCGTCGTTGCTACCTTCGCTGCGCCGCCTTCCACCCATGCTCTTCCGACGATACGAGCCCGGTGCTCGAGGCGGAGATTTGGAAGGTATCAGATTGGCGCTGGGGAATAGTTCGGTATCAGGCCTTTGTGGCGGCACCTCGACAGGCTTCTCCGAGGCTGGTGGGCCATCATCGAAATCCCATCCGTCAGATACTTCCTGCTTGGGTTCGTCCATGGTTCTCATTTCGGTTTGATCTTTCAGCGGGATTTCCTGTCCATAAGCATCGAAGCTGTGGGATATGGATTCCACAGGGTCTTCAACCACCGGCATCGATTCATTGAAGAAATTCTTTCTGGGGTCGACCACAGGAATAGATTGGACGACTTGGTCGGGTATCCGCCGGTCTACCACACTGGGTTGAATTTCTGAATTGTTGATCGCGGTGGTCGTTCGTGTAATAGGGTTCGGCTCTCCATACTGTGTCGGCTGTTGAACAGCATTCTCCCTGACCATTGCGACATTACGATGCTGCTGTTGTTTGACCTGCTGCAATTGTAGATAGGCTTCTTGGAGCTCTTGTTGTGTGGGCTGTCGCCCTTGGAAGGCATGGGATCCGTTGGTAGACGGCACAAGTTCGTTGGTCTCTGGTGGTACATGGGTTGTCGGTAAGACGTGATACGTGATTTCGGAGGAGCACTTTGTAAGGAAGCCTTTGGACTTGTCGCGCTCCTTTTCTTGTCGGATTCCCTGCGCTAGGTGGTGATCGGGATCGATCTCAGCGTCAAAATGGCTGATAGCTTTGATATGCAGATCTGTCTTGTGTGAATAACTGTGATAGCCGCGTCCGGGAGAAATCATACCTTTGCCCGCAGCCTTCAGCTCTTCCCGCGCCAGGTCTTTGGCGTCTTTGTGGCTGTCCACGGGTTCGCCTTTGCTGGCATTTCTCGCCCTCTCCCGTTCTTTCTTGAGCGCTGTCTCTAAGAGTTTGACGTGCCGTTCCAGGGAGACGCGCATGCCCTTGCTTGTCCTGGTCTCTCCTTCCAGGATGGCTATCCTGTTTCTCATTTCTTCGCGCTCGATTTCCCACGCATTTCTGTCTCGCTCATGTCGGTGCCATTCTGTCTGCAGAAAGCGCATGACCCCTGTCCGCGGTCGTCAGTACTATAACAGCGCTCATGCGAGAAGTCTCCCACCTTGTAATGTGTATGCTTGCACTCCAGTCGCTTCTCCGGCAGCCATTCCTCCTACGGCGCCTCCTCCAGCTCCGGACTGCCACGCCATGATGCGCTTTCTGGCGCTGCTGTGCTTGTGATGCTCTCATCTAGCCATGTTGGTGGACTACGAGGGCTGGAAAGTGGTCACGCTGTCATTAACCGAGGAGATGCCACCGATGCGGAGGGATCGAAGTCGGAGTCGAGAGGCAGGAAAAGACTGTAGATTGGCAATGACGACTACCAGGGTGTCGTCAGGGTTGGACGAAGTGCTCACGTTGGTTGCGTGGACAGCCACGCTGCTGAATGATTTCAAGTCTGGAGGTTGTCTCCTGGTCGAAGCGCGAGCACAGCTGCGACTTTCTTTCCGCAGGCTGAGCTGCCGCGACCAAAGTCAATTAGCGCCAGGCCGGCGGTTTGACTGCGGCTAAAGGACAACGGCACTTTCTTCTCTTTCTACTTTCTTCACTTTCTTCACTTTCACCTCTCGATAACTACAACTGGTTGCAATCTGGACGGTGCAAGAAGCAGATCCAGATGCGCAAAGTACATCACGGTGTATTCATCACGGTGCATTCATCACGGAAACTCATCATGCATTCGGGTATCGTCATCACCTCAGTCCGCTAGCATTACAGCTCGAGTTCTTCCACTTCCAGCCCACATATAGTACATGTCTTGACGGGAAACCCGGTTTCGGGATTGTCAATGGGCTGTCCAAACTCGTGGATATGTTTGCCACCACTCATATCGTCTCCGAAATTCCCAGGGGCGCCGCCTTTCTTGCTCCGCTGGTATGCCTCGACCCTGGTCCTCTTCTTCAGGTCCGCCAGCTTCGACTTGAATTTATTCTCCTTTCGCTTCTTTTTCTCTGTCTCTCGGTTCTGGAACTCCGCATCTAGCGCTTCTGCCGATCCCCATTTCTTGTCCGAGAAGGCATACTCCTCGACCTGACATCTCAGATACAAGAACATGTTGTGCCACGTCGATTTGTGAGGGTTGGGTCTTTCGAGATGCGGAAGCAGATTCTCGTCTTTCAATTCGGGATCTGTCAGGAGGTAATCCTCCTTTGCTTCTGTCTTGGTGAGCAGGCTGTATTTCTCGGGGAACTTGTCTTTGCAGGTGTTGCACACGGCGAGGTTAAACACATCAAGCCATTTCCAGTCAACTTCCAAAGTCCCACACTCGCGGCACGACTTGGTTTTCTGGTCTGTCATGGCAGTGATTCCGGGCTCGAAAGGACCGGCTTGACGATTTCGCAGCGACCGCAGCAGTTGCTGTCTTTCCCATTCCTTCTCGGTCAGATGGGACGGCTTCTGGTCCTTTTCATCGGCGTGTAGCGCCTTGTTGTACGGGTCATCTTCTTGAGTCAAGAACCCACCCTTTGTATCCGCCATCTTGCTGAAATCATAGTCGACATACTTTGCAAAGTTGCGCGCCGGCTGAATAGCCTCAAGCGGCCGATTTGCTTCGTTTCGGGCATCGCGGTTCGTCGCTGCTGGAGCCTCAGAATATGTAGCGTACGAGCGCTTCTGGCCTGCGGCCGAAGAGTCAGATCTTCGTAGGGGTGCGGTTGCTGCGACTTCTGCCTCTCTTTGTTCCCGAAGCGCTTTGGCTTTGAGACGATTAATCTCGATCCTCCTCACTTGCTCTGGGGTCAGCGGCGACTGAGGCTTGGCCGTAGCCTGGGGAGGAGGCGTCGAGGGTCGGGCAGGCATATTTGTACCGACCATGATAAAGAGGGTAGAAGGAGGCAGCAACCGTCAATGACGGGATGAGAAGCACGGCAAAGGCATGTGGCGCATGCGACTCCCCTTCCCTGGCACGTGCCTGGCTCGATGCTCAGTGTCAGCCACAGGTTGTCGGCGCCACTCGGGGAAGCAGACTCCGACCCCCGCCGTGCCCGCCAGGAACAGGTGTGACAGGTGCGCATCTCCAAAATGTTTTTCTGCTCCCCCTCATCCATTGAAAGATTGTCGGTCAAGGAAGCTTTCACTTGGGCATCATAGCCATGGCGACGAAGACAACTCGCACAGACTTCACCGACGTCTTTCCCTCGCTGGTCGAGGACTTGCTGGGAGAGTGTCGAAAGTTCAATCTCCCCGACAATGCGCTACAATGGTTCGAGAAAGTACTTCGCACCGCAAGCCGTGCGACTTGCCCACTCAGCTAATCCTGCTGGCAGTCTCTCAACACGAACACGCCGACGGGCAAGCTCAACAGAGGCATGTCTGTGCCGGATACGGCCTCTCAACTGCTCGGACGCTCTCTCTCCCCTGAAGAATTTAAAGATCTTGCCACCCTCGGCTGGCTCACCGAACTGCTGCAAGCATTCTTTCTCGTGAGCGACGACATCATGGACTCGAGTATAACCCGACGCGGAGAACCCTGCTGGTACCGCCATCCGGGTGTGGGTATGATCGCCATCAACGATGCCTTCATGCTGGAGTCCTCTATCTATCTCATCCTCAAGAAACGGTTCCGCAGCCACCCCGCCTATCTTGACCTCGTGGAGCTCTTCCACGAGGTTACCTGGCAAACCGAGCTGGGCCAGCTGTGCGATCTGATCACGGCGCCCGAAGATGATGTCGACCTCAACAACTTCAGCATGGCAAAATACACCTTCATCGTCATCTACAAGACCGCGTATTACTCCTTCTACCTTCCTGTCGCCCTGGCGCTGTACTATTTGCGACTGGCAACCCCCAAGAACCTGAAACAATCAGAAGACATTCTCATCCCGCTGGGCGAGTACTTCCAGATTCAAGACGACTACCTCGACGCATTCGGTGATCCTGCTGTGATTGGCAAGATCGGCACCGACATCAAGGACAACAAGTGTGGGTGGTTGATTAATCAGGCATTGCAGATAGTCACCCCCGAGCAGAGAAGGCTGCTGGACGAGAATTATGGGCAGAAGGATGATGCGAAAGAGGCGAAGGTGAAGGAGCTGTACAATGAGCTTCAGCTCGAGAAGAGATACCAGGAATACGAAGAGAAGAGGGTTGGGGAGTTGAGGCAGTTGATGGCCGCGGTGGACGAAAGTGAAGGTCTCAAAAAGGGGGTGTTTGAGACGTTCCTTGCAAAGATCTACAAGAGGAGTAAATAGGTATGGTGTCTTGAGATTCGCTTCCAGGGGTAGTGCCACTGTGTAGACGGTGGCATCGAGGCATGAACACCCAGTGGAGCGGTTCGACGCTTTCGAGTCAGGCACCCGTCCAAACTTCATGCTCCATGGCCCGGAAGGACATGCCGCTATCCCACATGGGACCTTCACTTTCCGGGATATATCCCCTCTCGCATTGCTCGTACCGCACTTTCGGATGCATGTGATAAAACTCATCGAACCGCACGTCAAGAGCGTCGCGCAGGTTCCGCACCTGTCCTGTGGGATGAAGTGATGACCAAGGCGTCCGGCATTCGTCCATTCTGCAGGTCTTAAGCACCAACAGGAGCGCGTCGAGACGGGAGATGAGATGCGAGATCGTCGTGGTGATATTGCCGTGCGAAAAGATACCTACCGCGCTGAGCGAGGAGGATATCTCATCTCTGAGCCTCTCGCTGGGCATACCGATGGTATACGTTCTTGTTCCTTCGCCATAGACGTTGTCCATCTGCCACGGGTCATGGGTCATGTCGTATAGCTCGTGTTCATTGCTACACCACACCGTATACAACAGATCGTAACCATCCCCGCTGATTCGGAGAGCTTTGTACGTATGGTTCGGATAGAGGACGAACCCGTGTTTCCCTTCGGATTGGATGATGCCCCACATCTCGACGTTCACATGTTCCTGTGGCCAGGATTCTTCAGCAAGTGCCAAATCTTCCAGCTGCAATGGAATCGCGGTGCCGTCGAGTTCATACTTTGCCATTTCCACATCCGAGACACCTGCGAGACTCAGGAAAGTGGGTGCAAGGTCGACGTGCGATGTCACGATCGTTGTGCGATGACCCTGGGGGACGCCAGGGCCTCGAACGAGAAAAGGGATGTTGATGTCTTCTTCGAAGGCGCACTGCTTCCCAGGCTGCCTCCTATGATGTCCGATGCTGTAACCATTGTCGGTGGAGAAGAAGATGTACGTGTTTTCCAGGGCGCCGGCTTGGTGCAATCGGCTTACCAGTCGGTCAATCATCTCGTCGACAGCTTGCAGTGTCCGGAGTCGGTTGCGATACCATTCGTCGTTGTAATCCACGTTGGTTTGATTCTGCACAGGCAAGTCTAAAAGCCATGAAGCACCACTGGGTCTGTCGGGGTTGAAGTTGGCTCTCCGCTGAACTTTGGCGTCCTTGAAGAGATGCTCGTGACGGCTGGCTGGCCGAGGCATCGACTGTTCTACTGAGTCGTCTGTGATGTGTACGTTGCTGTGGGGTGCTGTTGGTGCAATCGTGAGGAAGAACGGATCGTCCTCTCTCAGTGCCTCGTCTAGATACCCAAGCGCTTTCTCCGCCACCAGATCTGTCGAATACTGGCTCGGATAACCGATTGGAGGGTTGTGATCTCGCTGAAAGGTCGCATTGTAGTACTCGTACGTGTACGGGTCGAGCAGAAAGTCTGAGCCCGTCCACCCCGCCGCGTGAGGCTTGTCGTAGTTGGACGTGCTCTGGGCGTTGAACAGTTTGCCAACGTAATATGTATTGTAACCAGCATCTTGTAGCCATACGGGCAGGTACGCGTTGTTGAAGCCCTGACTCACAAACTTCGGGTATCCTCCCCATGGAGGATGCAGATCTGTCACATTGGTGTTATGCGCGGCCTTGCCCGTCCACATGCTTACCCTGGAAGGACAACATAGGGCGACTGTGCAGTAATGTCGCCGGAAGGATGTACCACGATCAGCTACATGCTTCTTCAGGAAAGGCATATATGAGAGGGAGTCCATGTGCAAGTCCTGATCGTCAGTCAAGACAAAGACGATGTTCGGTCTTTTGCCGGGGCCATTGAGAATCTCCTGCCTCTGGCTGCAGACTTCAGCAACAAGGCACAACAGCAACGAGATGACGGGCCATCTCCATCGCATGCCAGAACCGCGCCTCCATGTCTGTACCGTGGAGCAACAGATCCGTCAGTATCGCGGTAATCACATGGTGAGCGCGTGTCGCCAACAGATATATTTACCATTGCAGCTTCAGAGGTGCTGGGAATTGTGGCAGTGCCCTAAACAAGTGCTCACCACTGACGCACTGAACCACTTTCGACAGTGTGGTTTTACACCACTACTGTAGATGCAAGAACTGAAGTCTGGCTTCAAAAATCGCCGAACGAGACGAGCAGACGAGCATGTCGAGCTCCGGCGGTGTCCACGGGTGTTGCACGGGGAACTGCGATCTGATTGGGAACGGAGATAGTCCGCATGGCAACCAGCATCTTGAAATTTCCTTGTGAGAATGGGCTTGAGAATGCGGGGGGCGCCAGCTTGGAGTGCATCCTTGGGGGAGATTTCCTTCAATCATAGGCGAGACAGTGGGAAAGAAATGGGGGACAGCCCACCTGGAGGCGCGCCGTCTAGGCTCGATTTGGGAGGCAGAAACCGAATGACGTGCCTGCCGTCATTGTGCATTGCGCGTGGTGGGCGCCGAGGGCACCCAGGGCACCCAGCAGAGCTGCAGTTGTCTGGGAGAGCTCGAAGCGTGGCATGATTCTTGCACCATGCCGTCACTTGGAACTCGGTGGTACGGAATACGACGACAAATAATAATTCCTCCGTGCTCAACGTTCCTGTGAGGAGCTGCGCCGCCGGAACATCTTCATTGTTGTCGACCTGCATCTGAGTTTGCCTCTCTGCATTTTCGTTGCTGAGACACCCCAAGTCAACAAATTCACAAGCTCGACTCTTGCAGTGGAGCTTTCCTTGCTTGCCTCCACTCCAACAGATCGGCTTGTCGTGCTACCATCGGCAAACCCTGCCACAATTTCTCAGATCCGCTTTCGACAGTTTCTCTGGCAAGCATCTCTTCTTCATTCTACATCTTCTGGCTCTTCTCTCACTCCAGGAGATCATTGGACCGAGCTCATCTTATAGCTCTGCGCTCTTCACTCGGTCCTCGACCTTGGAGCCAGCACCGTCGAGCTCTCGAACCCGTCTGGAAGCTTCCGCACTACTGTGGGGTAAGCATTCGTCTCCAGCTTCTCTAGTCAACAAACGCCGACTTTCTTGCACACAAGCACCGGAGAGTCGTCAAGATGAACGGCGACATGGAGAAGAAGAGAGACATCAAGAACCACCTACTCTTCGAAGTTGCAACAGAGGTTGCGAATCGAGGTATGCCCGCCGTTTTCTCACTGTACAGGGTGGCATGTGCTGATTCAGAACAGTGGGTGGTATCTATTCCGTGCTCAAGTCCAAAGCTCCTGTCACAACCGCCGAATATGGCGACCGATATACACTCATTGGTCCCCTGAACAAGAACTCGGTAAGTTGATTTGTCCTTTCATCGAGCTTCAAATTGACTTTCGCAGGCCGCCGTCGAAGTCGAGACCCTCGAAGCCCCAGCCGGCCCTCTTCGGCAGACCATCGAATCGATGCAAGAACGTGGTATCGAGCTCATGTATGGCCGGTGGCTGATCGAAGGTGCACCGCGGGTCCTCCTCATCAACACCGGAACAGGGTACCGATGGTTGGATGAGTGGAAGGGTGACCTATGGTCCGCGGCTGGCATCCCTTCGCCTGCCTCAGATAATGAAACAAACGAAGCTATTGTGTTCGGCTATTTGGTGGCCTGGTTCTTGGGCGAGGTATGAGCTTGCAGTGAGACGCTGGGCTGTTGACTGACACTTTGCAGTTCATCTCACGCGAAACGGATCGCGCAGTCATCGCTCACTTCCACGAATGGCTTGCTGGAGTCGCCCTACCTTTGACCAAAAAGCGCCAGATGGACCTCACGACCATCTTTACGACTCATGCCACCCTTCTCGGACGATACCTCTGCGCCGGCTCGGTCGACTTCTACAACAATTTGCAATACTTTGACGTCGATGCCGAGGCGGGCAAACGTGGAATTTACCACAGATACTGCATAGAGCGCGCATCTGCCCATTCCGCCGACGTTTTCACAACCGTCTCCCATATCACCGCATTCGAGAGCGAGCACCTGCTGAAACGAAAACCTGACGGGGTCTTGCCCAACGGCCTGAACGTTAAGAAATTCTCCGCAGTGCACGAGTTCCAGAACCTCCACTCGGTGCAGAAAGAGAAGATTCATGAGTTTGTGCGTGGACACTTCTACGGCCAGCTGGATTTTGACCTGGAGAACACACTCTACTACTTCACGGCAGGAAGATATGAGTATCGAAACAAAGGCGTGGACATGTTCATCGAGTCACTGGCCAGATTGAATTACCGCTTGCAGAATTCGGGTACCAAGACAACCATCGTCGCGTTCCTGATCATGCCCGCGCAGACCACTTCTCTCTCAGTTGAATCACTCAAGGGCCAAGCAGTTACCAAGTCCCTTGCGGACACAGTTTCCAACATCGAGCGAGGCATCGGCCGCAGATTGTTCGAAAGGGCTGTTCATTGGAAGGAAGGCGACCCAATGCCAGATGACAAGGAACTCGTCACTCCTAGCGACCGGGTCATGCTTCGACGTAGGATATTTGCCATGAAGCGACATGGCCTTCCACCCATCGTCACACACAACATGATAAATGATTCGGAAGACCCGGTGCTCAATCAGCTTCGTCGAGTTCAGTTGTTCAACAACACCCACGACCGAGTAAAAGTTATCTTCCATCCCGAATTTTTGAACTCGGCCAATCCCGTCCTGTCATTGGACTACGATGACTTCGTCAGGGGCACGCACCTCGGTGTTTTTGCCTCTTACTACGAGCCATGGGGTTACACCCCGGCAGAGTGTACCGTCATGGGTGTTCCCTCCATAACCACCAACCTCTCCGGTTTTGGGTGCTACATGGAAGAACTGATTGAGAATTCGTCTGATTACGGCATTTATATCGTGGACCGACGCACCAAGGGCGTCGACGAGTCCGTCAACCAGTTAACGGACTACATGTACGAATTTGCCAACAAGAGCCGAAGACAGCGTATCAACCAGCGCAATCGTACAGAACGACTTAGCGACCTTCTGGATTGGAAACGCATGGGGATGGAGTATGTCAAGGCGCGGCAACTTGCTCTTCGACGAGCTTATCCCGGCTCGTTCACTGATGCTGAGGACTTCGATGACTTTATTGGAGGTACCGAACAGAAGATCTCCAGACCGCTCTCTGTGCCTGGATCACCTCGAGATCGATCTGGGATGATGACGCCGGGTGATTTCGCATCGCTACAGGAAGGCAAGGAAGGTTTGAGCACCGAGGACTACATTGCTTGGAGATTACCGTACGTTGAACGTTCGAAGCTTGTTAACAAATGCTGACATATACCAGTGAGGAAGAAGAGCCCGACGACTACCCCTTCCCGCTTACGTTGAAGAAGAAGGGGTCCGGACCCAATTCACCCGCACCCCTGCTTGGGCCAGTCAACGGTCTAGCTTGAAGGGGCTTCCAATGGAGATGGCGGGGTTGGAGACGATGGTCGATCGAATGAAAAAGGAAGAGAGAAGCGGCCCAGATCTGAACTGTGTTGCTGCTGGGAGGAGAGGAGTAAGGCCGGTCGGGTCGCAAGAATGACGGATGGGTGAAGTGCATATCAAAATATGAACCCAGAATCATTTGCATCTGTACGTGGAAGCGTGTTTGTCCAGATGACGGAGGCAGTCAGTGCATTTTCCACACTGCTCCCTCGTCATCGGCCTCTTATCTACATCGTAATTGCCCGGTTAACTACATCCTTTTACCTACGCATACCGTACGCCCGGGGCATGTCCTCCAATCATTCAGCGTCCGGGCATTAACGCCGTGTCATCCCAAAGGGTTCCCGGGGTCCCAATTTGCAAGAACTTCCGTCGTAAACGGCCTTGCCATGCACTGTGTACTCCGTACTTTGCGGCATCCTCTTCTCCGAGGTCGTCGGTTCGGTTCAGAAGCCTCAATTCCACCAGCTGGGCACACTGGGGTCGCCAGCCGCGAAGGAATCGATGTTATTCCTCCTGACATGTCCAAAGGGATTCCCCAAGACCTCAATCGCGGTCTGCATGGCCGGGATGACGGCCGCTCGGATCTGTGGCTCCGGTGTCGTCGTCGAAGTCGTCCCAGACAGCGGGTTCTCGAGTAAATTGTGGATTCCACTGCGAGTGGTTGGCTGGTCGCTCGCCAGGCGCCGCAAGTCCTGATGTAGGGGGAGGACAATCTGCAGCATTGCCTTCGCGACGCGGTCGGCCTCGCCGCAGCCCTCGAGCATGTTGATGCATTCCTGCGAGCGGGCGAGTTGTTCGTCCACGCCGTCTGTTTGGTCGTAGAGGAGCCGCAGGGCTACGTCGAAGAGAACCACGCTGCACGCGCTGAAGGCGTGGCCGCTTCAAGGAAGGGGAAAAGATAACGTCAGTGCTGAACTCTCATGGCAGGAGATGGTGGAGGGTAAAGCTGCCCCACTTACATGCATAGCCAACAACGTCGGAACATATGTCTGGTGTAGCCGAGGACATCGAGGAGGTAGACGCACTCTTCGGCCGCGGCGATGCATTGCTGCTCAATGACCCTGCCATCCTCGTAGCTGCCGTCTAGGGTCCATCGCCTGTTCATGCGCTCCTGGGCCATAGTGACGAGGAGGCGTCGCTGAAGCAGCATTTGGGCGCCGAAGAACATGACGTGCACGAGGATGAGCGACCGGCGGTGTGGCTCGATGAAGACATTGCCTTCTTCCTTCTTCAGCTCGGCTAGTTTCATCGTGGGCGGTAGGCTGTCTTGCCAGGCTTGCAGGGTCTCCGAGTGGCGACGGGCTAGGGAGAAGATGCCCATGGGCCGCGAATTGTAGACGTCTTGGACGATTTTGGCCATCATCAGGCCTACGGCGCTGAGTTGCGCTTGAATGTCATTCTCGATGGTTGGCTGTGGTTCGGTAATGGGTTGGTTGGTGAACTGCGGAACGTCAGCGAGAGACTCGGTTGTGCTGCATGCACCATCCATTATGTTTGTGCTCACCTTGATTTCCTCATCCGTTATACCGGGTTGGTATCCAAGACTCGAGGAAAGCCAGCTGTCAAGGTCAGCATCTACGGCTAATGCACTGTATTCGGGCTTTTCCTACCATTCCATGAACACGAATGAACGATACACCTTCCGGTACGGCACCCAGAGATCTGTAGGCATCTGCCAATTCAGGCGAGCTTGACGAGCTATACTCAGGCCCATTGCTGGAAGACGTCAGCCTCGTTGCGGAACCATTCGAGGGGCACATACCGAGCGAATACCGAGCGCTTATCCTCTTCGTCATGAATGAGTACAT
Organism: Cladophialophora carrionii CBS 160.54; assembly: GCF_000365165.1. NCBI lineage: Eukaryota > Fungi > Ascomycota > Eurotiomycetes > Chaetothyriales > Herpotrichiellaceae > Cladophialophora > Cladophialophora carrionii. Next base: position 2,046,229 of record NW_008481828.1, read on the forward strand.
GCTAAGGCACAGGATGACTCTCATTCCACGCAGAAAGTGCGCCTCGATGCAATCGCTGAGGTAAACTGCAGCTGTGTGGTACAAGTTCTCCATGACAGACACGTCAAAGTTGGCCGCGTCGTAGTGACTTCCGATGGCTGCCAAAGCACACAATTCACACAAGGTTGCCTTGTCAACTGGTTCTTGAGGTCGGTAAACCCGATTGATGATATCCGTCATCTCGTGCTTCTCATAGATGTAGAAAAGCGTATAGCTGCAATTGAAGTAGGCCGTGACCCCATATTGGATCAATCGCTCTGGTGGCAAGTCATTGGTTGTGTAGAGCCGCGTACTCTATCCTAGGTCAGTCCGCTGTGATCCGACCGCTCGGTTCTTCTCATCTCGTGGTTCGTGTAGAGCTCACGGTACTCGCCTCCTCAGGGACGTGCCTCGCGAGCTTACCTCGGCATTGTACTCGACGTCCGTCTCCCGAGATTTGTGCCATTCCCCGAGCACATCCGCAACGGATAGGGCGTGGCCTGATGCCGGGGAGGGAGCATTATCCCGTATGGTCTTCAGCAGCTCGAGGGCATCGTCATCAGAGCCCAGGCTCAGGACCGTGATGATGTTTTCAAGGTTCTTGACCTTCTTTTGCAGCGCGTCGGTCTGATCCGTAGTGAGCTTACCTTTCCGACGGTCGACTGCAGAGTATATGCAAGCCGTTTCAAGGCGAGAGCATGCTGAGCATATGGGACGTTGGCCATTGCACTAGAACGAGAGCGATGAGCACGTCGAGATTCTTGCGACAAAGTTGATGGTTGACTCTACCTTTGACCGTCTGGAGCGACAGGCCTCGCAAGCGTGCGAAGTATACTTTCTTTCTGCTGGAGGAGTCTCTGTGGCAGGCCGAGCAGCCACGGAGTCTGGAGCTCCAGCCGCTGGGGGACTGGGTGATGGTGCCATGTTCGGTGGATAAGGTGCTGATTATCGTGCGACTCGGGGCTGAGAGGACGCAGAGGGCAACTTGAAGGAATTCCAATTGCGCGCGCCCCAGTTCAATTAGGTTTGGAGCATATGTCCTGTGCAGAAGCGACGGGACGGACTTTGTGCCCTCCATGCAGTCGTACCGCTCCAAGAGCCTCAAGGGCCAACCATCACAGCCGGCTCAGGGGACGAAGACCGATGATCGTGATGGTTGACAGATGCGGAAAGCAAGCCTGCGCTAAAGATCCAACCGGATGGTGAACGACGAGGGGCGGTGTTGGCCGGCGCGTGCTAATTGACGGATAGGCCTCTGTGAGGGACCAATCAAACCCCCAGGCATTCGCATGGGGACCCGCCGCGGTATTTGACCTCCGAGAGCGGGGTGCGGGCGGCACCACGCTTTCACTGCGCCCTCACTGGTCGTTCACTGGTCGTTCACCGGGCTAGTTAGCCTGCAAAATTCTAGCCGCATGCAACCCGAAGTTTTGGGCCAAAATTCTTTGTGCCAGCAGCGTTTTCACCGCACCGACCACAACCCGGCACACACAATGGGTGTCGGGCGTCGCATGCGAAAACAGGGCCCTCCGGCTTCCCTCGAGGAATTAGGGATCAAATTGAAGCGGAAGGCCGGCGCCGACGAGCCAAAGCAGCCTGCAAGAAAACGAAGGAAGTCGGACGAGAAACAGAAGGGGAATGCTCCGAAGAAACTGGTCAATCTTGATCGTACGTTGCGAGACGAGAGTGCCACTGTCGCAAAGAAACCAAAAGGAAAGAAGAAGATCGTGAACAACGATGCTCAAATAACAGTCCCTCCGCCCTTTCCTATTGCCTCCGAACCCGTTGACGGAGAATATGGCGATGAAGAGGATGAAGGCCAAGAGAGTGAGGCGGGCGTCGCAGGGGTTCCTTTGAACGAGGCGTCGCTGTCTGATTTAGACGACGAAGACGATGAGCTAGACGAAGCAGATCTCGACGGAGAACCCTCTGACGACTCCGTCTTCGACTCTGACCCGGATGAAGCCCCACGTCGCATGTTCTCCGACGATGAAGACGAATCGGACGCCGAAGCCAAATTGACCGCCGCGAACATCGAAGGCCTGTCGAGAAAACTGGACCAGCAGCAGGCACAAGTCGATGCAGAAGCACAGGAAGAGTTGGAGGATGCCATCCAGACGAACATTGCCACGGACGAGGGTGTGCTGGATTCGGTGACTGCACAGGGTCTCGCTCCAGACCTGGGTATGATTCGGACGAGGATGACAGAGACAATCCGTATCCTAGGCAACTTCTCTCAGCTGGCAGACAAGAACAAGTCGAGGACAGATTACACTGAGCAGCTGCTCTCCGACATCTGCACATACTACGGCTACACCCGGTACCTCGCTGAAAAGCTATTCAACCTTTTCACGCCCGCGGAGGCGTTCGCTTTCTTCGAAGCCAACGAGACGCCTCGACCCGTCGTCCTCCGCACAAACACCCTCCGAACCAACCGCCGGACCCTGGCCCAAGCCTTGATCAACCGCGGCGTGGTGCTCGAACCCGTAGGAAAATGGTCAAAAGTAGGCCTTCAAGTATTCGAGGCGCCCGTCCCGTTGGGCGCGACGCCTGAATACCTCGCCGGACACTATATCTTACAAGCCGCGTCTTCCTTCCTCCCCGTCATGGCGCTGGCGCCCCAGCCCAACGAGCGCATCCTTGATATGGCTGCCGCTCCGGGCGGCAAGACCACATACATCTCTGCGCTCATGCGGAACACGGGCGCCGTCTTCGCCAACGACGCAAACCGCCAGCGGGCCAAGGGTCTCATCGGCAACATCCACCGCCTCGGGTGCAAGAACACAATCATCTGCAACTACGACGCACAGAAGGCATTTCCCAAAATCCTGGGAGGCTTTGACCGAGTCCTGCTCGATGCTCCCTGCTCCGGCACGGGCGTCATTGGGAAGGACCCTAGCGTCAAGACGTCCAAGAACGAGCGCGACTTTCTCGCTCTCCCGCATATGCAGAAACAACTTCTCCTCGCCGCGATCGACTCGACTGACCACACCAGCAAGACCGGCGGCTACATCGTCTACTCGACCTGTTCCGTCACGGTGGAAGAAAACGAAGGCGTCGTCCAGTACGTTCTGCGCAAACGACCGAACGTCAAGATTGTCGACACCGGACTCGGGACTTTCGGGTCCGAAGGGTTCAAGAGCTACATGAACAAGAAGTTCGACGACAAGATGGTTCTCACGCGGCGGTACTTCCCGCACAAGGAGAACGTCGATGGCTTCTTTGTGTGTAAACTGAAGAAGACGGGGCCGACGCCCAAGAGCACCGGGCAGTCGGCTGGGAGGACCGATGCCGAGCAGCAAACGGCTGTACTCAACGGCGACGCGAAGAGCATTCTCAATGGCGTTGGTGGCAACGACGAGGAGCAGCCGACGCCGGGTGATGACTTTGGCGGCTTCGACGACGAGAAAGATAAAGAGCACATTGAAAGGGCGGAGAAGAAGTGGTTGAAGTCACGGGGCATCGATCCCAGAGTTGCTGATCGTAAGAAAGCAGAGCAGGGCCAGGGGAACAAGAAGAAAGGGAAGTCCAGTGACGCGTCAAGGACTAAAGATGTCAACGGAAAGGTCAACCATAATGGGGAGAAACAAAACGGCGCAAAGGTGAACGGCGTATCAGAAAAGCAAAACAGCAAGAAAGTGAAGGCAAAGGGAAAGGAGTAGAGGCGACTTGGTCGGTCCCTGGTTTATTACCTACGTGGTATGTAATGAGATTCTGCTCTTGCTAGCCTTTCATATATGCTCGCATCTCTGGTGTTCCCATGGCTACCTGTAGATTTTTGCGCATTCATCAACCGTCGGTGTCACGATCCGACGTGTGCGGATGAGCCGCTCCAGTGTTCTAGAGCCGCCGTCGCTTGCTCAAGTCCACTCGACCCACTAGAGTCATAGTCTTGTCAGTGCTGAGGAGCACGCAGATCACGACGTCGCACGCGCACTTCACTTCCACTTCCTCCAATCCAACTGAACAACATGGACAGGATGGTGACTTACAAGTCGTCAATTTCCATATCACGCCTCCAGCAATGGCTGTCGCCGCCACGATGACGAAGACAACTGTGGCGAGCATACAAAGCAGCCGTCGGTGTTGTTTGAGGCGCAATCGCCCCTGTATCGTGGATCCAAGGTTTTCCGCGCGGATCTCTTCGTAGACAGTGTCCGACTCAGCTGACATGACTTCGGCTTTCGTTGGAGAACAAGATGACGAAATATCGTCGAGAACGTGTGGCTTCGGAAATGCTACGGGCGTCGAAGCCAGAGGTGTCGATGAGGCCGCTGGGTTGAAATGATCTGGGCTGTTTGCTGGCCGGCTTTGGAAGATTGCGCGCTCAAAACTATCCATCGTCCGGAGCGCTCTGGATCCTTCCGTCCTTGTATGGAGGGATCTGGGAGTGAGATGTCCCCCGTTGACGTTTGGGCTCCTCATCCCGTCTGCCCGCAGTCCCAGGTGTTCCTGAAGTGATGCGAAGACATCTTCCGAAAACCTGTACCGGTGATCGGAGTGGTTGGGAGTCGGCAATCGCAAGATGCAAGGCCTTGAGATAGCCGGCGGCGACAGAATGACTGTGGGCCGCATATTCGGCAAGGACGTCTTCGGCCGCGGTGGTCGTGGAGGAGGAGACGAGCATGGTGGCGGCAGTTGATGCGGGGGGATCGAAGAAGCGCTTGACGAGGGCGAGCACTTCTTCCTGGGCCTAGGAGACCAGAACGACGAACTGGGCCACTGCGCGCTTCGTGGCGAGGCCGAGTACGTGTGCGGCGATGAGTCTTTCGAAGGCATCTTGCAAGAGGCCCGCGTCGAAGCTGCTTGACTTCAGTCGTTACTGTCGGTTAAAAGAACACTCAGGGACCCAAGACAAGTCAAGCCCATAGGGGAACGGGGTCGCTGGTTCATCTTAGCTGGCTGGGAGGGCATCACAAGAGCAACATCAAGCGAATGTGCAACAGTTCGGCGGACGGTTTGTGGATGAGAATAGCACGACACGATGAGACAGAGAGACAACCAAGAGCAATCGGTCAGTAACACAGTATGCAGCGTCTCCAACATCAGATTGGTGCCACGGAGTCAATGGGTAGGCGCATGGCCCTGTATCGATTCCGGCTGGCAGTTGGCGGGCTGAAGAATGGGGTTGCAGAAGCTGTGGATGTCCTTCGATGCAGGAAGCTTTCTGTTTGCTCAGTGGCTCGGTTTCAACGCATTTTGGTTTCGCAGCTTGATCTCGGTGTGGGTGGTTGCAGAGCTGCAGGATTTCGTTCCGAGGCACCGACAGGTGGCCGTTAAGACGGGGAGAAGCCATCACCGACGTTCCTTGCAGAGGCTGTTACCTTTGCGGAGGAGACAGCCTTGTAAGCACCGATGATCATCTGGTGCTGGTCAGAGACTCCGATCTGATGGGCCGGCAGAAGTCTCCACGGCCACGTTGAGTGCACACAGTACTGTAACCGAAGTGCTGGGCCACGGGAGAAGTTGAGTCTTGCCAGCCAGAGATCAGGCTCAGCAGAACAGCTCGGCGCCTAACTCACTGAAACACCATGTTTGGTGATTAAAAAAATGCCGCCCTTGTTTACAGAAAAATGAAGTTCCGGCAGCAGTCGAGCGGTATCATGACAGCTGACTCTTCCAGGCAACCTGGGTAATCGGAATGGTCCGCCCTACTTGATAATGCTCGTACAGTTATTGGGGAGTCAGGGACCCGAGTCGTCAGGCCACGAACAGGAGAGTCTGACGAGGAGTGATCAGTACTTTAGATAATCTAGAGGTATTGTGATGGAATTGGGAACGAGGGCGCGTCCCGAAGTTGGCAGCCGGCACGAGCAATCGAGGTTGAAGCGACGCCGATGGCAGCTTCCGCAGTTGAAGCGGCGCGCTCAAGCTAATCTGCCTTGGGAAAGGCACTGTCGCTATCTAATCGCTGCTTAGGCTGTTTTGGGGAGCTGGATGGCGTCAATTCAGGCGGGCACGGGATCCGATGCAGGGAGTGGAGGCGGGGTATTAGTGGCAACGGTGGGCGGCCTGTTGTACGCGAACACCCAGTAGTGCTTGACAGTGCCATGCAGTCCGCACGATCAGTGAGGCCGTGGCCTCCAGAGTTGCTCGCCTGGGTCACCTCAGGGCTGGATCCGAGCATGGGCTCCACGAAACAGGTGACAGCAATTGCCAATCGTATTTGAATGCGCGGAGAACCCTTCTCTCATGGACCGTGTACTTTCACTTCACGCTTCTATCATCTGATCCGACCTCCTCCACCTCGGCCTGTCGTGTGTGTGACCTGACTTTCCATCTGCGCTACTCTTGACGTCTTTTGTACAGGATGGCAGCGAACGGCGAAGTAAAGACAGGAGCTTCGCGCTTCGACCCCAACTTCACTCAAAATGTCATCAATGCTATGGGGCCCAAGACCTCGCCCCGCATGAGGGAAGTCATGACCAGCCTGACGAGACACCTTCATGACTTTGCGCGCGAGGTCGAGTTGACCGTGGACGAATGGACGGAAGGCGTTGCTTTGCTGAACTGGGCCGGCCAGATGAGCAACGAGAGGAGAAATGAAGGCCAATTGGTTTGTGATATTGTGGGCTTAGAGACGTATGTCGTACACTTTGTCGTGGACGTATTGGTGTTGACTACGGCAGTCTCGTCGACGAGATCACATACAAGAAAGCTTCCGAAGCGACGGACCTGGCTACCCAGAGCGCCATACTTGGTCCTTTCTTCCAGACAGACCACAAGATCCGCAAGAAGGGCGAAAGTGTCGTAGAGAAGCTGCCGGAGGATGCTCAGGTGGCATATATCTATGGTCAAGTAGTGGACGCGACCTCAAAGAAGCCTATTGCCAACGCCTCTATCGACATCTGGGAGGCTTCCACAAACGGTGAGGAAGATACCCATCTTGAAAATTGGATTCGACTGACACATCCTGCAGGGTTGTATGAGCAGCAGGACGAGGATCAGCCTAAATCCAACCTGTGCGGGAAATTCTACACTGACGAGAACGGAGAATACGCCTTTTACTGCCTGCGACCAACACCATATCCCATTCCATATGACGGACCAGCGGGGAAACTCCTACAGCTGTTGGATAGACATCCTTACCGGCCAGCGCATATCCATTTCATCGTGGGTACTAAACCTCGTTGCTCGAAAGATGCCAGCTAACCGTCGAACAGGTGCTGGCTGAAGGATACAAGCCCATCACGACTCAGATCTTCGACAAGAGTAGCAAGTATCTCGATGATGACTCCGTCTTTGCCGTCAAAGATTCCCTGGTTGTCGAGTTCCTGCCCCGGGAAGGTGATGAGAAGGCAAAGAACCAACTGAAGTACAACATCCACATGGCTCCGTTGACATCTCAGGGCGAGTCGGGCGAAGGATTGGTGACCACTGGCATGGGTCGTGGATTTTGAGAGCCTCAAGACTCGGCATATGTCGCCGTATCTGTATACTGAAGGTGTTATATCTCGATCCTCTCCTTCACCTATGCAACGAGCCATGTTCTGTACTCTGTACACGATTAGTGCCAGGATTGCGGTGCTGGTCAGGGCGTCTGTGGGTGTCTGAGGCTCTCCTCGGCATCTCCGCCCCGGAAACCCCGGCCGGCTCGCAGTCGTGCTAGTCGAGGTCGGGTCAGACGACTCGGTGCGAGCTAATTGGCTCTCCGCAAAAGTTTAGTTGGTTTGGCGTCGGTGCTCGGCCCCTTTAGGCGCCACTTCTAGGCTCTCTTTCCCCCCCCCGCAAGATTTCGTGCCCGCATCCGACGATTTCCCAGCTGACCGTCGCACCTCACATTTCCAACTCCACGAGGTGCCATATCCGACTGTCCTCTACCCACTTGCCCACCAACACCCGGAAAGCGATCCCTGTGTGTATGCATGCATGCGTCGCGAGGCAGCCGCATTGACGTACCGACGACCCAGGTGATGTTATGCCTCGTCCACGAGTCAAAGATGAAGACCGCAAACGAGTAGCGCGGGCTTGCGACACCTGCAAGCGAAGAAAGGAGAAGTATGTCTTCAGTTGGCCCATTGCTTGGTCAACGCGACAGTAATTTCCGGCTGGTTCCGCTCGACTTCATGCTGACGATGACTCAGATGTGACGGTCAGCAGCCTTGTCTCCTCTGCAAGCGCCGTGGGAGGGAACCCGAATGCGTCTTCAGCGACGTCTTTTCCAAGGGCGGGTCGCATCGGCAGACCAGCACCCCGTCATCGCAGCCCATCACGTTGAAGGATGCGCTGAACGAATCCAACGACGCCGAAATCGCCATTGAGTCGCTTCTGACACTGTCCGGTTCGAGGAGCGCGGCAAAGACTCCTCAGTACGACAGAGACCTCGACGATGTGATTTCAAAGGCACCCGTGCCAAAGCTGGCCCGACTGCTTCGGGATGGTCGCGGCAAGTTCATCTTCGTCGGAGACTCGAGCAATCTTGCATTTGTGCAGAACATCCGCCGCTTGGTCAAGGCCGAAATAGGAGAATGCCCATTGACTTCAGATCCTCTTCGTCATGCCATGTGTGAGGTGATTCCGCCTCACAAGGTGCCAACTCCCGCACAGTCCCAGCACCCGAAGCCCACCGTCGCCGAGGCCCAAGACCTCATCAAGCACTACCTGTTGGCTTCGAGTGGGGTGATTGATCTGTTCGACCCTGATGATATCACCGACCACCTGCTCTCGTGGGCCCGAGATTCCACGGCCGAGACAGACTTCAACAGCTCCATCTACTACCTGGTCATGGCCATCGGCGCCTTGACCAGGACTTCAAGTGATCTGGACCAAGCCGAGTTCTACTTCCTGCGCGGTCGCGAGATTGGAGTATCGAGTTTTCTCGAAGACCCAAGCGTCCTCACGATTCAGGCCTACACGCTCATCACATTTTACATGCTGTCGGCAGTGAGGAGGAACGGCGCCTTCATGCTATTGGGGATTGCTGTTCGTGCAGCGTACGCCCTGGGTCTGCACAGGAGCGACATTTCAAACTTGTTCGAGCCGAGGGAAAGGGCCGCGCGAGAAAGAGTATGGAAGAGTCTGCGCGTGCTTGATCTGTACATGAGCGGTTCACTTGGTCGGCCGCCAGCCACGTCCGAAGTCGATGGCGGAAGCGTCTCATGGAACCGATCCAGCAGAGACTATGAAGATATACAGATGAATGGCCGAACCACTTCAGCCACGTTGAGAATATGTTTCATCTTCGAGCGGATCCTGAATGAGGTCTATTGTCGACGAGAGGTTTCGGTCCAGCTTGTGGAGAGCATCTCTCGACAGTACCGCGACTGGACAATGCAACTGCCTGCCGGTCTCCAGGCTGACAGCCTTGATTCCAAAGAGGGATCCACCGCGCCCTCGCTCAGACAGACCATTGGAATTGCGCATCTGAAGGGAGCATATTACTGGTCCATTATACTGTTGACCAGACCGTTTCTCATCTTCAAAGTGTCATCCAAGATCAAGGGTCGTTCAGAGGACGAGGACAGCGCAGGAAACTCGGTGACCATGACCTTGAGCGAAGCATGCATTGACGCAGCACTGAGAAGTATTGAGATTGCGACTGATATCGTTCACACGATTGGTGTTCCCAAGAGACTGTTCATGATCACCAACAGCACATTCATCTCGGCGATGGTGATTGGGTTTGCCATCTTCGGTGACTTCGACAAGTCGTTCCCGCTGCTCAGCAGCATGGCCCAGGCGGAAGCCATACTAACCATCATGGCCAAGGATGACCTATCTGCGCGTCGCCAATATGAGATAACGAGTTATCTCCGTCTCGCAGCATTGGAGCACATCAACAGGCGAGACCAGATCCAGATGCAAAGGCGGAGGCAGGACATCCATAATATCTTTGGCGACCCAATCAACAAGGCCAATGGCAGTACACCGACGAGACCCAGCACAGGATCACATACCCCGGATCAGGTCCTCGCCTCCGACGTGGCCCAGAACGGCAAAGTGGGCAACGCCCTGTTCGATATGGCGGATGCTGGTGATGCCGCGCCGCCATGGCAATTACGGTTTGATATGCCGCCTGAAAGTCGGGGCCCTGTTTTAACCACCTCTGGTGCCCTGGCTTACGCGGGTGAGGATTCTGCTGAGCAGGTCCCGCCTCTGCCACGGACGGACTTCGGACAAATGCCAGACGCTGGTTACCTCTCACCGGATGGCTCGGGAATCCCGAGTCTGCCGTCCTATGCTGAAGAATTTCCGCTCTTCTCATTAATGACAGAATTCGATCAGCTGCAAGATCCGTTCATGGTCAGGACATAAACGCAACTACTTGGCCTTCTTCGTCTCCTCCCCTGGTCCCCCGACAGAGGTTACGGCCAATAGGTGCGAAATCCAACCGGACAGGAACCATGCCCCTGTTGCGATCAGCAGAAGATAAAGCCCGGTTGGTAGCAACGATTTCGGGAAGACGTTGAAGATATATGGGTCAAGGATGACATCGACGGCGACCGGTGGCACCATCGCCATCAAAGTCTCGTTGAGGCTGAAATAGTCTGCGGCTGCAAAGATCTGAAGAAAAAGGAAAGTTGAGTCCGTGGCAACGGGATCTGCTTTGCGAAGCTGAAGCGACTTCTGATCCTGAGCGCCGAGTTGTCCACGGCGCGCATACGAATATGCAGACAATGATGTGAGAAGTTCTGGAGTCTCAAAGACCCTGTCCACAGTCTGGGTATACAGCCAAAATGATGTGGGTTGCTGCAAGAGTCAACAATCGTACAGTGGGGGTTCAGGGCGGCATACCGTTGCTAGCCAGCAGATTCGAACCTCGTAACGCCTCCGCGGGCGAATCCCTTCGAGGAGCAACCAAGCCTCAACCCCTTTAGGAGAATCTGCTGTAGGAAAGCTGGCATTGAGGAAGGTCCTGACAAAAGGATGTTGCTCGGAGAGACGAGTCAGAAGTAGACTGTCTATGCTTGCATCTTTGGGAGGAGGCTCAGCGGCAGGAGCGACAAAAATTGTTTTCTCGACGTTGGCGACGGCGCTGTAGACAAGCAAGGCCCACAAGAAGAGACGCATATTAGCCATCAACGTGAACCGAGATGAAAATGGATCAATCGTTCCAGCATGACGAAAACTGGAGGTACTGCGTTTTAGGAGTGAACATTACGGTACGCTGTACGGTTGAGCAGAACTACGGTCGACGACGCGCCATGTCGGGGATTTTATGATTGGCTCCTGGGCAGAGACCGTTGCAGGACAGGCGGTGAGAAGTGACAAGGGATGAGCGCGGCTGTCAACAAATTAGGCTCAGAAAGTCGAACCCCACAATCACAACCACCGTCAATCAATCAACAATTGAGCCTCTGTTCGTGCTCGAGGTCATTGCTCCTGGTCTTGCACCTGTAGTTTCCTATCCCCTGAACCTGTGTTCTCTTCCACCGCGACCGTCACAATGAGAGAAGTCATCAGCTTGAACGGTACGCCCGCGGCCAAACACGCGTCCTTGACCGTCCCTGGTTGCCCCTGTCCAAACAAATCGTGACAAAAAGCTAACCGCATCTGCCGCACAGTTGGCCAGGCTGGCTGTCAAATTGCCAACTCATGCTGGGAGTTGTACTGTCTCGAGCATGGCATCCAGGTACGCAATCACCCCTTTTGACCGGTTCGACCAGAGTCTGACTGTTACCAGCCAGATGGTTACCTCACCGAAGAGCGCAAAGCCGCTGAGCCGGATCAAGGGTTCAGCACTTTCTTCTCTGAGACCGGTAAGCCTTTATCATCGACAGTTTTTGACTTCTTGCTTATCGATCTGACCAGGCAATGGCAAATACGTCCCCCGCACAATCTACGCCGATCTCGAGCCCAACGTCGTCGACGAAGTTCGGACGGGCGCCTACCGCAGTCTCTTCCATCCTGAACAGATGATCACGGGCAAAGAGGATGCCTCAAACAACTACGCTCGTGGACACTACACCGTGGGCAAGGAGCTGATCGATCAGGTGCTCGACAAGGTCCGAAGGGTCGCAGACAACTGCAGTGGTCTCCAAGGCTTCCTCGTCTTCCACTCGTTCGGCGGCGGTACCGGCTCGGGCTTTGGTGCCTTGTTGATGGAACGCCTTTCAGTCGACTACGGCAAGAAATGCAAACTTGAGTTCTGCGTCTACCCGGCGCCCCAAGTTGCTACCTCGGTGGTTGAGCCATACAATTCCATCCTCACCACGCACACCACATTGGAACATTCCGATTGCAGTTTCATGGTCGACAATGAAGCTATCTATGATATCTGCAGACGCAATCTTGGAATTGAGAGACCCAACTACGAGAACCTGAACCGACTCATCGCCCAAGGTCGGTGCCCATTGCTGATTGACTTTGGACTAGCTGACCAGGACTAGTGGTGTCTTCGATCACTGCCTCGCTTCGATTCGATGGTTCTCTCAATGTCGATCTTGCCGAGTTCCAGACCAACCTGGTCCCATACCCTCGCATCCACTTCCCCCTTGTCGCCTATGCCCCGGTCATCTCAGCGGCCAAGGCACAACATGAAGCCAACTCCGTCCAAGAGATCTCCATGTCATGCTTTGAACCAAACAACCAGATGGTCAAGTGTGATCCTCGCAACGGCAAATACATGGCCACTTGCCTGCTGTATCGTGGTGATGTTGTTCCCAACGACGTTCACCAGGCAGTTGCCACGCTGAAGACGAAGCGTACCATCCAGTTTGTTGACTGGTGCCCGACGGGCTTTAAGATCGGAATCTGCTACCAGCCACCTCAAATGGTGCCAAACGGTGATCTTGCTAAGGTCAATCGTGCAGTGTAAGTGCTATCGGAGCCTACTCATGGTCGTCTTACTAATGCGTGATAGCTGCATGCTTTCAAACACGACTGCCATTGCCGAGGCTTGGTCCGCTCTCTCCCACAAGTTCGACCTGATGTACTCTAAGCGTGCATTCGTCCATTGGTATGTCGGTGAGGGTATGGAAGAAGGCGAGTTCTCCGAGGCCCGCGAAGACTTGGCCGCATTGGAGAGAGACTACGAAGAGGTGGCCAGTGACTCTGTCGAAGAAGGCGACGAGGCTGAGCTTGAGCACTAGACGGTCTGCTCGTGCTCTCGTCAGAAATCGTAAATGCCGAGCCAGTCAGCGTGCAAGCAGGTCATGCATCCATGTCAGCGGCAAGAGGAGTTTGAGTGTGTCGAGGTGGTTCTCTGCGAGACCGACTTGATAAATATGGTTCATTAGCAGTGCATAGTTAATGCAAGCGATCGATTGTCATTCCGGCTGTACTGTGCATCTCTCTGTTGCCCGCCTTGACCTAGTTGAGCTCGGGGTGGTACGGGTTACTACTGTAGATAGAGCTTGGGAGCTCCCCGGCGCGGCTTAGTCTGGGGCGGATTCCTCGTTCGTCATCGCGATCCACCAACGATCTCTCATCTCCATCTGCTTCCTCCTCACTCTCGGATGACTTCCAGGCATTTCTTTACCTGCGTTGTTGCTAACAAGTTCCGCCAAATCGCGCCCAGGAGAGCACTAGTTAAGCGTCGTTCGTGAATCTTCCTGACTTGGTCTTTTGTTTGCCAATGCCGTCGATGCGCGACCTTTAGAGCTTACCCAGTCCTCACAACAACACCACAAACTCCAAGACATGGCGGAGACGATTGGAACAGCAGCTTCAGGTGCGCCAATCCCATCTAGCAGGTTCCGTCCTCAGCTAGGGCGCTGACAGCATCATTCCCAGGTCATCCGAATCTCAACCTCACGGCCGAAGAGAAACGAGTCTATGGGCAACTCCTGAAAGAGGCTGACCCGGATGGCTTTGGAGCTGTTTCTGGAGACGTCGCGGTCAAATTCTTCGAGCGCACCAAGCTTCCACCGGATGTGCTAGGCCAGGTCAGCCGCTCATTGTAGTCGCCCGGGCCTATTGTTCACTGTCTACAGATCTGGCAGATCGCCGACACGGAAAACCGAGGGTTCCTCACGCCTGCCGGCTTCGGCGTAGTTTTGCGGCTCATCGGACACGCCCAAAACGGCCGTTCACCTTCTGTGCAGGTTGCGACGCAGGGTAAAGGTCACTGGCATGAGATCCATGCAGACGGTTAACCATTTTTACAGTTGCGCCCCTACCTCGATTCGACGTTGCTCAACCTGAACCAGCGTCGCAACCGGCACCACAGCCCATAGCTCAGCAATCGACCGGTCAACTTCCCTCGAGCCCAACTCCAGCGGGTCCTCCTCCTATTCGTGTACCCGCACTGAGCCCGGAGAAAATCGCAGAATACTCCTCCCTGTTTGAAAAATCAGGCGCTGAGAACGGCTTGCTGTCTGGCTTGGTTGCTAAGCAGATATTCGAAAGAGCACGGTTGCCAAACGAAGTGTTGGGCAGAATATGGGGTCTTTCAGATACTCAAGGCCGGGGAACCCTGGACGTGACCGAATTTGTGATTGCCATGCATCTGTTGGCGTCTTACAAGTCTGGCCAAATGCGCGGAGTCCCCAGCACACTTCCTCCAGGTCTCTTCGAAGCCGCAGCGCGACGACCAGCTGCTCGTATAGGTAGCGGATCACGTCCAGGCTCCGGCGCTGTCCCTGCGGTCTACAATGCGCGGCCGCAAAGCCCAATCACGAGAGCGCCACAAGTCGGTACGCCCCTTCCGCTGTCTGCTCAGTCGACGGGAGAACCGTGGGCGATCAGTCCGGCCGATAAAGCTCGCTTCGACTCCATCTTTGCTACAGTCGACCGCCAAGGGAGGGGATTTATCACTGGGGACCAAGCAGTGGAGTTCTTTGGTAACGCCAGGCTCCCCGAGGAGATTCTCGCGCAGATTTGGGACTTGGCCGACATCAACTCGGAGGGCCAACTGAACAGGGACGAGTTTGCAGTAGCCATGTACTTGATCCGGCAACAACGTGGCACGAAGGACGGACGCGGTATCTTGCCGTCTAGCCTGCCTCCAGCCCTTGTCCCTCCCAGTATGCGGCGACAGCAGATTCCGCCGCCTCAGCCGACTGCCCCAGCTTTCGAAAATGCCGCTCCGACAAAGCCACGTTCCGCAGCTGATGACCTGTTCGGTCTCGACGCGTTTGGTCCAGCTCCGATCGCTGCCGCAGCTGCGTCCCCTCAGATTCCACAATCTACTGGCGGAACCGATGCTGGACCTTTCGCCAATCCTCCGGGTGTGCTTACGCCACAGACGACTTCTACAACCTTCAAACCATTTGTGCCCACTAGCTCGTTCGGCCGCGGCATTATTCCTCAGTCGACAGGATCTCCTGCGCCACAGGTCCAAGCGCCAGCCGAGGATCTCCTGGGCGACGCAGATCCAGCGGTCAATGCGAGGATCACGAACGAGGCTAGCGAGCTAGGAAACCTGTCCAACCAAGTCAGTAGCCTGTCGAAGCAGATGACCGAATTACATGGAGAAAGGAAGACAACCGAGCAAGAGTTGAACAGTACAACTGCGCAAAAGAAAGCTTTCGAAGGCCGCTTGGCCCAACTCCGATCATTATATGAGAAGGAGGTCCAAGAAGTCAAGGCGCTGAGGGAACAACTGACCGCCTCGAAGAATGAGGTCAAAAGACTCCAGGCGGATGCGGCCATGATCGACGGCACACACCAAGACCTATCATCGCAACACCAACAACTTCGTGCTGCATTAGAGTCAGATCAACGGGAGAACGCGTCGCTCAAGGAGCGCATACGACAGACGAACCAAGAGATTGAACAGCTGAAGCCGCAGCTGGAGAAGCTCAAGTCCGACGCGAGGCAACAGAAAGGGTTAGTCGCCATCAACAAGAAGCAGTTGGCGACTAATGAAGCGGAGCGAGACAGAATTAAAGCTGAAATAGCAGCTGCCCAGAAGGAAGTTGAAGATGCTCTGCGCGAGGCGGAAGAATCGGCCCGGCAACTGGAGGCGTCGAGGAAGGAGTTGGAGGAGGCCCGTAACGTCCCTGTTCCGGCGGTCCCAAGCCCTCCTGTTGCAAGCCCTCCTGTGGCGAGCCCAGCACCATCGGCAAACTCGAATCCATTCTTCAGGAAGAATACAGACACGACGTTTTCACCGCCCATCACGGAGACCGAGCCAAAGGACAGCCAGAGTGCTTTCGACAGTATCTTTGGACCTTCGTTTGCTACCGCCACAGCTCCCGCACCAGCTACCTCGTTCTCGAGCCAAGCGTCGCCACCTGCAGCACAACGAGATGCTCCTCGAATCGAGTCTCCGGATGTCTCGTCTACGCCTAGAGATCTTGACCCCCCAGCTCCGCCTCAGTCCCGACAGATCAGTTCGGCTGCACTCCCTTTTCGCAGACCTCTCGAAAGGGAGGACTCAGTCAGTTCGTCCGTCAAAGTGGCAGGACCAACCAGTCGAGTCAGCCCCAATGACACTCCACAGGCATTAACCCCCACGGCATCGACGGCCAGTCCGACAGATCATAAGGACCCGGCAGAAGATCCGTTCACAGCCGCAGCGCCAGACGAGGAACAAGAGTCCGTCCGACGAACCTTGCCTCAGCCCTCCGCTGGTGAAGCGTCCGTCGAAGATACCTTTGGCAAACCATCCGCTGACACCACTGGAGAAATCCCCGGCGCCTTCCCCGGTTCAAGAACACAGACCCCGGGGGCTGATGCGAGTTTCCCTGCCGCTGGGCTTGGTTCTGCCGCAACTGCTGCAGAAGAGGTTTCCGCCGCCACCGCAAATGGCGACAAACCAGGCAACGCACAGCCTCCAAGCACCTCCAAAAGCCCGGAGCAAAACTTCGATGACTTCTTTGGTGGACCTGCCCATCAACGTTCGGCATCACAGAAAGCTGCTGATTTCGATTCTGCCTTTGCTGGTATTGGTCACCCCAAAACTGGTGGTGGCGAGGAATTTCCAGCCATTCAGGAACTTGGCGGCGACGATGACGAGAGCAGCGAGTACAGCGAGGATGAAACACCTATGAAGTTTGACGACGATTTCAACGCGAGATCACCACCCCGAGACAGCCCAACAGAAGTGAAAGCAGGGAAGCAGCCCGAAGTTCCTCCCTCTAACAATTCCTTGGCTCCTCGTCCTCCTCTCGGCGAGCCTGCGTCGACAGCAAGCTCGTTGCCAGGTCCAGAGTCGCAACAGTCCCCACCTACGTATGGCGACTCTGTTCCTGGCGACAATCCTACACATTTCCCTCGAGAATACAAGGGACTGTTACCGGAGCGGGAGGATCCTACTTCACCATCTCCTACAGCCGGTGGCTCTACTGATCCTGTATCGCCCCCGAGTGGAAACCCGCCGGCTTATGGGCCCGAAGCTCATCCAAGGAGTCCATCAGATCACAATGCCAACGCACCACCGCCGACCAAAGCCGCGCCATTTGATTTTGATTCTGCATTTTCAGGGGTAGGCGCGGCTCCTGTCGAAGATGACGATGACGACGAGGATGAAGGGTCGGTTTTCAGTCCGCCCAAGAACGGCACGGCCGATTTCGACCCAACATTTGATTCACCTCCGCGTCCTAGCCATCAGCAATTTCCAACACCCGGGCCTGCCACTAATGGGGCGCCAAAGTCGGCTCCTGACGACTTCTACTCGGCAGTGACTGCGCCCAGTCTGCCTCAGCAAGCGCAACAGCCCACGTCGCCTGCCAACCATGACTGGGATGCACTCTTCGCACCTTTGAATAACAATGCGCCTTCGCAATCGGTATCGGAGCTCCCTCAAATCCAGACGCAAGCCGCCGAAGTCCCTTCATCTTCACCATCGCAGGTGACATCAGACAAGCCGACGCCCGCACCGGCTCCCGCTTCCCCTGTACCCGCAGCTACATCACCGCCAGCTGCGTCGCTGCAACCGAAGCCGCAGCGTCCGCAGCCGGGTCGTGCCCTTAGTGAAGGCACTGAGCACGACGATCCGATTCTCAAGAGATTGACTGCGATGGGATGGACGAGAGAAGAGAGTCTCGCGGCACTGGAGAAATTCGACTACAATATCGACAAGGTAAGCAACGTTCTGTTTTTGTACCTCGAGGGCACAGAAGGCTTGATAGCTCCTACCTCTAGCAACTTTGTTGAATAGACGTACTCGAGTTTGTGCTGACTATTTGCTGGAATAGGCTGCGGATTATTTGACCTTCCGCTCTTGAGACCGACGTAGCGAGGCCTGGCACGGAGATATATGGGGAAATGTGTGGTGCAGACGACAGCAGTGATGCTATTGCCAGCTGCTCCTAACAATCAGCAGCTGGGGGTGAAGAAAGCGAGAGCCCGTCACTTGGATGCAGCTTGGAGACGACCAGGAATCTTGTACAGCGCCTTTACATTTCTCACATTTTGTCCTTTTGGTGCACAGAGAGCGACGGTATTTTGCCTAATCAACTACACAATACAATAGCTAGCGGCTGAAAAGGAATTTTTGGTTCCATTCGAAGAGCTGCCTTCAATCAAGCTTTGCAGCTCTCGGTCTACGCCAGACCATTTTCTACTACCAGCCGGCTTCCCTGTAAGAACGGTGCCATTGTGTTGAGCGCCGAAAGACAGCGTCCTGAGCAACTTTCCTTCGTTTCAACGGCTGCGGCTCGCCACGTATTTACACTTGAGTTATCGAGATAGTCAGTTGAGCTGTTCTGACTGCTTCGGCCCCTGCATTCTACTAGGCCACCTTGATTTGAGTCAGCTGTCCCAAGAGCTGAAAGGATCCCACCGTGCAGATGGACATCCTGAATTGACCCCAAGTTGCGTATCTCATTGGGCGGACATGCTGTTCATGAGATGCATGTCTAATAGCGCTGAATAAGCCCTGACACGAAGCAAGGCGAGATCAGGTCGTCGATCATAGAAAAGCCATGTTGTTTCCCGCCATCGCTGGTAAATTCGTGATCGAGCTTTCCAATTTTCGCCTCACAATGGCTCCAGGTGCTCGTGGGCCCTTCCCTCCCGGGGAAGTCACTTCCAAAGATGGAGCTTCGTCGTCGTGTATTGAGGTGCCATCCTGCCCGCAGAGACGAGAAGGGAGGCCTTATACTTCACCTCGTATGGGCAGAGCGGTGACGTCCTTTGCACTTTGCCCTCTGCCTTGCCACGGTGGGATCGGTCACTCGCTCTTCCCTGACACCAGAAGGCATGACGCCAGAAGCTCGTTTATCTGATTACTCACGAGCTTGTCGATCGGCCGCTGCATCGGTCGACGGGAGGGTGCTTTTGTTTTCCCAAAGGGGTACTTGCTGGTTTCCTTATTCTTCGGGATTCCCTAATCCCGTAAGAGCATGCATCATGCTAAATGCCGGTCAACCATGCGGCCGGAGTTGCACGCAAGGGTCGAGCCTCCAAGGGGTGTGCTGAAAGCCACAGCTTTCTACCACTACAGTACACGAGAGGCAGCGATGGCAGACACGTTTCCCAAGCAGACCAAGCGCCAAATTGTGGCCGCGATCGGCCAGTCCCGGGAACAGTCTATCGATCGCTTGACAGGACTGGATGTCGTCGGCCTCCCACGACTGGAGTTTGGGTGGGCGGTGCAGGTCGCCTCAACCCGCTGCTTACCAAGCCTGCATGTGCAAGAGCTGTGCGTGGGTGCAGACGAGCCTAAAGCTGCTGTTTCCGAGCGCTCGAGAGGCTCTGACACCATCATTTACGATATCCGAACTCGCGGAGAGCCTTGTGGCTTGCATGGGGGTGGACGAACACGTGTCGATGGCTGGCCGCATGGTGCGCCATGGGTTCTTGGTCCTTGGTTCTTAGTCCTCGGTCTCTAGGAATCGAACTCGTGGGTCTCTGGAAGGAGTGGAACTTTCCATGCTCGATGATGCGGCTGCGCTTATGCATAACGTTTCCGGAGTCGACACGTTTTCCCATTTAGTGTTCGTCTGCTGTCGCCGCGGTCGTGTTCTATACACACCATGTACAATCACCCCTGACTGAGCAACCAAGGAGTAACCCACAAGTCTCAAGGAGATGCGCCGCCGCACCGTGACGGCGACCATCTGTTCTGAGAACCATGACCAGCCGACGAGGAGAGCTCATCCGGCGACATACGCGCCACCTCTCACGTAACAATTCGTACGGAGACCCTAATACGGATGATGATTCGGAGAACAGCAGGTGTCCGTCTCCATTGCTCACAGTCGATGCGGGCTATCGAGTCGATCCCTTCATGCGATATCCAGTGGCGAGGGTCACAAAGGGGGTTCGTTTCATGGCAGATTACTGTGAGTTTGTTCCGTCTCAGAAAACCCGGCAACACCCATTCGGCGTAACTCACGCTGCGGATTGGCAGACATCCAGATATGGGCCCCCCAGCAAGCACAGGCTTTCAGCGTCCAGAATGGACGGAACGCGCTTCTAGCGCTGATCCTTCCGTTGGCGTTCCAGGATTCAATGCTCTTCGAGGCAACCATCGCCATGACCAGGGCGGCGTGGGTGCTCAGACGAGGCACCGAGCCATTCGCCGACAAGATGCTTCTTCGACACCGCGGAACAGCCATGAAGGAGCTGAGAGATGTGCTCGTGGCGCCACACCCTCCCAGCCAGGACCTCGTCCTGCTGACTATGTCGACATTTCTGACGCTCAATGTAAGAATCAACCCGTCCTATCCCAGCCCAAACCGCTGCCCCTTGCCGGGCCGTCAAATTCGATGGACTAATCCCATCTCATCACCGCAGTACATGATAAACGACGTAGAGTCTTTCGAAGTTCACCTCCGCGCCCTAGAGAGCATGCTAGCCACGACTACCGGCGACGGTGACGTCCGGAACTTCGTCCGGGGTAGAGCATTGGCGTAGGTATCCCGGATTCCCCCTGGTAAGTGGTGTCGCATGTCTAATAGACCTCCAGATTCGGCGTTATGGCCTCGTTCCTTCAAGCCCACCAGCCCAGCTACGCCAGTCGGATCAATGAGAAGGGCCACCGCATCAGCACGCTCACGTATCCGGGCCACCCGTTCTCGCCGGACCTGTGTGCCGTGATCGCCCGGCTGCCCGAAGGGTTTGCGGAAGTGGCGCTAAGTCGCTGCGTGGCCATCGAGATCATCAGCTTTCTAGCCAGGTTGACGGAGCTGATATCCTGGATCGCGACACGAGAAGGTCCTGGAGACCAGTCGACAACTCCTCCTCCACCACCACCACCACCACCACCACCACCACCGGCAACGGATGAAAGTCCGGCATCAGCACCAGGACCAACACAAACTCGCCCCGACATGACGATACAGCGCGCAATCTACGATCTCCAATGCCTCTCAGCCCTACCGCTAACGCCGCCAGAGGGGCAAATGGTCCGCGCCCTCCTCGCCTTCTGTCTACACCTGTACAACCAAATGTCATTCCACATCCCCCTGGCGCGACCACTCCGGCCCATACTAGAAGCGTTCAACGAGAACACGGAGCTGCCGCGCCCGCCATGGCTCCAGCGGTGCCTGTACTGGTGTGCCGTGGTGGTGGCCAGCGCGTGGGACACGCAGATGGACGCGTCGCCCGAACAGCACGTCGTGCTCGACAGGTTGGCGGCCCGGCTGCCCGAGGCGAGGTGCTGGGCCGATACCGAGGACTTGATGCGCAAGTTCCTCTGGTTGGACCGGCTGGCGGATGAGTGGGAGGTGTGCTGGCGGGCTGCGGCGTTTCGGAGCCGGAGGCAAAGAAGGGGAGCTTCTCGGGTTGCGTCCGTTTTCGCGTTGGGTGATCGAGAGGGCGCAGCGGGAGTCGCAGACGCCTTTGTCGGGTGACTAATGACTGATGACCGCGAACTGGTTCTAAAAGTGGCGGCATCAATTGGTGAGTGAACACCTCCGCGTCACAGATTCAAAGTGGTCTTCAGAGTTGATGTGCCTGCTTGCTTTGTGGCGGTGCTGCTTGGGATGGGATGACATGACCAGCGCAGGCGGGACAGCCATACATATACCAAGCGAGGCCGATGGAGTTCGATGCAGTAACAGTGCAAGAACGGTCGGTTCACGCCGTGCTCGTCGAATGGCCATGGTGCTCACTACGGAACGTACATATGGAGGCCTGGGAGGAGAACGTACATATGGAGGCTTGGGAGAGAACGTACAAGACAGGTTGTCGTTGTGCAGTCAATCGAGTATTTACCGGATAGTGAGTGTCCTTTTGAGTGGCCAGGCGAATGCACAACAGCCGAGAAGAGCAATGGAACTGGACGTCACAATGAAAACAGCCGGGCAGGCGGAGGCAGAAACATGCCGTCTCTCCGAGAGTGGAAGTGCACACGTCGAGGCCTGCGCGACTGCCAAATCACGACGATTATTAGAAAGGGGACGAGACGTCTCGCAGCCGCCGTTGGCAAGACGTGCTTTGCGGTATGCATTTTGTCACAAAATACTCTGCCCTACTATCTTATTGGGAACCTCTCTTACTCAGGAGCGGACTCATCTTGATCCTCACCCAGGCTTCAATTCGCGCACTTTCAAACCCGCTCGGCTCCGGTCCAAGCTCGATGTACCTGGATCGGCGGCTTGTTGCTTACAGCCTTGTCAAGGCCGTATCTGCCTCCCAGGAAGAGATGGGAAAAGGCGAAGAAGCTGGTTATTCCGAAGAGAATGCTGCATAACAGGGGGTCAGAAGGGGCCGGAAAGGGGGCGGCAGGGGTGGCAATCATTTCACTCACAACTCGAAAACGCCGACCACGATACTGCCGGTGGCAGATGAGCAGGCGCCATCCCCACCGCAGAGGTCGGCCTTCCGGATTCGATCCGCGACCGCGGCAAAGCTGGCGAGCCAAAAGACGCAGGTTGTGGTTTCGGCGACAAGCATGGCGAAAGGGTGGGCGAGGACCGGGAAGTAGCGGGGCGTGAGGATCGTGTAAGGAACCGCGATGAGGAGGGTGAAGACCGCGACGAAGATGTAGAAGACCACCCCGGCTGGGACGTCGATGTCAAGTGGCACGTGGGTGTTGAGCACGTTTGCGACTGATGATCATGTTAGTTGTGGCGCGATCAAAAAATGAGTACAAAGGGGGCGCTACCGGTCGCTCCGAGCGCCATGGCAATCAGAGCCAGAACGCCTTGGAGCGCGCGGACCGTCAGCATTGGGTCGAGGAACATTCTGGCGGGCAGGTTGCCGAGCAGGCACTGGATTGCTCTGGCCGTTGAAGTGGTGGAAGGAGTTGGCGAGCAGGACTGGTGGCCGAAGTTTTGGTGTATTGTAATTGGAGAAGATTTGGTCCTAGAGAGAAACAAACGAGCAGAGACTGAGGATGGAAGAGATGATGTTGTCGCGAGAAATGGGTTGATGGAAGAGCAACGCCGATGTCCTCGCCGTTGTGTAAAATGGACTGCACTCAGTATCTCGGGTGTTAATACAGGACGACTCGCTGACCAGAGCGGGTGTCGAAGAGAGATTATTTCAAAATGTGGTTCTACAGGCGACTGGGCTAGGGCAGACGGGCAAGACAAGTATTCATAAAGCAGTCCGGATCTTGTAACTAAGAGTGGACGTTCGTCGCTTCGCAAACGGGATATCGGAAATCAGGGTTCGGGGCGCACAGCAAGATTGATTGTTTGACATCTGATCGAAGACGATTACGTGCATGGACGACCTGTGGCCGGCCACGACCGGCGTGAGGCCAGACCAATGTTTGACAATGACAGAAGAAGGAGGAAGTAGGACGAGATGAAACATGGACAGACGTCGACGAGAAGAAGAGCCAAGGCTGAAACTGTCGAGATTTGCCGAACGCGTATCGCCAGCGAGCGCGTCAACACGATCGATTGGATCGGAGAAAACGGTTTGGGCAAGTCGACTAGCCCGCATGTGGCACCATCGTCAGAACCGCGTGAACCGCGTGAACCGCGTTCTTGTTGTTAACTAACATCTGACTGACCAACGCAGACAGCGCGATCAGACATTGTTCTCTGCCTGCACTCGCCCCATACTCGTGGGTCTCTTGGTCTTCGTGATCATGCCCCCGGAATACAAGACGGTCGGTAAGATGCCCACCGCGCACCACAACGCCATTGTCCAAGTCATCGTCTTCCAGCCCGCTCCATTCTTGACTGCAGCAGACACCAGCGGGCCGAGGAGACTTCCTCCAGCCCATGAAACATTGAAAATCCCGTAACTCTGCGCGTAGGCCGACTTGCCCCGGAAGACATCGGGTTCCTGCCTCACCTTCGCGTCGCACACCTTGCTGAACTCTGCCATCAATGGAGTCAGTAGAAGGCAAGTTGCCACTCCGAGGAGCACCAGGAGCGCGCAAAGCAACACGGCCTGACCAACGGTGTCGTGGTCGACCAACCGAAGCAGCACCCAGAACGGTACCGACATGAGCAGCCCCGAGGCCGCAATCCAGCGTGGCCCGTACTTGTCCGTCAGGTGCCCGATCCATGGGCCTGCAAAGCCAGGTACGACCAAAGCGAGGAAAACGAGCCCAGCGCCCAGGGAATTCCAGCCGAATATCTGATTGACATACAACGGGAGGGTCGTGTCAACGGCTGTAAAGGTCATGGCACCCACGAGGTTGCCCCAGAATGCCACCAGGATGCGGCGGGACTTGAGGAGGATCAAAATAGACGGGAGCTTTCGTTTGTGTTGTCTGTTCTGCGGCTCAGCAATTGCAGCGGCCGCGTTCTTTTCCATGACAGCCGTGGACTCTTTCCGGTCCTCGAGTTCAATTTCAGCTTGGACCGGTGCAGCCGGAGCTGACTCGACCGCCGTTGAGGACGCGGGTTCGAGCCACCTGGCTGCAATCTTCTTCTCGATCAAGGCCAACCGCAGTAGGATGTCGAAGCCGATCACGCCAAATGTGACGCCAAACACGGCGTAGTATCCCGACCTCTCGTATACAACACCACCAATCAACGGCGCCACCAAGACTCCCATGGACGTTGCAAGGCTGACATAACCAATGGCCTGGCCGGACTCCGCCTCGCTGACCGTATCCGCCATGAGAGCCAAGGCAACCACCCAGACCACGGCAGCCGAGATGCCTTGCAACAGTCTGCCAACCACCAGGATAGGGATAGTCTTTCCGAAACAAAGCATGAGGGTTGAGCCTGAGAGGAGGACAAGCCCAGCGAGAAAGGGGCCTCGCCGATGGCTGGTCCAATCCGCTAGGATACCACATATTGGGGCGAAAAAGAGGAGACCAGCTGCATATACGGAGAGCAGAACCGAGACCCAATGCTGAGTGTCGCCATGGGAGATGTGGACACGATCCTGGAGGGCGAACGGGATGACGGGGACGACAACTCCATACAAAAAGACATCCTGGGGAAATGGTAAACAAGTGGTAAGCCCACCGATACTAGGGAGTGCTTACTGTAAAGACAGACCAGCAAACGGCGAAGACGATGAAGATTTTCGAAGAGCGGAACTCGAGAAAGGCTGGCTTCTTCCCGCGCAACGGCATCATGCGACTCAAGGCTGCATTGGGTGTCAGCCGCAGAACCATTGCTCTGATTCAGAGGGGTTTCAAGTCCTTTGGTCTCACGCAGCCATCCGCTGCTGCGATGCTGCCAGAAGAGCAGAGGCGGTGACCGTTTTGAACAGTCGTCATGGATTCTCCATGTCTTCCTTCAGGCTCGTGTGGCTTATGTAACCGACGTCCTTCTCCGTCTCGTGGCTGAATCGGAGCCGAACGCATTGACGCCCCAATGACCAATCAGATGGCCGGATTCAGCCTCGGATAACACCACTGCCAGTAAGCAAATTCCATCTTTCCTTCGAACTACTCGTATCACAGCAAAATGGTTCCGTTTCTCCCAATTCCCCAGAAGGCACTCGTGACCAGACCTTGGCAAGCTCGCGAATCCGCTCTAGTCTGCTCGCTCAGCTAAAAAGAGTCTTGCCCTGCAGGGTTGTGTCGAGCTTACCGGAAGATGCCTTTGTGCTGCTCCCCCCACGTTTCCGGGGCAGCTTCTTGTGGTTGCTAATATACGATGCGAGCAGCTGGGATGCCCTGCATGCTACAGTCGTGATTGCGCGTGGGCTACCATCGATATTTTCGTGTGTGTCCCTGCAATTATGGCTTCCAGTCCCCGAATGCGAGGTTGCTGTTGATCGTTGCGTGGGACGGGCAACCGATCACGCAATTTTAGGACCGCGTTCTCTGATGCGGGGAAAGCTCGAGGATGATATAGCCCACAGACTGAGGTGAGAAAGCGAGGAACCCCTCCTCGATTCTCCCTTCCCACGCAGAATTTTGTAGTGGCTCGTGCTTACACGTTGGTTCTTATCTTCGCCTTCATATAGCAGCAGAGAGACTCTGAAACTCCACGACCAGCGTCAGTAGCAGCAGATACACGGCGAAGCAAGAATTTCTCTGTTGTGCCTGGTCAGCCAAACCGGCCTTCGTGAGCGCTGAACATCGCCGCTCTTCGCTCCCAGATTCGCCTACCTTTGAGCGTGGTCGCCTTCCTCCTTCACGGCCTGACCAAGATCCACCAAGATGTCTGCCGACGACTGGGTGCAAAAGTTTGAGACCCTTCAGGTCCATGCCGGTCAAGCACCAGATCCCAACACCAAGTCTCGCGCTGTCCCAATCTACCAGTCCACTTCCTTCACTTTCAATGACTCGGCACATGGAGCTAGGCTGTTCGGCCTGAAAGAGTTTGGAAACATCTACAGCCGGATCATGAACCCGACTGTCGATGTGCTCGAGAAGAGGGTTGCAGCCCTCGAAGGGGGCATGGCCGCTGTCGCAGCTTCCTCGGGTCAATCGGCGCAGTTCATGACCATCGCTGCATTGGCGCATGCTGGTGACAACATTGTCTCGACGTCCAACCTGTACGGAGGCACCTACAATCAGTTCAAGGTCATGTTCCCTCGACTGGGCATTCACACCAAGTTTCTCACCTCGGAAAAGCCGGAAGATTTTGAGGCGGCCATTGATGACAAGACCAAGGCGGTCTATGTGGAAACGATTGGGAACCCCCGGTACAACGTGCCTGACTTTGAAGCCATCGCCAAAGTCTGTGAAGCCAAGGGGGTCCCATTAGTTGTGGACAACACCTTTGGGGCTGGAGGCTACTATGCCCAGCCTATCAAGCACGGCGCTCACATCCTCGTCCACAGTACGACTAAGTGGATCGGTGGGCATGGCACGTCCATCGGTGGCATTATCGTCGACTCGGGCAAATTCGACTGGGCGAAACACGCGAAGCGATTTCCTCAGTTCAACGAGCCTGCACCTGGATACCACGGCCTGAAGTTCCACGACACATTCGGGCCTCTGGCCTTCATTATCCGGGTCCGAGTGGAGATACTGCGTGATCTGGGCTCCTGCATGTCACCCTTCAATGCCCAGCAATTCATCCTTGGTCTTGAGACTCTGAGTTTGCGGTGTGAGCGTATTGCTGAGAATGCTCTGAAATTGGCCAAATGGCTAGAAGGACATAAGAACGTTGCGTGGGTGTCATATCCTGGCTTGGAGAGTCACCCGCACCACCAGCTGGCGAAGAGGTACCTTCCTCGCGGGTTTGGGTAAGCTCCAGTCCTGTTTGCAATTGCTCTGTGTTTGATCTTCACGCTGGGCTTGCGGTATTGAATGAACTGACCGAGACTCACAGCGGCGTTCTGAGCTTCGGTATCAAAGGCGGCGCTGATGCCGGCTCGCAAGTCGTGGACGGCTTCAAGCTCATCTCCAACCTGGCCAAGTAGGAGCCTGCATCCCCGAGGATTATTCTGATGCTGATTTTGCCGCTAGTGTGGGAGACGCAAAGACCCTCGCGATTCACCCATGGACAACGACGCACGAACAACTGACTGAACAAGAACGCATCGATTCGGGCGTCACACCAGACATGATAAGGATCAGCGTCGGTATCGAGCATATCGACGACATCATCCATGACTTTGAGCAAAGCTTCGCCGCCAGTGAAGCAGCTCAACCTGATGCGGAGGGCAACAAGGACAACGCAACAGCCGGCAAGGAGCCAAGCACTGAAGGCAGTCTCAGTGGGGCCACCTGAACTCTAGATCACCTGTCTCAAGTTCCCTTCGTCTTTGATCGAACGTTGTGATATCGGAATGAATCCTGATGACACTGTGGATACAGGGCCGCATCTCTAGACCATGCAATTCGGGACCGAGAACGGGTCGAGAAGAGGATGACATCTGAGGAGAGTACAGTACGAGTAGTTACCAAGGGTTTGCCGTAGGTATCCAAGACCGAGCTCGGTCCAGACAGGGGATAAGCCATAACTTAGACGCCAGCCCCGGGAAGTTTCTGCTAGCCAATCGGTGATCGTAGGGTTTGGCTCGCTTGCAGAATTTCACATGCTTTCTACTCTCACTTGGCGGTGATGCATTCAGCAGTCTTGGGGATGGAAAACACGTCCCTTCACTTCGCATCGCACTGTGTAGCTCTCTCCCGAGGACACACACTGCGAGTAGTTCCAGCCTTGGCATGTCCTCAGGCCTCTATAGTGAATCCATGGATTACATTGACAACCGTGGTAAAACATCCGGCGCATCAGCTCGGAGGAAGCCCACATGCCCAGCCCGCGCCTGGTAAATCTCTGGCTATTCGGCAATGCCGAGGCATGATGTACTGAGTACCTAGAAGCCACTTTCAACGGGCACCAGTGTCACCTAGGTGTTTGCAGGGGGCCAATGTCAGTTCAAACGTCAGGTTCAAGCCGGTCGCGTGGGCACATGATGATGAGGCGGGCCACGGCCATCGAGCTGTTTTCGCAAACTTGTCCCGGCACACAGAGAGCGAAATGAGCCAGATGACAGTCTTTTCGTCCACTGATCTCCGAGACAGGATTTCCAAGCTCTTGTGCGGGCGCATAAGCTGCCCAGTGCCCGAAGCACAGATCAGGCATCATCCGCGCAAGCAATGGCCTCCCTCCGCACGGCTGTGAGTTAACATCAAGTCGTCGTCCCTTCGTGTGCGCACCACGTCTTCCTCCCTCCTACCCATTCCTTCTCTCGTCGCGCTTGGCTCTGCATCCCCTTCATCTTCTGTGCATCTCGCGGCGGTCATCATGCCGCTCCTCTCTTCCAAGCCGCTTTACCTGCAAACGGCCAGTGAATATTTCCAGGCGCCGCCCAAGGGCCAGCCATACTCCATCACCCTTCCCGGTTCTGAGAAACCGAACCGCACTCCTGTATACCGGCACCACAAGTGTCGCGATGGCCTCCTCGAGACCCTCGATCCGTCGATCACGACGGCTCACGAAATGTTTGAGTTTGCCGCGCAGCGCTTTCCCCATGCCCCTTGTCTCGGGTTTCGTCCCTACGACTCCGCCAAGCAGGCATTCGGTCCGTACGAATGGTTAGACTACGAGACTGTTCGCAAGAGGAGGTCTGATCTTGGCGCCGGCTTGGTCGAACTGCATGCAAGAGAAGGTATCAACGGCTCAAACTACGGCGTCGGATTATGGTGTCAGAACAGACCGGAATGGCAACTGACCGATTTGGCCTGCATGTCCCAATCGCTGTATTCGGTCTCTCTCTACGAGACGTTGGGCCCAGACACGTCCGAGTACATCATCAAGCACGCCGATCTGGCCTCGGTCGTCTGCTCCCTTCCACACGTCCCCACGCTCATACGGCTGAAGGCCCGTTTGCCGAACCTGAAGTTCCTCGTCGTGCTGGATCCTCTGGAGCCGGGTCAGAATGAAAGACCTGAGCTTTCCAAGCAGGTCCTTCTCGACAACATGGCGGCCGATGTCGGCCTCAAGATATACTCGCTCGACACGGTTGAGAAGCTGGGAGCGTCCCTGGGAAAGCCGAACAAACCACCCAAGCCGTCGGACGCCATCACCATCAACTATACCTCTGGCACGACTGGTCCTCCAAAAGGTGTCCTCCTCACCCACGCAATGTGTGTGGCAGCCACGTCTGCAAGTCTCGCCTCCAATGATCTCGTGGAGAATGGGGTGGCAATCAGTTATATGCCCCTGGCTCACATCTACGGCCGCCTCCTCGAACACTCTGCTATATGGGCTGGCTTTCGGATAGGCTATTTCCACGGCAACATCCTCGAGCTTGTCGATGACATCAAACTGGTCCGACCTACCATGTTTGCCTCTGTGCCGAGACTTTTGAACCGGTTTGGAGGAGCGATCAAGGCCAACACCGTCGAGCAGCCTGGTGTCAAAGGCGCGTTGGGCAGACACGTTGTGCGCGCAAAGATGGCGAGATTGAATCCTCCTCCAAAGTCAAACGCAACACCCACGTACAGCCACGCTCTCTACGACCGCATCTGGTCCCGCAAAGTTGCCTCTGCGCTCGGTCTCGACAGGGCTATATCGGTCGTCTCTGGTTCCGCACCTCTGGACCCTTCGTTGCAGCAATTTCTGCGCGTCGCTCTGTCTACACGGGTCTTTCAGGGCTATGGCCTAACCGAGACCTACGCAATTGCCCTGGCACAACCCGGCAATGACCTCTCCGTGGGCAACTGCGGTGCCGTTGTCCCCTGCTCAGAAGCCTGCCTCGTGTCCGTCCCGGATATGGAATACACTGTTGAAGATAAACCACATGCTCGAGGCGAACTTTTACTGCGTGGCGCATGCGTGTTTACGGGATACTACAAGAATCCCGAAGAGACGGCGAAAGCGTTCACCGAAGACGGCTGGTTTAGGACCGGTGACATCTGCAGTGTGGATGAAATGGGCCGCTTCCGCATCATCGACCGTCGCAAGAATGTCCTGAAACTGGCACAGGGCGAGTACATTTCCCCGGAGCGGATTGAAGGCGTCTACCTCTCGAGTTGCACCTATCTCGCACAGGGGTTTGTGCACGGCGACTCGTCGCAGACTTCGCTGGTGGCGATCTTTGGCATCCAGCCCGACGTCTTCGCACCCTTTGCATCCAGGATTCTCTCGCGCCAAATCTCGGCCACGGACATTCCGGCCCTGAAAGCTGCGTGCGAGGATCCCCAAATCAAAGAAGCCGTTCAGAAGGACCTCGACAAATGCGGACGCAAGATGAAGTTCGCGGGGTATGAACGAGTGCGGAGTTTCAAATTGATGATCGACCCTTTTACCATCGAGAACGAGTTGTTGACTCCGACGTTGAAACTGAAGAGACCGAACGCCGCCAAGAAATATAGAAGTATCCTCGATGAACTGTACGAGGCGGAAGCGCAGAGGCCGCGGAAAGCCAAGTTGTAAACCCTGAGCGATGTATATGGCGTTCAGTACAGTATGTCCGGGGCAGGCTGTTAGGTAAGGTACGTAGACCATGGCGTCCGAGCGCCCAATATCGAGATGGCAGGTGACAGATCTTGGTCACTGGGCAGCATCGACGCGGGGGGCGATAGCTACTAGTATAGTAAGATAATGAGACATTTCCTGCCAGGCACTCACAGCACTGTATTTCCACTGCTATACTCTGTACGCGTTCTCGATTCTCGGAGCCAGAGACATGAAGATGCTCGGGGTTGTTTGGTTCTTTCTAATGCTTCTAGGAAGGGTACCGTAGTATTTATGGAAAACCGCGGCGGCAACCCGAGACATACACACACGGTACCTGGTACCTGGGCGTGCTTATACAAGCAGGTGCTTCATCTACGACGAATCCAAAGGCTGTCTATTCCGTACAGAGTACTTCGTATGCATACTGGGCACGCAGAGCACCTGTATGCACGGCATGTCTCGAACTAGGCCCGGAAAGGCATCCGTACGTATTGTGATTGTGATTGTGATTGCGACTGTGACTGGGACTGGGACTGGGACTGGGACTGGGACTGGGACTGGGACTGGGACTGGGACTGGGACTGGGACTGGGACTGGGACTGGGACTGGGACTG